>NC_060269.1:17941919-18289303 GCF_021613505.1 Equus quagga
CCAACCAGTCACAACAAGTGGAAGTAGCCACTAAACTCTATCTCTATGCGGAGGCACAAATCCACGCCATCAAGCAGTATGAAAAAATATATTAAATCTCCAGAGCAGAAGGAAAATCATAAGCACCCAGAAAACAATCCCAAAGACAATGAAATCTACAACCTAAATGACGATGATTTCAAAACTGCCATTATTAAAAAACTCAACAAGTTAAAACAGAATTCAGATAGACAACTCAATGAGTTCAGGAGCTATGTCACAAAAGAGCTTGTCACTATAAAGAAGAACCAATTAGAAATACTGGAGATGAAGAACACAATGGAGGAGATTAAGAAAAATCTGGACTCTCTGAACAGTAGGGTAGATAATGTGGAGGACAGAATTAGCAATTTCGAGGATAGTAATATAGAAATGCTGCAGACAGAGGAGGAGAGAGAACTAAGACTAAAAAGAAATGAAGAAACTCTCTGAGAATTATCCAACTCAATTAGGAGATGCAACATAAGGCTTATAGGTATACCAGAGGGAGAAGAGAAGGAGAAGGGGTCAGAAGGCCTGTTCAAAGAAATAATAGCTGAGAAATTTCCAAACTTGGGAAGAGAGATGGAACTCCATGTGACAGAAGCCAATAGATCTCCAAACTTTATTAATGCAACAAGACCAACCACAAGGCATATAGTAGTGAAACTAGCAAAAGTCAATGACAAAGAGAAAATACTAAGGGCAGCCAGGCAGAAGAAAATAACTTACAAAGGAAACCCCATCAGGCTATCAGCAGATTTCTCAGGAGAGAGCTTACAGGCTAGAAGAGATTGGAATGAAATATTCAAAACTCTGAAGGACAAAAACCTGCAGCCAAGAATACTCTACCCAGTGAAAACATCCTTCAAATACGATGGAGAAATAAAGACTTTCCCAGATAAACAAAAGTTAAGGGGGTTCATCGCCACAAAACCTCCTCTTCAAGAAATGCTCAAGAAGAACCTCATTCCTGAAAAATCAAAAAAAGGAAAGGGGTTACAGAATCCAGAACAAAGGAGATAAGCAGAAGGACAATAACACAAAGTAACAGCTCTCCATCAGGACAAAATGCAAAAGAACCGGAAAACAAGTGATAAAATGGCAACAGTAGGCCCCCACGTCTCAATAATCACTCTAAACGTGAATGGATTGAACTCTCCAATCAAAAGGCACAGAGTGGCAGGATGGATCAAAGAACAAGATCCAACAATGTGCTGCCTCCAGGAAACACACCTCAGCCTCAAAGACAAACACAGACTCAAAGTGAAGGGATGGAAGACAATACTCCAAGCTAATAATGAGCAAGAGAAAGCAGGTGTTGCCATACTTATATCAGACAAAGTAGACTTCAAAGCAAAACAGATAAAGAAAGACAAAGAGGGGCAGTATATAATGATAAAAGGGATGCTCCACCAAGATGACATAACACATAAATATATACGCACCTAACACAGGAGCACCAAAATTCGTAAAGAAACTATTAACAAAACTAAAAGGAGACATCAACAGCAATACAATAATAGTAGGGGACCTCAACACCCCATTAACACCAATGGACAGATCATCCAGACAGAAAATCAACAAGGAAATTATAGAATTAAATGAAAAATTAGATCAGATGGACCTAATAGATATATATAGGACACTTCACCAAAAACAGCAGGTTACACATTCTTCTCAAGTGCACATGGAACATTCTCAAGGATAGACCATACCTTGGGAAACAAAGCAAGCATCAATAAGTTCAAGAGGGTTGAAATAATATCAAGCATCTTTTCTGATCATAATGCTATGAAACTAGAAATCAACTACAAGAATATAGCTGGGAAAGGGCCAAAAATGTGGAGACTAAACAACATGCTACTGAACAAACAATGGATTATTGAAGAAATTAAAGAAGAAATGAAATATTATCTGGAGACAAATGAAAATGAAAACACATCATACCAAGTGATTTGGGATGCAGCAAAGGCAGTCCTAAGAGGGAAATTCATTGCAATACAGGCTCACCTCAATAAGCAAGAAAAATCTCACATAAACAACCTCAAACGACACCTAATGGAATTAGAAAAAGAAGAACAAACAAAGCCCAAAGTCAGTAGAAGGAGGGAAATAATAAAAATTAGAGCAGAAATAAATGATATTCAAACAAAAAAGACAGTAGAAAGAATCAATGAAACAAAGAGTTGGTTCTTCAAAAAAATTAACAAAATTGACAAACCCTTAGCCAGACTCACTAAAAAAAAAAGAGAGAAGTCTTAAATAAATAAAATCAGAAACGAGAGAGGAGAAATCACAACAGATACCGAAGAAATACAATAGATCATAAGAGAATACTATGAAAAACTATATGCCAACAAATTGAACAACCTAGAAGTAATGGATAAATTCCTAGACTCATACAACCTACCCAAACTGAATCAGGAAGAAATAGAGAATCTGAATAGACCAATCACAAGTAAAGAAATAGAAACAGTAATCAAAAACCTCCCCAAAAATAAGAGTCCAGGACCAGATGGCTTCCCTGGAGAATTCTACCAAACATTCAAAGAAGATTTAATACCTATCCTTCTCAAACTATTCCAGAAAATAGAGGAAGATGGAGTGCTCCCTAATACATTCTATGAAGCCAACATAACCCTGATCCCCATACCTGACAAGGACAACACAAAGAAGGAAAACTACAGGCCAATATCACTGATGAACATAGATGCAGAAATCCTCAACAAAATTTTGGCAAACCGAATACAGCAATATATCAAAAAGATTATACACCATGGTCAAGTGGGATTCATACCTGGGACACAGGGATGGTTCAACATCTGCAACTCAATCAACGTGATTCACTACATTAACAAAATGAGAAACAAAAACCACATGATCATCTCAATAGATGCAGAGAAAGAATTCGACAAGATCCAACATCCATTTATGATAAAAACCCTCAATAAAATAGGTATAGATGGAAAGTACCTCAACATAATAAAGGCCATATATGACAAACCCACAGCCAACATCATACTCAACGGACAAAAACTGAAACCCATCCCTCTCAAAACAGGAACAAGACAAGGGTGCCCACTTTCACCACTCTTATTCAACATTGTAGTGGAGGTGTTGGCCAGAGCAATTCAGCAGGAAAAAGAAATAAAAGGAATCCAAATAGGCAACAAAGAAGTAAAACTCTCACTGTTTGCAGACGACATGATCTTACATATAGACAACCCCAAAGAATCCATAGAAAAACTATTAGAAACAATCAACAACTACAGCAAAGTTGCAGGGTATAAAATCAACATACATAAATCAGTAGCATTTCTATATGCTAACAATGAACTAACAGAAAAAGATCTCAAGAACTCAATCCCATTCACAATTGCAACAAAAAGAATAAAATACCTTGGGATCAATTTAACCAAGGAAGTGAAAGATCTATACAAGGAAAACTACAAGACCTTCTTGAAAGAAATCGATGACGACATAAAGAGATGGAAAGACATTCCATGCACATGGATTGGAAGAATAAACATAGTTAAAATGTCCATACTACCTAAAGCAATCTACAGATTCAAGGCTATCCCAATCAGAATTCCAGTGTCATTCTTTACAGAAATTGAACAAAGAATCCTAAAATTCATATGGGGCAACAAAAGACCCCGAATTGCTAAAGCAATCCTGAGAAAGAAGAACAAAGCTGGAGGCATCACAATCCCTGACTTCAAAACATACTACAAAGCTACAGTAATCAAAACAGCATGGTACTGGTACAAAAACAGATGCACAGATCAATGGAACAGAATTGAAAGCCCAGAAATAAAACCACACATCTACAGACAGCTAATCTTTGACAAAGGAGCTGAGGGCCTACAATGGAGGAAAGAAAGTCTCTTCAACAAGTGGTGCTGGGAAAACTGGACAGCCACATGTAAAAGAATGAAAATCAACCATTCTTTTTCACCATTTACTAAAATAAACTCAAAATGGATCAAAGACCTAAAGATTAGGCCAGAAACAATAAGTCTTCTAGAAGAGAATATTGGCAGTACGCTTTTTGACATGAGCTTCAAAAGAATCTTTTCGGACACCATAACCCCTCACATGAGGAAAACAATAGAAAGAATAAACAAATGGGACTTCATCAGACTAAAGAGCTTCTTCAAGGCAAGGGAAAACAGGATTGAAACAAAAAAACAGCCCACTAATTGGGAAAAAATATTCACAAGTTATTTATCTGACAAAGGATTAATCTCCATAATATACAAAGAACTCACACAACTCAACAATAAAAAATCAAACAACCCAATTACAAAATGGGCAGGGGACATGAACAGACATTTCTCCAAAGAAGATATACGGATGGCCAATAGACACATGAAAAGATGCTCATCATCACTAATAATCAGGGAAATGCAAATCAAAACTACACTAAGATGTCACCTTACACCTGTTAGAATGGCAAAAATATCTAAAACCAAGAGTGGCAAATGTTGGAGAGGCTGTGGAGAAAAGGGAACCCTCATACACTGTTGGTGGGAATGCAAACTGGTGCAGCCACTATGGAAAACAGTATGGAGATTCCTCAAAAAGTTAAGAATAGAAATACCTTATGACCCAGCCATCCCACTACTGGGTATCTATCTTAAGAACCTGAAATCAGCAATTCCAAAAGTTCTATGCACCCCTATGTTCATCGCAGCATTATTCACAATAGCCAAGTCATGGAACCAACCTAAGTGCCCAGCAACTGATGAATGGATAAAGAAGATGTGGTATATATATATATACAATGGAATACTACTCAGCCATAAAAAAGGACAAAGTTGTCCCATTCACAACAACATGGATAGACCTTGAGGGTATTATGTTGAGTGAAATAAGCCAGACAGAGAAAGACGAACTCTGTATGACTCCACTCATAGGTGGTAGTTAACATATGGACAAAGAGAACTGATCGGTGGTTGCCAGGGGAAAGGGGAGTGGGAGGAGGGCACTAGGGGTGAAGTGGTGTACCTACAACATGACTAATAATGATGTACAACTGTAATTTCACAAGGATGTTAACTTTCATAACCTTAATAAAAAAAAAGTAGTGGTTATGATTTAGCTTGTCTTTGCAAACTAAAATAATATTATCATTACTTTCTTTGTGAAGGAAGAAACGAGGTAAGAAAACTAAAACAACTAAGAAAATTAATGAATCAGAAACAATGAAACAAATAATGCCAAAATTAAATGAAATATGGTGTTTTAAAACTGCTGGATAAAATTTAAGAAAATAAGACTATTTGTGCTATTTTTTTTCTATCTCAGCACATGGAAATACACGATTGATGGATTACTTTTGTTGTCATTATTTTCAAATTTCTGAAAACATATATTAAGTATTTTCCACAGAAAAGAACCATATGTGCTCTTTTAAACATTGGCTAAGAAAACTCCCTTGGATAAAATAAATATTAACACTTGGCACAAAATGCAAGTTGTGACCATATTTTGCCCAAATTACCTCAATATTTTACAGTTAAAGGAGGAAAATTATAACTCCTAAATTTAATTTTTGTGAAACTTAAGAGCAAATCAACCAATGAATAGCGAATGATCTCTTGTTCCCATGCCTCGTGAGCTTAGTCTCTATTTAATCTCCTCCGCTCTGAAGTTTTCCTTGATTCAATTTGTGACAATTAGATTCTTTCTAGACTAAAGTAAAGACCACCTTGGTCTTGTTTTCCACTAGAGAAATACTATGCCTCACCTCCACTCCAGAGGTCAGTATACTTCCAGCCTAAGTAGGAATTCACTGAGTTCTAAAATTATTCTGCATTGTAAAGTCATGTGGATAAACAGATTAAAGTTTTGTACCAATGAAAACATTCCATTATATATGAATGTCATATACATATGACATATTCCCATCCCATACACACACACAGAAACACTGAATTAAGGAGTAAATTAGTAGATAGATACTTGGTCAGTGTGGCTTCCCCTTTCTGGATATTTTCTAGCAATCTCCCCAACTCCTACCTTTCCTTGTAAAATTTGATGGAACAAAATACTATTCTGATTGTTAACCTCAAAAAAAGATATAATTAAGCTATGAACTTTACAAAATCAGCTGAAAGAATCAAGTGAATAAGAGAGGAGATGAAGGGCATCCATTTTAAAACTTCACTTTGGAAAAAAAATTATGAAAAGAAATATGGCTTAATATCAATTTAAGAAATTGTAAATAATATAGGTGGCAAAAAATAGCTGGGTAAAATCTCTCTACCAAGTGGATTGTACTAACTTCAAATTGTAGCCACAAATCTCAAACCCAAAACACCTCTTCTCTGTCCTCTCTTTTAGCTGATGATCTTGCTGAATATTTGAGTGGGAATATGAAAGCACCCAGAAATGAACTTCCACAAACTCCTACCAATACACCTACCCTCCTACTAGCATATTCTCTGCCTTTTTCGCCCATTAATATAGGTGATTCTCCGCGCTCCTATCCAAAGCTAGCCCCTCCGCTGTGGATCAGACCCCATCTGCTCTCATCTGCTCTACTGTGTTGCTTCATCACGTCTCCATTTTCTCTCTTAAATCACGCCCTTTCCCTCTAACCAATCCTTCTCATATGCATACACATATGCTATAGTTTTCACAATCTTAAAAGAAATAAATGAAAACTACTCTTTGCAATAATTTGCCCACATGCTTGTGCATCATTTCTCTATTCTCCTTCAGGAATATCCCTGCAAAGCATTGTCTGTATGCTTCTCCCATTCTCTCTCATAAGTATAGTAACAACAGTTTCCTTTGTGGCCCCACCTCCATCTAGTCTTCTTTTCCTACCCAACTGCTTAATACTGGACCGCCCACAGAGCACGGTCTTTAGAACTCTTCCCTATGTAATTTCACTTCTTTGGTGATCTCAGAGTTCTAAAAACCATTTGTATTCCAGTGGCATTTTTACTTCCACACATTTCCTGAACTTCAGATTCACATATCTAAATGCTTACTTTAAATCTTCTCTTGGATGTCTAATTGGTAATCTATTTTTTCAACGGAACTCCTGACCTTGCCACTCCACCCCCACTGCAACCCACCCCTCCCTGGAAAATTCTGCTTTTCACATAGTCTGCATCTCAGTGGATGGCATCTCATTTTTCTAGTATTTACTCAAACTTTGGAGCCATTCTTAACTTCCCTCTTTCTTTCACACCTTATGTCTAATCCATCAACAAAAGTGATTGGCTCTGCCATCAATATTTCTCATAAATGACTGCTTCTCAACCCTTTACTACTGTGAACCTGGTCCAAGCCACCATGATTTCTCACTTGGATTACTGCAATTAGCAATTTAACAGGTTTGCCTACTTCCGTTCTTACTGTTTCTCTTCAAAAATAGCATCCAGAGTAATCCTTATGATATGTAGGTTAGAATACGTCAATTCTTTGTTCAAAACCTTGCAGAAGCTTCCCTCTTCCTCAGAGTATAAAACAATGTCTATTATTTCTGTAAGATCCTATATGATCTAAACCCCCTCCTCTTCACTAGCATTCAAGACAATGAGGGGGCTGGCCGGTGGTGCAGCAGCTAAGTTCGCACCTTCCGCTTCTCAGTGGTCCCAGTTTGCCGGTTTGGATCCCAGGTGTGGACATGGCACCACTTGGCAAAAAGCCGTGCTGTGGTAGGCGTCCCACATATAAAGTAAAGGAAGATGGGCATGGATGTTAGCTCAGGGCCAGTTTTCCTCAGCAAAAAGAGGAGAATTGGCAGTGGTTAGCTCAGGGCTGATCTTCCTCAAAAATAAAAAAAAAGCTTATCTGGCATGGAAACCATATTCATTAAAATTATTTTTAAAAAAAGGAGACAATGAAATCAGATATTGACAATGATGTTATTTACATTTATGCCTTTAAATAGTCTCTTAATGTAAGAAGACTGTTTTCTTCATATATTTAATATACATTGTATTTTTACTTGTCTATCTATCTATCTACTGACCCTTATGGTAATATATACATATATATCATATAAAATATTGTTTTTGTTTATATGGTATCATTGTGTCCAATGTCTCCTTATTCTGTGTATTTGTCATAGTCTTATTTTATTTTTAAACCATTTTATTGAGGTATGATTGACATATAAGAAGCACACATATAGAAGAACAATATTTATGTATACAACTCAGTCAGTTTGGGGATAAGTATATACCTGTGAATCCATCAGCACCGTCAATGCTGTAAACATATCAATCACCTCTCACAGTACTATGGATATTTACTTTATACATTTAGGTGCTCTGATGTTGGGTGCATACATATTTACAAATATTATATCTTCTCGATGTATTAACCCTTTTATCATTACATAATGACCTTCTTTGTCTCTTATAACAGTTTTTGACACAAGGTCTGTTATGTCTGATATAAGTATAGCTATTTTTTCTTTCTTTTGGTTCCATTTGCATGGAATATTTTTTTTCCATCCCTTCATTTTCAACCTATATGTGTCCTTCAAGCTCAAGTGGGTCTCTTGTAGGTTATTTACATACCGCCATTACTGCATTAGAATCTTCTGAATTTGACTATATACTTTACCAGTGAGTTATATTTTCATATGCTTTCATGCTATTAATTATCTTCCTTTCATTTCAGCTTGAAGAACTCCCCTTAGTATTTCTTCTAAGTCAAGTATAGTGATGAACTCCTTTAAGTGGTTTGTCTGGGAAAATCTTTACCTCTCCATCATTTCCGGAGGACAGCTTTGCTGGGTAAAGTACCCTTAGACGGTAGATTTTTTTTTTTTAGCACTTTGAATATATCATCCCACTCTCTCCAAGCCTAGAAGGTTTTTGCTGAGAAATATGTTGATATTCCTGTAGGAATATGTGACAATTCACTTTATATGTCACCTTGTATGTGACAATTCACTTTTCTCTTGCTGTTTTCAAAATTCTCTCTTTGTTTTGATTTTTGAGAGTTTGATTATAATATATCTTGGTGAAGTCCACTTTAGATTGAAACTTATTCTGCTGTCTTGCTCTTTGTTACTTGTTTTCTGACTGTTTTATAGTCTCTTGGTTGCTTTTTCCTCTTTTGCTGTCTTCCTTTGTGAGTTGACAATTTTTGTAGTGGTATGGTTTGATTCCTTTCTCTTTATCTTTTCTGTATCTGCTATAGACTTCTTCTTTGTATTACCATGAAATTTACATTAAACACTTTATAGTTATAATAGTCTGTTTTAAGCTGATCACAGAGTCTTATACCAAATTAAAAACTTATGTAAATATTAAGAAGCAAAAGCATATTTATTAATAGGAGAATAAGTATAATGTGCTATTTTCACACAACTCTATTATCACTAAAAGTGCCTTCTATGCTCATTAGTATTAATATGGAAAAGGTTTATGATAAATGTTTTACTGAAGAGGAAAAGACTAGTTACATATGATTACTAGTAGATAAAAACAAACAATAAAATAATAAAGCCAAAAACAAGAACAATGATAAACTGCATGAAAAAGAGACTGGAAAAAATGGGTCACATTTTTAAGAGTTATTTTCTTTGGGTAGTAATTTTTTAAAGTTTTGAACATTTTTCATGTAGCCTAGTTTTCCTTTATGGACATGAGTTATATTAATAACAGAAAAATGATAGAATTATTTATTTAATTAAGTACAGTTTGCACAGATGACTCAGTTTAACTTTAAATTGTACTTATTGTAAGCAAGCCCTGATCCCAAAATTATTACATTTACTTTTTTCTACTTTTGGATAAAATATGTGACTTTAATGTAATGTCCTACATTCATATATCTTCATATTAACTCATGTACCTAACATAGGAAATTAACATGTATACATCTAGTGAACTAAGTTTCCATGGACATAATAATCTCTATATTTAGTAAAGAGTATATACTGAAGAAGACCCAAAGCACAACTCTGCTCTCTTCTCTCATTAAACTAATTTCTGAGCTTCCTTTATAATAGAATAAAAGTGATCATTTCAAAAGATTTTGAATACTTATATACTTTTTGACATTTTTCCTTTCATGAAATGTTGAATGTTATGAAAAATTTATTTCAAACATTTGCATTATTATTAAATGTTTTCTCCTTTTAGTCTTCAATATTATATATACTTATCTTAATAATCTTTGTTTCTTTCTTAACTTAATGGCCCAACTTGGCTTGCTTCACTTTATCTATTCTGCTTCCAATTGACTTCATTTTCTTTGTTTAACATCCATTTTTCCGCCTAGTTTTGCCTCTGAGAGAATGCTTGTCAGATTCCTCTACAAGGGGATGGACTCCTATGACACTTCAAATTGGTGGTTGGACTGTTTCTCCTTTAGCATACTTTTTTCTCACTTTTTTCTTTTTTTCTTATTTGTCATGTGGCATTTTGTAAAACACTTCTCTTCCAGGAGTTGTCAAAACGCCACGTTTTCTCTGTGGTAGGAAACAAAAATTGTTTATTATTTATAAATACACTGAAAGAAGACTAAGAACTACAAACTCTTTGATTTTTGTAGTGGATAGAGACTGACTTTTTTCTTTTGCAAAATATAATTTGGAAAAATACCAGATAAAAGACATTTTGGGGAAAATGATCTGTAAAATTGTAACACATCTAAGATCAGAAACAGGAAGCATCTTTTGGTTGAGAGAGATTTTTGTCATGATTTTTTTCTTTTGCTAGCTCTTCTTTCCGTGTGGAAGCTCTCTCTATCACCTTTAGTTTGTGTCTGGCTTTGAAGGCAGCTCTTCAGACTACTCTCATAGATCTTTGCAAAATAAACTAAATTGCTGTGGATTCTCCAAACTAAATTGGAATTAACGATTCCAAAATGCACTTTGGAAACATTAATAAAAAACTTGCTTAGCAAGATTAGCTAGTGGCTATCAAAAAGAAGGTATTTCAAAATACCTCCCATAAAGAACAGATCTGTGGGTTCTAGGCAAAAAGCTTTATCAAATACGATAATATAGCAAGCTTGAAAAAAACTGTATGCTTTCCAACTATTAAATCAATACAGTGAACAAATAAATGGATGTTTATTTAACTTCAAATACATGTTCTTTAAGTGAATAAATAAATGGATGTTTATTTAACTTTCAAATACATGTTCTTTAAGTAAAATTGTTCCATTTTGTGTTTAAACTTCAGTGTTAGAGGTACAAATTAATGCTAAAGGTAAGTAACTACTCAGTAAAAAAAAGAAGAAAGACAGATTTTAAGGGAGGAGAATGAATCTAGGAAACAAAAGCTATAATTATAGAACCAATCATTTTCAGCTCAGAGATTCAGTTAGCTTTTCAGAAAACATCACTAAAGATGAGGACAGCATTGGGGTTGAAAGCATAGGATTATATTTAACTGTGCTCTTGTTTAAAGTGCTAAGTTGCTGAGGAATCTCAAATAATAGATATAGATAATTGCTGTTGTAGCATTTTATGGAAAGTGAATCAATTTTCTTGTTTTGCAAAGAAAAATTAAATGGTATTTGGAGAAGCAGTACAATTAGTGTTGGTGTTTCTATCATCTCCTACCACTGATTTTGATCTAAATTTGAAGCATTCCGCTACTTCGGTCTATGAGGAGCATCTTGCAGAAGAACACATATGAGGGTGCTGGGTTTTTTCTATTAATCAGTTCCTCTAGTTTTCATTTTCCTGTAACTTTAAATGACAAAAATCAAGTGGCGGTGGGAGGGAAACCTAAGGAAACCCTAAGAGCTGTGTCCGTGGGTGGTGAGACTAAGAGTAGGTGGTCTACAGGGTCGTTTGACCCACTAAAGGGGCCAGTGAAAGGAAAACAGGATGGGAGCCATTCATCTCGAGCCTGTTTACACAACTGCAATTTTATGGTTCTTGTTTGCTGCCACTCTGATGACAGAAACAGTTTTTCCTTGACTTAGCAGCAGGCTCCCTGTCATCTTCCCTAAAAAATAATTTGTGATAACACGCCTGCCAGTAATGTTTGATAAAACAGTTTCATATAATCATAGTTTTAAGTGAAAATGATCTTTGACTATTTGAAAGTAATGACAGGTTAAGTCTACCAGGTAAGTATTATGCTTCACAGTTTACTTTTGTATAAAAATGATCACTTAAATTTAAGGAAATTCATATGTTTCTGTAATCTAGTAGTAAGGACTTCTGGAGAATAGGCTTTTTATCATATCAGATTATTGGCTTAATATCTATTTTTAAGATATTTTAATGGACTGTGATTAGTTTCTGGGTGGTGAACATGATGTAATGTACACAGAATTTGAAATATGATGTACATCCAAAAATTTAAAAAAAAATAAAATTAAATTTAAAAAATTTTTTTAAAAAATATGTTTTATGTGCATTTTATTTCTTATCAGTGTTACAAGATCTTTGGGTATTATCTTCATACTATTTCCCTTGGATAGCTATCTCCTAGTTGGCTCGTTTTTTAAAATACATAATTAGGTTAAGTTGAATTTCTGCATAATAAGTGATTATTTTGTAATGTAAATAAAGTACAAAATAAATTGTGATGATCTCTCTTTCACCCAATAAACATCTTTCATTTAAAAATTTCTTTGAGGGCTGGCCCCGTGGCACAGTGGTTAAGTTCGCACGTTCCACTTCTCGGCGGCCCGGGGTTTGCCGGTTCGGATCCCTGGTGTGGCCATGGCACTGCTTGGCAAGTCATGCTGTGGGAGGCGTCCCATGTATAAATTAGAGGAAGATGGGCATGGAGGTTAGCTCAGGGCCAGTCTTCCTCAGCAAAAAGAGGAGAATTGGCAGTAGTTAGCTCAGGGCTAATCTTCCTCAAAAAAAAAATTCATTGAGTGTCTACAATGTACCAACCACTGTGCTGAAGATACAACACAAAATACACACAATCCCAAGACTCTTGAAATATATAGTCTATGATGAACACTGGTTTTGAGCAAACAAATCATTCTATAATATGAGTATGTATGTTATACTCTGTTGAGAAGATAATTTAAAACGTTTAAAATTCTAGCAAAGATAATTCATTTCTAGATATTTTCTTGAAAATATTCATGCACACAGTTTAAGATGAATACCAAGTTTGAATAAAGACCACTCCATACCACACACACACACAAATGTGTAGTGAATACAGAAAAAATACTTATCTAAATGTTTTACTTACTAATTGTTAAACAGCTCGTTTGATTTAACATTTTTTCTTGATTTGATTGGTAGTTCTCAAACTTTTGACCATCTTGAAAACTTGCGGAATGAAATACATATTTCCAGCATTAAAGTGGCCCATTGAGATTCTGACCCTCAAGGTAGGGAGCTTTATATCAGAACCATGTTACTGGGTTTGGAGGAGGCATTTGTAGTTTGAAAAAAATTCCCATTTTTCAATTGATTTTGGCATATGCTACCAATAGGTGGAAAACCTTTCTCCCATCTGTCTCCTTGCCATCTCTTCCACTAACTGTGATAGTCTCGGAATTTTAGAAAACCTTGTAAAGATGGTAGAGATTTCAAAGACTTCACAGCTAATTAGCAAAGGTCCCTCAGTGAAGCTATATGAAGGATATACCAAGAACATTATAATACTGATAACACAATGCATGTAAAGAATTTAAAATATTTAATCACATAATATTTGTTCACCAGGAATAATGACTTCTGTTTATGAAGAGTTAAAAATTTTATTTTTCCCTGAAATTAGATTTTTTTAATGGAGAAATAATGATGAGCTATAGTGCTTAACTGCTTCTTCAATTACCTGCATTTTCAATGATATATATAAAAGGTATTGAAACAATCTTAAATAAGTATTCCTATTGATGAAAACCATTGGATTCATAAAAAGATTTTCAGAATTTCCAAAAACTCAGCCAATACCTTGACAATGTCGAATAATTAAGAATAATATTTTAAGAATATAAATATTCTTTAAAAAATAAATAAACTTTAGGAAATTGGATCACTGTTATTGGAAAGGCATGGTTTACTCTTTAGAACTCAGATTTTCCAGTTCATGTGGCGTAAGAAATTAGGTCACGTTAGAAGCAGTTTCAACGTCATACATAGTATCTTACTGCTATGTACTCAAGTTAATGTGGAAAAAAAGAGCTCTATGTAGAAGGGTGGAAGAAGTACGGGAAGACAGAAGAAATGGGCTCCAAAATCTCTCTGTAGTTTACAGAATTTCAGCACCAATAAACACAATGTTGTTCTCATTCACATAAAGCTGGAAGCCAGACTGATCCCAGAGGATTCTCATTGAAAAAGAAGAGCTACTTGAAATAATAATTATTCCTTGAGTTTAAAAGATCAAGCCTTACCCCTAAGTTATGAAATGATTACACATGTCCTGAGTAGCTAGCAGAAATCGAATGAGGATGTCAATAACACTGATAACAGAGGGAAAGAAGGGTAGGCAGAAACCTCAGATGGAAATGGACTAATGCATGGGTATATGTGCTCACAACGAGCACTTCAGTATTATAATCATAATCTGCTCATTTAATTTTGTTCTAAAATGTTCCATTTCTATTCTTAGATGTTGTTAAGACTGGAAAAAACTGAACAGCTTTCTGTGAAATGAAAGCTGCTAATTTAAGTCCCTAGAGTAAAATAAAAACAAAATCACAGATTCTTCCTATATCTCAATATTTCTTTTCCTTGTTTTTACTTTTATTTTTCACACATTATTCAGTTGCTATGTTCATTTTGTTGATAAAAAGAAAATTGCCTATATTTTTTAAATCAAAGGGTCTGTTTGATGTTTACCCTGGTAAATGACCCTTCATGAATTTATATATTGTAACTATAGTGATATTATTTTAAGTTTAGTCTACTCAGACTTTTTTGTTTTCCCTACCTGATGGAGTTGTTACTTTGATAGCCCTACTTCCTCTGTATCCACCACAATAACACTGGGCATGTGGCCCAAGCTGGCCAGAACACTACATTCTCTGGTTCACAGATAAGCATGTGGCCCATGCCTAGCCAATTAGTGTAGCATTGTCAATTAAAAATAGTTCTGGAATAGTATATTCATTTTCCCATAGGAGGGACATTCCCTATGCCATTCTAATCCTTACTTTGGTGACAGTTCAAATACAAGTAAGCACAAGATTGTACCCTGAAACGAATTAAAATTTAAACTAAAACAAAATAACACAAACTTCTCTTTTCCAATTTTCATGTAAGGAGCTTGGGAGTCCATCCTAACAACAAGTAAAAACCTGAGCAAATGCAAAAAGTCAACAGCTATTCTTAGATTCATCAGAAAAATGAGGTAAAAGGGCAAACCACTGTCAGTAAAATTGAAGAGACAGACAGGTGAGTACAGAGAATCACTACTTACCATAGCAGTAACCCAGGAGAAGAAATCTCCACAGGAATCAGTGCTGGGGTAGGAAAATCTGAACTGAAATTGATGAGTTGCTGGGGGCTCAGTGTGGACAAGTCTGAGAGTTACAAACTCCAGGGTGACCCCGTCATGGGAGGGGAGGAAGGGGGCAAACTTTTGTGAATTTTAACTCCAGGAACTTGATCAGGTTCTCATAGTGATTATTTGAGAAAAATATCCCTTCCAGCAAGGGAGGGGAACAGGAAACATTTTCAATAAGCCAGAGCATTCTATTCTTTTTAACAAGGCTTTCCTTCAAAAGAAATTATTTTACCAGAGCATAAGCTATTGGAGTATTATCAGAACCTAACTAACCTGGAGGAAGAGACATAGCTAACTCCAGTCTGCTCTAGTCTTCCACAAGGGGAAAGAGAAATTCCCAACTCCGGTCCCCTTTAGCATACTATATGGGAGAAGGCAAGTACTCGACTCCACTATAGTCATCCTGTTTCATTTAAAGAGGTGGGGACTAAGAAGCACTTCTGAAGTTCACAGTCTGGAGGCACAGGCTCACTAAAAGAATGAGATCTAATCGTGGGACTACAGATGCTTCTCTTCCCCCTCCATCTTACCACCACATTACTAAAGTCTATTTACAGCAGTTTCTTTCATCTAGTTCATCATGCCCAGCTATCAAAAACAAAATTACAAGGCTTACTAAAAGGCAAAAAACACAGTTCGAAGAGACAGAACAAGCATCAGATATGGCAGGAATGTTGGAACATCAGCCCGGGAACTTGAAACAACTAAGACCAATATGCTAAGGTCTCTAATAGATAAGTTGACAGCATGTAAGAACAGATGGGCAGTGCCAGAATCAAAGAGATGGAAATTCTAAGAAGGAATCAAAAATAAATGTTAGAGATCAAAAGCACTGTAACAGAAATGATGAATGCCTTTGATGCACTCATTAGTAGACTGGACATGGTTGAGGAAAAGATTGCTGTACTTGAGGATATTGCAATGTAAACTTACAAAACTGAAAAGCACAGAGAAAAAAAGACTGAATCAAACAAAACATATGCAAAAACTGTGGGACAATTACAAAAAGTCTAACATACATGTAATGATAATATCAGAAGAAGGAGAAAGAGAGAAAGCAATAGAAGAAATATTAATATTGACTTAGAATTTCCCCAAATTTATGTGAGAAACCAAATTAAGACATAAAACTGTCCTTGTTCACAGACGACATGATTATGTAGAAAATCTGAAAGAATCAACCAAAAGTCTCCTGGAACTAAAAGTAATTATTTCAAGTTTGCAAGATACAAAGTTTATAAACAAGAGTCAATTACTTTCCCATATACCAGGAAAGAGCACATGGATTTTGAAATTAAAAACACAAGACTATTTACATTAGCATCTCTTTAAAATGAAATACTTAGGTAGTAATCTAACAAAATACGTATGAGATCTATGTGAGGAAAACTACACAACTCTGATGAAAGAAATCAAAGAAGAACTAAATAAATGAGATAGTCCATTTTCATGGATAGGGAGACTCAGTATTGTCAGTTTTTCCCACCTTGATGAACAGATTCAATGCAATCACAATCAAAATCCCAGCAAATTGTTTTGTCGATATCAACAAACTGATTGCAAAGTTTCTAGGGATAGGCAGAAGGCCCAGAATAGCCAAAAAATATTGGAGGAGAAAACAAAGTTGGAGGACTGACACTACCAGATTTCATGATTTACTATAAAGTTATCATAATCAATAGAATATGGGATTTGAGAAAGAATAGACAAGTAGATCAATGGAATGGAATAGAGAACCCAGATATAGATCAACATAAATGTTCTCAACTGATCTTTTACAAAAGCAATAAAATGGAATAAAGATAGTCTTTTCAAAAATGGTACTGGCATAACTGTACACAGAAAAATGAAACCAGACACAAGCATTATACCCTTGACAAAAATTAACTCAAAATGAATCAGAGACCTAACTGTAAAATGCAAAATCATAAACTTCTAGAAAATAGAAGAATGTGTAAGAAAATCTAGATGACTTTGGGTTTGGGAAAGACTATTTAGATCAACACCAAAGGCACAATTCATGAATGAAATCATTAATAAGCTGGATTTCATTAAAATTAAAAACTTCTGCTCTGGAAAAGACTGAAAAGACAAGTCACAGACTGGGAGGAAATATTTGCAAAAGAAATATCTGATAAAAGACTGTTATCCAAAATATACAAAGAACTCTTAAAACTCAACAATAAGAAAATGAACAAACTTAGTAAAAAATAAGCCAAAGACCTTAAAGGACATCTCACCAGGGGCCGGCCCCATGGCTGAGTGGTTGAGTTCCCATGCTCTGCTTTGGGGGCCTAGGGTTTCTCTGGTTCGAATCCTGGGCGCAGGCGCTGACCCGGCACCGCTCGTCAAGCCAGGCTGAGGTGGCATCCCACATACCACAGCTAGAAGGACCCACAACTGAAAATACACAACTATGTCCCGGGGGTCTTTGGGGAGAAAAAGGAAAAATAAAATATTTAAAAAAAAAAAAAGACCCCCCCCCCCCCCCAAAAAATACACAGATGGCAAATAATCACATGAAAAGATGCTCCACATCATTTACTGTTAGGGAAATGCAAGTTAAAACAATAATAAGATACTGCTACACACCTATTAGAATGGTCAAAATCCAGAACACTGACAACACCAAATGTGGAAAGAATGTGGAGCAACAGAAACTCACATTCATTGCTGGTGAGAGTGTAAAATGGTACAGCCATTTTTGAAGATAGTTTGGTAATTTCTTACGAAATTAAACCTACTCTTACCATAAAATTCGGCAATCACACTCCTTGGTATTTACCCCAATAATTTGAAAATTTATGTCGACACAA
Source organism: Equus quagga (assembly GCF_021613505.1). NCBI lineage: Eukaryota > Metazoa > Chordata > Mammalia > Perissodactyla > Equidae > Equus > Equus quagga. The sequence goes on from NC_060269.1 coordinate 17,960,185, forward strand.
AAATTTGCACATGGATGTTTATAGCAGCTTGTTCATAATTTTCAAAACTTGGAAGCAACCAAGATGTCCTTCCATAGACGAATGGATAAATAATTGTGGTACACCCAGACAAGGAAATATTATTTAACACTAAAAAGAAATGACTACCAGTCCATGAAAAGACATGGAGGGCTCTTAAATGCATATTACTAAGTGTAAGAGGCTGCTGTATGACTTCAACTATATGACATTCTGGAAAATAGAAAACTATGTAGACAGTAAAAAGATCATTGATTGCCAGAAGTTAGGGAGGAAGGAGGGATGAATAGACAGAGTACAGAGGATTTTTCAGACAGTGAAACTATTCTGTATGATACTGTAATGGTGAATAGACACTACTATACATTCATCAAAACCCATAGAATGTACACCACCAAGAGTGAATACTAGGGGCTGGCCCCGTGGCTCAGCAGTTAAGTTCACACGTTCAGCTTTGGTGGCCCGAGGTTCACCAGTTCGGATCCTGGGCACAGATCCATGCATCACTTGTCAAGCCATGCTGTGGCAGGCATCCCATATATAAAGTAGAGGAAGATGGGCACAGATGTTAGCTCAGGGCCAGTCTTCCTCATCAAAAAGAGGAGGATTGGAGGCAGACACTAGCTTGGAGCTAATCTTAATTAAAAAAAAAGAGTGAACGCTGATGTAAACTCTGGATTTTGGGTGATGATGATGTTTCAATGTAGGCTCACCAACCTAAGAAATGTACCACTCTGGTAGGGGATGTTTATAGCGGGGGAGGCTATGTATGTGTGGGGGCAGAAGTACATGGATAATCTCTGTACCTTCTCAATTTTGCTGTGAATCTAAAACCGCCCCCAAAATAAAGTATATATTTGTATATACTTTATATATATATACATACATAATCAGTTGGTAGTGGAGAAACCTTTCTGTCCCTAAAGAAACTGGTATAATGCTTAGGATTATTTTCTTTTCATTAATTGCACATATGAAAAGTATATGAATATGCAGAAATAAAATATTTTCAGGTCTTTTTTTAGGAATATTTAACCATATCACAATATAATTAATCAGGAAAATTTTTTGGCTCATTGCTCTTAGAAGACCTCCTAATCCTAAAAAAACCACATTGGTTATTTCTGGGAATTCCCAAGTGTGAAGTGTGTTCCAGAACTAGTCATTTCCACCAAAGTCATTCTGTAAGTCACTTTGATCATCCTAGATGATCCTAGATGTACTTTCTGCTCCTCACCAGTAACTCCTGGATTTCCACAGGATGCCCTAACCCTCAAGGGGCCAAAGCAGTGATCCTGTCTATAGTGGACTAGGGATGAGAGAAGGACCACTCTCCTCTGTGATACAGAGATGCTAACATTTTTGATAGGGCAGGAATGTGTTGTGGAGTTCTTACATCCAAGAAGCTAAGAAGAAATGTATTTAAATGATATGATTTTCTGGAATTGGTATTTCTATTCTTCTCCAATGGTTTAGTTATTGAAAACTCAACTTATCTAGCTTTTCTGTGTCTTAGGGTGTGATTGCCTTCACAAAACTCCTTACTCACTCTGCCTCTATTTTACTTAGTCTGTTTGTATAAGGGGTATGTTAGTCCCTTCAGGCTGCTATGACAAAAACGTCACAGACAGAGTGGCTTATAAGCAATAGAAATTTATTTTTCGGGTTTGGAGACCAGAAGTCCGAGATCAGCGTGCCAGCATGGTCAGATGATCGCCCTCTTCTGGGTCATAGAATTCTTCTTGTGTCCTCACAGAGTGAAAGGGGCTAGGGAGCAACGTGGGGTCTCTTTTATAAGGGCATTAATCCCATTCTTGAGGGCCCCAGCTTCATTACCTAACCACTTCCCAAAGACCCCACCTTCTAAAGTCATCACATTGAGCATTAGGATTTCAACATATAAATTTTGGAGGCACACAAACATTCAGACCATAGCAAGGGGTTTTCAAAAGTAAAACTTCAAGTTATTAAATAAATTTCAAGTCAAGTAATTTTTGGAATCCTTTAAAGATTTAGATTACATTTTGTTTAATTGCAACTATAAAAGAATTGCAGTAAAAAACAAAACTCAGATATTAAGTGAATGTATAGGAAGAAAATTTTCTTTCCCATGCCAGAATCACCAGCCCCTGCTTCCACTGAAGAGGGAGTTTAAAACAAAAACAAAAAATACGAAAACCTCAGTAATTTCTTGCATCTCCTTTCAGGTAATGTCCATGTTTGAACAAATAGAAAAATCTGCCTGCAGTGGGTTGAATGGCAGCTCACCAAAAGATATCTCCACGTCTAAACCCTGGAACCTGCGAGTGTGACCTTATTTGGAAAAACGGACTTTGCAGATGTAATTAAGTTAAGGATTTTGAGATGAAGAGCTCATCCTGGATTATCTGGTTGTAATCTAAGTCCCACAAGTGTCATTGTAAGAGATACACACAGAAAAGAAGGAGATGTGAAGACAGAGGCAGAGATTGGAGTGATGTGATTAAGAGCCGAGGAAGCTAGTAATCACCAGAAGATAAAAGAGGCATGGAACCAATTCTCCCTGGAGTCCTTGGAGGGAGTGCAGCTCTGCCAATGCCTTGATTTCAAATTTCTGGCCTCTAGAACGGAGAGTCAATATATTTCTGTTGTTTTAAGCCACTAAGCTGGTAGTAATTTGTTAATTTTTCACTGTGACTCTCTTGGAATTTTTACATCAACACATGTAAATGCACCAAATTCTATTAATATCTGAAAAGTATTTCATTATTTGGCAGTATCAAAATTTATTTAACCAGCCATCCATTGATGGACATTTAAGTGGTTTCTCATTGATTGGTACCACTAACATTAACACAATTAACATTTTTCTGCAAGTGCCTGTGCATGCACTTAACATCTGTAGAATAAATTCTTAACAGGAGAATTATTTTTTGAAGGTACTTACGTTTTAATATCTCCCCTTCATTCTATTAATAGTTTTTTCTCTCCTTCTTTCCAAACCCAGTCACTGTGCAATACACTGGAGATGTAAAAACAGTGTCCTTTACTGTTCCGGATGTTCTAGGAGATGTGTCGATAAATAAGTGCACTAAAGGGCCATAGGTATCTACAGTGCCTAGATGGGCACATATAATGTACAGGGGGATAGTCAATTCCTGTTTTAGCAAAGGTATGGTAGAGATAATTCTTGATTTGAGCCTTAAAAAAATGTTTGCTTGTTGGGGCATTCCAGGCAGAATGAACAGCCAGGAAAAAATGGAAGGGAAATGTGAAAGAGCAATACATCGACTTATCTGAAGAAATGTTTTAAAAAAGGAGTGCAACAAGAGAACCTAGAGAGGCAGGTGGGTCCGGATTGTGGAGTCCAAAAGAGAATCTGGAACCTTTTTCCTCTATGAAACATGAAAATTAATAAAGGTAAACTTCATTTAAAATGGACTCAAGAGGCCAGAAGAGGGAGCTACCCATGCAGTACCACTCCAGGTCAATTACGGGAAAGAGAGTCAAATACAGACCCCAATTGAAAGGAGGCGATAGGAAAGAATCGTCAGTTACAGGAAGAAACATACATTGCATCCTAAACAGAAATTGACTATCCTAGCAACTCAGCCAATGAGAAGTCATCACCACTCTGAACTCTTGTTTTTCTCCAATGGACTTTCATTCAAAACAACCCATCCAATTGCCTCCTTTTTCTCTATAAAATAGCGTTCCTCTCCCTTGTTTGTTGGATTTGCCTGTGGTCCACCATAGCACACACATCCCGAATTGCAATTCTTTGGCTATTCGCAAATAAACTCATTTTGCTGGTAAAATAACTGGCTGTTTTACTTTTAAGTTTGACGGTAACATGGACCCAATGAAAGATTTGATGAAAAGGAATCCCATGGTCAGAATTGAGTTTTTGTAGTCATTTTGACAGCAACGCAGAAGACGGATTGGAGGGAATAGGAATAGGGCCTGGAGGCCATGATATCAATTTATTGGTTTGGAGATAAATTTTTACATCACTTGGCACATTTCAAGGAGTCTCAAACTCAATGTATTTAAAACTGAGATTTTCTTTCTACCTTGTACTTTTATTGCACTCTATATCTCAGTTAAATGAGAATCCCAAATCTTCCGAGCAGGCAAGTATAATCTCAGTGATTCCTTCTACTACTCTCATGTCATGTCAGTTCCTCATCAAATACTAGAGATTCTGCCTCAGCATTGTCTTAAAATCCTGTTCTCTCCCTCCACCCTTATTTCCACTGTCTTTAGGTCAGATCCATATCATCTCTTGTAAGGTCTGTTTCCAATGCCTCTCATCTGGTCACTTCTTTCTTCACTTTCACCCCCTATATTTCATTTTCCATATGACTCAAAGTGTTGCTTATATACAAAGGAATCTGCTTATGTCATTTGCCAGCTTCAGATCTCCCTTGGCTTCCTGCTGTCCACAGGAATGAGTCCTGTCCTCCACAGTCTGACTGCTCTCTACTCTATCAATCTCTTCAGCACCTGTTTGAGCCATTTCTCAAATCCAGCTACAGAATCTGTCGTTGCCTGAGTGTACCAGGCTCTACCATGGCTTCATGTCATTTTTCAATCTGTTTCCCTGCCTGAAAAACCCATCTTTTTCTTTATGTGAATGCTCCAGTTATTTTTCTGAAAAGACAGAAATTGCCACTTCTTCTTGGAGAATCACCTCACAGCCTGTGGCAGAGCAATTGGTTCCATCCTTAGTGTGCTGTGACCGCATTGTGTTCTTACTTATGTAAAGGCTCTTTCTTTGCTATGCTATAATTTTTGTTTATGTGTCTATATCCACTGGTTTTCAAGTCTATTGTGACAGAGTCTAGCCTATTACTTGACACCTTTTAGGAACTGAATTTATGATTTTTTTTAATTAATTTTTTGAGGAAGGTTAGCTCTGAGCTAACATCTGCTGCCAATCCTCCTCTCTTTTTTTTTCATTTTTTGCTGAGGAAGACTGGCCCTAAGCTAACATCCATGCTCATCTTCCTCTATTTTATATGTGAGACTCCTGCCATAGCACGGCTTGATAAGCAGTACGTAGGTCTGCACCCGAGATCCAAATCAATGAACCCAGGGCTGCTGAAGCGGAATGCACGAACTTAACCACTGTGCCACCGGGCAGGCCCTTGAATTTATGATTCTTGAAAAAATAATTAACCAAGATTATACCTTTGCTACAAGAATATGCCTGTTGTGAGGCAAACATTCTCTTCATATTGCTGAGGTTCACAAATGCCATATTTTCTGTGAATAACTGAGGCAGTGGTAAGCAATTTGTTTTAAAATCAGGTTTGATTATGTATACTGTTTGAAGAATTGTCAACTTATATTGGATTGGTTTTAATTTAAATTTCCTCTTAATGTCAGCAGAGGACCTAACACTGTGTATGTAGCAACATAATTTATTTGAGAAGAGATTTATAATTCACATGGTGTTTGAATGAAATCCTGATCTCACATATTTGTGAAGTTGTTAATGAATATAGTAAAATTAAATTGCATGAAACTTTTAAAAGCCTAATATTATGTTGTTCAATTTTTAACTTCATTTTATTAAGTCAATAGAAATTAGCAAGAAAAATGTATGTACTGGAGTGAACTGAGATTACACATTACCAGAGAAACGTCTAGATACCTAAAAAAGACAAAAAACACATCCTTGTCGACTTTGTGGTAACAGCTAAATTTGGGTGGCATTTTACGACTTCCACAGCCTGATTAGAAGGGTTGTTATGCTTTCAAAACACAACGTGGCATTTAAGTATGAATAATAACTTGTTTTCATGTTATATGATGTAGTTTACCAAATGTTTCCTGTCTTTATGCCCTTTATACGAGGTCCCTAAAGACCTCTAGTAAGCTTAAATAGCACTGTCCAAAAAAGCTACCTTAACAATAATGTAAATATAGTCAAAGCACACTCAAAATTTCAACATGTGTTCCAATGACTTACTGCCTTTTTATTCTGAACTTTCTACTTTCCTGCAAACTCACGTGTATTGGGTACAGAGAACATCACGTGTGATAAATTTAGCTTCCTACTCTTTACATTTTTGTTTCCACTTCTCTCTCCTAAGAGAATATAAACTCTTTGAAAGCTAGTTCTGTGACTTTTTTCGCAAATTTTTGTCTAGTATCTCATGCAAGGCTAATGTTCAATAGACATCATTTGAATGACTGAGTCAATGAATAAACAATTCCATACCCTGCCTAGAAACAAATTTAGTTAGGAGATAATAGGAGAATTTTTTTACTCACGTATTCTTTGTGGGGCTGGAAACATACAATTTGGGGGGCTTCATTTAAGATATATAATACACGAGAATTAGTAGGAAGTTGCACTGGCCTCCCAGTGCTGTAGAAGTGGTCCATGCAAGTGAGGGGCTCTGAAGCCTCAGCTTCATTAACTGAATGAGAATTTGCCTCTGTGTTTAGTACTATCATACTGCAGCAGCACGAAAGTGTTCTCTGTGCCTGGACTTGTAATCTAAACAACTCTCCTTGGGCTGGACCGACTCCAGAGAGCTAAGACCACAGGGTTCCTTTAAGAAGATACATCCTGAAGGAAATCTGTTTCCACTAAATGCAGTAGGACCTAATCTGAAGAGGAATTTTAAAACTTTATGAGAATTACTGTCATTTTTAGGTGGATTTCTTTAGTTTTCATGCATGAAGTTAAAATTCATTTAATTATTTAATAAAGATATATTGATTATTAAAATTAATCTGAGAGTCCACTTTATGAATGGATATACAGATGTATGGATAACATGAGAGGAAGAGAAATATGCATAAATGTATGTATGTGAGAATGACCCTAGGAGAGTTCAGATGTACACGTATGTATCCTGTATGCTCAGTGGTGAGAACTTTTTATTTTTTTCCCATCCTCACACGATATGGCCTTACCTCCATTTCTTTCAGATCACAACTGCTGATTTGAACTCTAAGGCCTAAGATTACATCTGGGAAATCTGGATTTTCTCCAGATGGTTTCATAGGAGGTCCAGACCGCCCATTGCCCATTCTTAATTTCTGCCTTGTTTATATCCAATTTAATGACCGTCTGGCCTCTGTTACTGGCAAAAGGGTGTTACAAATCCCAGTGGTCACTGGCGCAGGTTTTAGCCACAGCTACGGAGAGAAGAAGAGAGGGATGGAAAGACTAGATTTGGCTGCTACTCATGCTGTTTATATCTAAACTGTCTCATAAAGTCTGACAAGTACATAATGGTTACTTCTGTTCACGGCAGGCCTGGCTGCTGATCCTGCGTCACACTGGCCTCGGGCTTCATGCTTGCAGACTCCCTCAGACTTCCCTTCTCATGGATTTACTCATCACTCAGTAAATGGTTCCTCTCAGAGATTAGCAGATTGGATTTATTTCAGATTAGGTTTGCCAATTCTTGAGAAGTGTGTTCTGACACAGCAAGTAAGTTAAATAACAGGCTTAGTGGCCACTTAGGGCTAAGAATTTTAGTGTAAACTAAGATATTTGCAAAATTTTTTACTCTCATTATATCTTCTCCAAATTTGTCCTTTTTGCTAATGCTTCCGTGACAATAGTAGCATGTGAATCAGTTACTGTGAATTATTCGTGCCTTGCAGTGTGAAAATAGTTCTTTATACAATCTTCACATACATATTCTGGTATCAGAGTAAACGAACTTTTTCAAAATTAAACATGCATTCACGTTTCTAACCTTTTACCCACTGTTCTGAAACTGAGTGTTCTGTTATTTGGCATTCAAAACTTGATCCTTTCTTTTGGTGTTTTTGTTTAATTTTTGTTTGTTTGTTCGTTTCCACAGTTAATTCCAGGTAGACAGGAGTGGTGCCTCACTCAGATTTGCCTTTATGTGCCTAACATGGTTTCTGCATTATGAATGAAAATGAATTATATCCAAGGTGTGAATCCACTCTGGACGTCTAACTTCTCAATGGGAAAACTTTCGTATTACTTTTATAAATCATTTACAAATAGAGTGGTGTGGGGGAGGCATCCTAGATCTTAAATCAAAGTTTAGCAAAGAGAGCACAAGATAAGCCTGGAATGTTCGTGATGTCAAAAAAGCTGAAAAAATGACAGAAAACCCCTAGAAGCCTGCTTGAATGGAGTCCTGCTGACTAAATAAGGAATAATTTGATCTTCCAAATAGTGATAATAAAGGATTTAATTCATTGAATAAAACAGCAAATGGTGAGTCAATATAAATATAAAACAATTAATGGGTATATTGAGAGCTTGACAAGAAATAGAATATTTATCATTTCAAACTACAGCGTCATAAAGCAGTTGTTAATTACAAAGGGTGCAGCGTAACTTAGCGTAGAAAAGCTTGACTGACGTTGCCTTCATCAAATGATCAAAGTAAACATCATTGGTAATGGGACAGATTGAAATTGTGTGCCACTTTATAAGATGCAATGAGAAAAAAACAATATCACTTTTATGATATCACTGCCCAATCTGCATAACCTAAATCTAATCAAACTCAAATTGGAATACAAAAATAATTAGCTTACAATCTTAAAAATGCGAAGGTCACCAAAGTCAAGGAAAGGCAAAGGAAATATTCCAGACTGAAGGAATATGAAGAGACGTGACAATTAAACGAAGCATGTGATTGTAAACTGAATCCTTTGCTATACAAGTCATTATTAGGACAATTGAAGAAATTCTAATGGGATTTGAGAATTAAATGATAGTAATGTACAAATGTTAATCTCTTGGTTTTGGTGGTATGTTGTGGTTATACAGGATAACGGCCTTGTTTGTAGGAATTACACACTAAAGTATTTGATGGTGATGGGGTATCAGGTTGGCAAACTATTCTGAAAAATATTTCTTGAACTGTTCTTCCAAGTTTAGTGGAGGTTAGTAATTGTTAGCAAAATTCAAATGTTAAAAACTAAAAAATAGGGGCCGGCCTGGTGGCGCAGCAGTTAAGTTGGCACGTTCCGGCTTCTCGCCGACCCAGGGTTCGCTGGTTCGGATCCCGGGTGCGGACATGGTAGCACTTGTCAAGCCATGCTGTGGTAGGCGTCCCACATATAAAGTAGAGGAAGATGGGCATGGATGTTAGCTCAGGGCCAGTCTTCCTCAGCAAAAAGAGGAGGATTGGCAGTAGTTAGCTCAGGGCTAATCTTACTCAAAAAAAAAAACTCTAAAAATAATTTTAGAGCTATCATAAGTTTGTGAGAAATTACACTGTATTCTGTTCACAGTCTTAACCTGAAAACAAAAAGTAAGCCTAAGATCAACCTTCAAAATAATAATATGAAATCAATAGTTTTTTATTTTTTAATGCCAAAGAAAAGAATTTTAGGAAATGGACATAAATTATGGGAGGCAGCTACCGATTTAATTAGGATGCCTAAGGAATAATTACATCTAGAAAGATGTAATTTCATGCGTGATGTTGTTTCTTCAATGTGACTGTTGCTTCTCATTCTCATAAATTTTTAATTTTGCTACTGTTTTTATATACTGGAATGTACTTGGTGGCACTTTAAAGTACGTATATTTCTCTGGAAAAAAATTTTATGAAAGGCCTATAACATTTATGTTTATTGACCTCAGTAAAAATCTAGACTATAATTGGAAAATAGAAAATCCATCTGTTTCACTAGAGTGTAATAGATTGTGACTCCCAGACAGGGTAACTGAGTTATGTTTGGTATTGATATACATTAGTACCCGCTTGTCCTTTCTCCCTTTTTATTAGATAATCCTTTCAAAACAGTCTTCCCAGTGTGAGTTGTAGGCATTCTGTAAAAACATGATCTACTCATGTAGTTGTGGACTACCACATTTTTCTTTCAGTAAGACAGTGGAAAATCTGTTACTCATTAAACATTAATATATTTCTTTATTAAATCATATAAGTTGAGCTGTAAAATTTTGTATTAGGTCTAATTATTTGACTTAAGAGCTTATATTGATTAAAACTTTGAAGTATTGAATTATTACTTCAGCATTTTCATCTTAATTAACTTCTTACTTAAATTTCAGCATCCCGTGGAAGAGAATATTTCGTGTTTTAAGATACCACTGTTGCCTTACATAATCATTACCAACTTATTCATGTGATCTAAGTTTAGCACACAGTTTTCCGAGAAGATTCTAGTTTTAATGAATCATGAAGAGAGAGAAAACCTTAGTACCATGACAATTGATGATTAAAATGACCAAATCGGAAAAAGATATGGTGACTATCCACCAAAGGACAGTCCGATTAGCAAACTATTTCCAAAGTTTATCCTGCCCATGCAGAGCCAAGAGAGAGCAACCTCTCCACGGGATGCAAAGGTCAGAGATGTAACAATAGGGAAGTATTGCCAGTAACTACAGACATTGGGAGAAGGCCCACATCAAACTGAGTCCTCCCAGCATGCTATACAGGTTGTGTGCCAGTAGACTGTTGAGTATAAATGGACTCAATTATTCTAAACCAAACTAGTGGAAATGTTTTCTGCTAACAGTGCACATGGACACTGATTTAAACAAACCCATATTAAATGTACATGTTGGCAACTAAAATACTTGAAGTAATCGGGTACGTTTTCTTGTGCATTAATGATATTGTGAGCATATAATAGGGACCTTCATTCAAAGGCTCCAAAATGAAGGCAATATTATTTCCTTTTCATCTTACAAAAGTCTAACAATGTTAAGTGATTATTTTTCCAAATGTGACATACCAAATAAAGCACTGCTAATATACAGTGAGTAAGTCAGCTGTAGCACAGCTGATATTATTTCTCCCATTTCCAGAGTCTCCTCCCTGGATTGTTCATAACGCCCTCTACTATTTTCTTTGCTTATAATCATCTCCTTATTCTACATTTCCCTCATTTCTACATTCAAGAGAAGTTTAACTTTTCTTGACCCTCTATGTTTTCTCAAGTTTGGCCTCTTAGTTTTTCCCTATAATGCTTAAAGAATGGTGGAGAAAACAACCTCTGATGACCTGGAAAGTAACTGATCTTTAATTATGTGACAGTCATATAACAGCGAACTTGATCTCTTCTCCCCATCTAGAAATATAAGAACAGACCACCCCACGCGTTCATCAGTAAAAAAGTTAGTCTGAAAACTCTTGTAGGATAAGAAAGGAGGAAAAAGAGACAAACAAGAGCCTTAAGTTAGGTTCTGGGCTCAGAACGACTAGAGAGTCAGGCCTGAATGGGAAAGATTGGGATTTAGAAATGAGACTAACCCTTTGAAAAGATGCAGCAACTTAGGTGTTCCCATTGCAGGCAAAGATAGTCATTTGGAAAGCATAGTGGTAATAATTGAAACAAAAGTGAAACTCAGGGAGATCTAGCAAGAAGTTACAATGAGTGTCTGGACACTACTATTCAAGAAATTAACCATTGCTCCAGGTCGACCTTCCCTCATTCTACCTCTATTATATTTGAGAGTATTCAGAACGCAGTGTCTCATGTGGATCTGGTAATAAGTCTGGCTTGGTCTTCCTCTGTCTCTCCAGCACGTAAGCTTGCCATGATAATGCTACTCTTCTTGGCCCAGCCACAACTGGATGTTGTCTCTCTGTGAACATACATTTGACACTGGATGGCTTAACAGGAAAATGTTAGTTTCAACATGGAAATAAGTAAATGTATTTTTCTGCAACTTAGTGAGGTGCTTTGATTCCTTGGTGTTGAACTGGCACTGCTTGTGTCCTGCTTCTCACAAAATTCTGAACATCAGCTCCACTTTTCTCATCAATAAATGATCAAACAACATAACGATACACTCTTATACATACTCAACTAAAACAAACATGGCTAAATTTTATTTTAAAAATTGCTTTATGAGTTTCTCTGTTTAGTTTTGTTTTTGTTTTACGTTCCTCCTGTTTAACAAGATAGCAGGCCCTGAGCTTGCTTTCTGCATATTATGTTTGAGGGATAAATGTAAGTTGTTATTATTTTAAATCTGAAGCCCACGGATGAGATTAAATGAAGTGCTCCTAAAGGAGATATCCGGGAAGAGGATGAGTGGATTTGGAAAATGATATTTGGAGAAACTCTGTAGTTGTGAGGGTAGGGATTAGGGCTTTCCTCGGGATAGGAGAAAAAGTCTCCTCAGACTACGGAGGAACAATGAAAAAGATGCCTGTGGTTTTGCGAAGAGGAGACCCTAGTGCAGACTTTTGGCAGTGTGGCAGGGATACGCTGGAGAAAAATAGCTTTATAGTATTTCTGAGTCCTGTGAAGCCTTCCCTTGCTCCAACTGTGGTGTGAATTCAATTCAAAGCAATGGGAACTTAAAGGATTAAGCACACAGAGATGATGGGCGTCTCAGTGGAAGCTGGTGACTCACTGAGGCTAACAACCATGGGACAAACCCTTGATGCCTTGGAACAGGGGCACAAGCCAAGCTGGATGTCCAGGAATAGTGGAGGTTCTGTTTTTCGTCACTATAGGTTGTGGTCTCTGAGTCAGATGGTAACCTGAATAATAAAAAACAAATATTTATCCTGTGTCTGAGTTTTGGACAAAGAATTATACTTAATAACACGTAGAGGTTCATCAAAGGTTGTTAAATCTTTTGAGAAAGGGCATTTATGAACCAAGAATGGATGAAAACGCCCAGAATTGAAACTTACTAACTTTGAGAAAAGGTAGTTACAATGTTTTGGAGAATTAGTACTCACTGAGAAATGATATGTCCTCTCAGAGATCAATGCTGATTTCAAGGATACCAGAGGTCTATGATGAGATTGAGCTTGAGAGCACACTACAGACTGATTTTTAATCTCAGGCATAGAAATTGCAAAAGGAAGCAAGGGCAAAATGTCAGGTGGTTGAATTTTACTAACAACATTAAATTTTACAATTCTCTGTAGAACGCTTAGAAAAAATACATCAAAGTTGACTTTTAGAGCCTGGACTTTTCTACCTCAAATTTTGAATAGCATTGGCCTCTTCTTGGAGCAGGAAATAAAATTTCAGTAGAATCAGCTTCATTCCTTCCAACTAGCATGACTGAAGTGCTAACCCACACACTGAAGATGTTTCATTAAGTTAGGCGCTCGCTTGTTTGCTAAGTTTCAAGCATGCAGGCAGAGGGGTCAGAGGGCTACCCTGACAAACAGCGGGCCTTCTCAACATTCCATTTGTAGCCTAGCTTGCTGAGAGCAGAAGGCAAGCCTACACAAGGAAGCTAGAGAAAGTTCTGCCTGTCCCCAGTAGGGAAACATTTACAAAATATTACAAATAATTTAGGAGAAGCAACATGGGCCTCTTTCTGTTTCACTCATGGACTCTCTGGTTTTGCACATATCCAGACCTAGTTGGAGCCCATTTTCTCTCTCCAATAAACAGCTGAGATCAATTTGAGTAGAAAATAAGGCAAGGAAACCCCATCTGGTAGTGGAGGATGTCAGGGGAGGGAAATAACTGAGCACATAGTGGCACCCCCTGGTCTACATCTGAATGATGGCCATCACGTTCAGGAGGCCAGCTCCCAAGCTAGAGGGTGCAGATCTAAGCAATGGGTGGTGGCTCTGTGGAGCATGAGGGCATAAGCAAAAATCCTGACTGGGGATTAAACACATTCTTTCTACCAAAACTAAATCCTCACACAGCAGAGTTAAAACTAAAGATGACTGAGTGTCTTATCAAGACTCAGAGGAAATTCCACCTACTCTGATGTGCCATCTCTGGTCACCCTGAGAGATGTAGAGTGTGATATATTAGCAGAGCAGAGTGGTCAAGAGCATGGGCTCCGGAGACAGACTAACTGATTGGAGTCACAGCTCTGATGCTTCCTGGTGCTGAACCTTGAAAACCCATGTTACCTGTCACTGCTTCAGTTTCTTCATCTGGTATAAAAAAGGATAATAATATTACCTTTTTCATAGAGTTATTGTGATAATTAAATGAGATTAGGTATGTAAAGGAAGCAGAAGAGCACATGGCACAGAATGAACACTCAATATGGTAGTATTATTACCCTCCACCACCACCGCAGGTGAGCAAGTTGAACAATTTACCCTATGAACAGTCTCAACTTTCCAACCCAGGTGATGCTGAGCATTTAGGATATACTTTCCTAAATAAACCATTTGGTCCAGCGGTATAAGTTCCATCTTCATTTAAGGGCTGGATGTGGGAGCAAAAAGCATTCATTTTTGTTTTAAGGAAGCATGGATTTTACCAGGGGATGAGTTGCCAAAATAGTATTTTGAGATTTTAATTCCTGCATCCCCCCCCCCACAAGCAGATTTCTCTCTATCTCTTCTCCCCATTCAAATAGATAGTCAGCATGTTAACTACTTCCTTGTCCAAGGGATAGTCTGTACAGGTTTTAAATTTCCAAAATAAATGATTTAAGTAGTAAATCACTATAGATGCTCCTGAGAGAAAATACAGGAGAAGACTATTTAAGGCCACAGAGTTTGCTAGAGAAATTGGCTTGTGAGAGGAGCTTCCCAACTACACAAGGAAAGAAGTTTCCCCAGGATGGGGAGTACATGGAAGAGAAAGATCTCAGGAGCCAAAAAAAACCCAAGCTGGGCTCTAATCAATTCACCAAGGAGGTAACCAGTCCCTAGAGAGAAATGGTCTTATGGTACAACTGGAATGTCTAGTCTGTGTCATAGAATGTGACAATCAACTCATCAATGAGGTAGCAAGAGTCTAGAAGGAAATGGTTTTACAATATGGCTTGTAGGGGATGAAGACATTTCCTCTACCCACTCTAGGTCCTTCTGGCCAGACTACAAATTAAATTCACAAGAAGCAGAATAGCAGGGGGAAATTGAACAAAGCTTTATAACATGTATACATGGGAGAGACCCAGAAAAACTGAGCAACTCCAAAAATGGCAGAGGTCTCACCTTAAATACCATCCTCAGCTAAAGACAAAGGAGGATGTTGGGGGAGGGGGGAGTCAGTTGTGGGAGGTTACCAGAAAAGCACAGTAAACAAGAGTAAGGTTATTATGCAGATTTAAGTCCTTGCCTTCTTCACTGATAAGAGTTTTTAGAGATGAGGTCATCCCCCCTTCTTCCTGGTACAGAGAGGGAGACACCTATACAGATGGAGATTTCCTTTACAAATGTAAACGTCTCTTACAAAGGGTAACTTCTACTTTTCAGAGTTTGTCTCGTGTCTATAGTTTTAAAAAGTAAGTAGCCCAAAATAATCCATGCCAAAGAGACATATCTTGGGGTGGCCAATTCCAGTCCCCCACAGTCCTGCTTTTGAAACTTTTGAGTTTCACATCCTTTGAAACTTTAAGAAGTTTCATAGTCCAGAAGCTGAGTGGTAGATTGTTTCATCTCACTGAAAACATTTCTTAGTCCTGATAATAGATCAGTCCAGATAAGTTCATTTTAGAAGTCGGCGATGCAGGTGGGCTCCCAAAGTTAGGCCTATATTGTGGAAGCAAGTAGTAAGGTATTTAATGAGTACTTCTATGGAAATCAAAAGGAAAAACAAGGTTAAAGGTTGCAGCAAACTATAAACCAGTTCCTAAGCCCAGGGGACAGCCACTCAAGAAGATTTCTAGATGTCAGTGTCAAAGCATCTCTTGCAGCTTAAGATGTCTCTGATGACATCATTGGGTGTTCACATATCTTTCTGAGTGGCTTACAGCTTACACAGCAACAGACCTGAATAAGTTTAGATCAAGTTGTTCAGCTTCAGTTTGCAGGGCTTCAGGAAAAAAGCCAGGTTCAATTCTCAATGATTCCAAAGGAAAATGATGGAAAAAACTGAAAACTCTAGTTCAGGGATTTGTAGCCAGATATTTCAGGAGACTAGAAGAATTCAGGATCCAGTCCAGTTCACAAGTAGAGAAAAGCCTCAAAGACAATGAACACAACTAGGATCTGTATTATAGTTTTTTACTGAAACACAATTTTTCTCTCTAAAATCACCCTCATTTTTATCAAAGATAGCCAAATTAAGATTAATTGGTTTGCAAAATAAGTTTAATTTCAATAAAATTGGCCCAATTATTTACATAAGTACAGCAATAATAGTCATTGATTATATAGGCTTTTTTAAAATCTGCTTTGCTGGTACTTTTTATAAGGAATCTCAGATTGAACTTTAAAGGCCTCTCAAGGCGAGGAAAGCCAAGCCAAGGATTTGCCATCAGATTTGCCTGTAACACCTACAGATTTGGGTGGATTTCTCTCTTTTTGAGGTCCCCCAAAATATTTGAAGGTTCCTTGCACCTGCCTGATGATTAAGCTTCCTTACTTACCATGTAAGATTGCTGGAATCTCTGTAAACAAGGTACCAGGCCCATATTTCCAAGTGGTTTTATTCCATAAAGTCCAATCCTTGTTTCTCAAAAGCTTTCTGCATATCTGCTCTATGCCTGTTTCTCTCAATTATGACATTCCAGTCAAAGCTTTGTTAAGATAACCAATGTTTCCAATTGTGTCCTGTTATAAAGAGAACAGATTCTTATTGAACTTATGCAGATAACTATATTACCATGAAAATAACAATACTTACTAAGAGCTTCCAAATTCTGGAGGGATCAGGTAGAG
Source organism: Equus quagga (assembly GCF_021613505.1). NCBI lineage: Eukaryota > Metazoa > Chordata > Mammalia > Perissodactyla > Equidae > Equus > Equus quagga. The sequence goes on from NC_060269.1 coordinate 17,976,729, forward strand.
AGAAAAAGATAAATGCTTCAATTCTGCTCACAAAGGTATAATTTCACCAAATTTCTATAAGTCATAGTTAGCATAAGAGAAAAGAGAAAAAGATTTCCTTAAATCTGAGAAAACAAAACATCAAAAAATCAACAATATTTCAAATGAAAAGTCATATAAATCATTTATCCTCATCAGTGCATTCAGTTCTGCATAATTGATTTTTGATCTTAATCTTCTTTTAGTAGCTTTATGGAGTCATGAGTTTCTCTGTTAGAATCCTGTAATTTCTTACCCAGTTCAGTTTTACAACCAGAAAGTTCATCAGAAATCTGCATTCCAAGGTGCTGGTCCAGTGGTGCAACAGTTAAATGAGCACATTCTGCTTCAGGGGCCCGGGTTACAGCGGTTCAAATCCCGGGTGTGGACATGACACCAGTTGGCATGCCATGCTGTGGTACGCGGCCCACATATAAAGTAGAGGAAGATGGGAATGATGTTAGCTCAGGGCCAGGTTTCCTCAGCAAAAAGAGGAGGACTGGCAGTAGTTAGCTCAGAACTAATCTTCCTCAAAAAAAGAAAAAAGAAAAAAGGAATCTGCATTCCAGAGTAAGTGTCAGAGTCCTTTTCATGAATCTCTCTGAAGATGAGACATATTTGGAAAAGTAAAAAGTATGAGATTAAAACAATAACTGTTTGTAAACAACAAAAGACTCAAAAATGGAAATTGACAAAGAAATTTGGTTAATTTTGTGACACACAACACCTTAAAATAATAACCAGAATTATGCCTATTACCAGGACAGATCAGAATTTTAGGAATGTTATATAATTTTTTAAACACCTATATCAATAACATTTACCCACATAATACCACCTAAGAAGGTTTATCACTTATTTGGCAATGCTTCCCATGTAATTTAACATACAAAATAAGCCTAATTAGTTTAGTATTTTCCTCTTTATAGGAAGAGAGATAAATTTCTTAGAGAAGTCCCAGGGGTCCATTGAAAATCCCCAGAGAAATTCTCCTCCTTCTTCCATGCCAAAAGAAAGCCTTTATTCTGGACTTAAATATTTTTTGGAGGGGAGGGCTTGACAAAAATATCAAAAGGTTTTAAAACACTTGGTCATATAGGAAACAATGCTCACTGCGAAACAATGCTCAGGTATCTACTCAAAGTGACAACAGAAACAGTCAAGAGCAGTTTAAAAAGTCAAAAAATCTTAAGAGAGACTTCTCTATTTCTGAACATAGGAAATCATTTTAGGAAACATAGATTTTCCATCTTTTAGGTAGACTTAGAGTAGGCCAAAAATTCAAGAAAATTATCCTTTAAGAGAAAACCAAATTTTAATTTTTACACCAGCTTAATTTTTTTTTTTTTTACATTAAAACTCCTTTACTTAATTGGATTTACTTTAATCTTAGCCAACCTGACCAGGCATAAAACTCTCAGATCTTCTGTTTCACAAACCTTCTATAACTTTCTTTTTGCATTCAGAATTTGTCCCACGCTTTTGTTCTTCCTTTCTAGTACTTCAGGACAAATTTATCTTTCTTAACTCAACAAACAAGAATACTTCCATTCTATATACCTTTTTTTACCAAAAACATACATTTGACTTTCCTTGAATACAAAGACATTTGCCTTTAATTAGATATATTAATTAGAATTTTTAACCCTTAAAGACCCTAGTAAAAACTAAAAAGGTAAGTACTTATGGACTGTCTTTTATACCAGCATTCTAAACACTTTTCATAAAAATTTCTAGAAACATGCCACTTCACAGTAACGAAACACAAGACATGTTTACTAATAGACCCAAACACTTTAAGCCTCTCTGCAATAAGAAGCCAAAAGTAGATAAACTTACATTTAATAATTAATATCTAATATCTTACCTTAATTGGAAATGATCTAGATACTCATTGAATTTTATCATTTAGATCAACCTAGCAAAACTTCAAAGTTTCAAGTTACCAAAGAGATTTTGGAAGTTATTTTAAATACACATGCCATAAACTATAATTATGGCTGAAATTTTATCTATAAACTCTTATTTCATTTATATGTAAATCATTTGTTCCCAACAATTGTGTTTAGATTACCCGCAAAAACTTTGTGAGACATTAGACAAAATTAGCTATCATTCTAAGTTATTATGCTGACAAATTTGTGCCAGGGATAACATGAGCTTTTTTTTTGTTTTTTTAACTAGTAAACCCAGGCTGCATATCATATCCAATGCTGATAACTTTGAAGACATGCCTATTTTAATCAAACCAACAATCTTAAATGATGAGGATCAAGGCTGCCCCAGGGAGAAAAGCCCAAGGTATTCTGCCCTACATACCGATCTATATCATCCTCTGGGAAGCATAGGACATCCTGACCTGATCCGACCTGTAGGACCACCCAATAACCAGACCCCACCTGCACTGATCCCATTTTAATGACTTTTTAACATAATCTTTCCCTTTGTTTTGTAAAGAAATAACTCACATACCTATGCCTTATAAATTTAGCCCTACCTTCAACCCATGTTTGCAGTTCTTCACTGCCCTTGGATCCTGTCCCCATGCTATTCTCTGAATAAAGGAGCACTACTACCAGACATTGAGAATCCAAGAAATCTTTCTTTCAACTCCTCAGCTCATGGAGCCCACATCATTAAACAAGATTTCATTTACCAAAGATTATTTCATATCACATTAACTTGAAAGACATGTAAGTGCTTACTTCAAGTCAATTAAACAGCTCTTGATTTTGGCCATCCATCCAGGGGTAAAATATCACACATATGGACACACATAAACACACAGGTAGACACAGACAGAGACATTAAATTTTTGTTATGAATCAGGTGCAATACAAAACTCACTAGTTTGGAAGGAACATTTGCATTTCAAAGAATGGCTCTCAGGTCCTAGAGAAAATGGGAGCAGAAAATTTACATCATAAAGGCACATGGAAAACAGTCAAGTTTTCTTCAAGATGGAGTTTCTGGGGCATATTTGCCTTATCTGTTTCTAATGTCTCAATCTTTTGTCTCAACATCTAGGGGCATTTTGTGAGGAACAGAGGAGACCCTGGGGTTGGCAAAAAGACAGGTGAACCTTAAACTTCCCTCTAGAACCATACCTCTGGCCTTGCAGAGATTTGAAAAACAAAGACAGTTGCTTCCAATTCTCCAAAGAACTGGATTACATCCTGAATGATAGAAAAAGAGGCTGACTCACCCCCCTCCTCAGCTACTCCCTTCCAACTGCTTCTTTATATCAGGGAAAATTTTAACTTAAGAGGTGAATCAAAGATTTGTATATTCTAAAACTTTCAGGACAATGTCTAACACATTTAAAAGTCTTACAATCAGGCAAGGGAAACATTCCCCAGTGAGACAATGTCTGTCTGCACAATACAATCTATAATACAATCAGGCAAAAAGAGATACAATCACTTTACATAAAGCCCATAAACATATCAATTTTCTACAAAATTTAATCTGAATTCCATCAACTCTTATACCTCTACTTATAGTTTTCATTAGGACTTTATCAATAGGTCTTGGTCTTATAATATTGGATAGGGAAGTATTACCAACCAGACATTTTAAAACATACTCAGGCAAAGTTGATATAACCTCTTTATTAAAAAATCAGCTCAAGCATTCCAAACTTTGTAATCTTATCAACACTTAGACTTCTACATTTCATCAATTCAATTGTAACCTAAGTCAGAGTCTTAAGGCTAGTCACTATTTTCTTGCGTGTGTTTCCTTTTTAATTTGGCCTTTTCATAGGTACCAATAAAAATTATGCTGAGAGCTCTCACAATTTTTTTGCCCAATGTAGAAGTTTCTCCAATTTCAATGATCCATCATCTGGCCACACTGATGAGTAGGATCTTTTTCTGTTGTTTGTATGTATTTTTTTTTCTTTTTGTGGAAGATTAGCCCTGAGCTAACTGCTGCCAATCCTCCTTTTTTTGCTGAGGAAGACTGGCCCTGAGCCAACATACATGCCCATCTTCCTCTACTTTATATGTGGGATGCCTACCACAGCATGGCGTGACAAGTGATGCCATGTCCACACCCAGGATCCGAACTGGTGAACCCCAGGCTGCTGAAATGGAATGTGCAAACTTAACTGCTGTGTCACAGGGCCAGCCCCAAGATCTTAACAGCAACTCATACCAATAAGCTTAACCATGGATGCAAGAGGCATACCCAAAAGAGATCCAGAAAGTTCACTCCCAAAAACAGTCTAAGAAAGTAAAGACCTTCATTGCACAGCAAGCAATGAAGGTTGAGATGACAAAGGCCCCTTATGGCAGCAATTGGGACCCCTTATGACAAACTTCTCTGAGAGCTGACACAGCCAGACAAAGAGAGCATGTCCCAGAACTCCAGTCTACTCGACTGGCCGCCAAGATGCATGCCAGTACATGCATCCTCCAGATGACAGAAACCAGAAAGGCCACAAAGCCAAGCTCTCAAGACATAAAACAAGACAAAAGGTCCAGGCAACAGGCTTATAGAGATGCCTGTGTCTTATGACAAATGACAAAAAAAGACAGAAACAAGGAAAAGTACGATCTCTGGGAAGAAAAGGATCCACAACCAATGAGTACTCAAGCAAATCCAAGAGTCACTGAGTCCAAGAAGCGAGCTTCACCAACATTTTCTCCTGCTAATCTAAATTTAGGAAAGCAAAGGAACACACCACTCTTGCTTCCATTGGACCCTGAAGGCAGATATCTGGGAGACTGATGTGGTAAGAACTCTTACCTCCTGCCAACACTTGTCAGGGGTCCAGGATCTCTCAGCTGCAGCAGTCCAGGAGTGAGCAGTGTCCAACCAGTGAAATTTGATCTTGTCCAAGTCACCAAACTATAGGGGAAGAACACATTTCCTCTACCCACTCTGGGTCCTTCTGGCTAGACTACAAATTAAATTTACATGAGACAGAATAACATGAGAAAATAAAAGATTTATAACATGTAAACATAGGAGAGACCCAGAAAAACTGAGCAACTCCCAAAATGGCAGAGGTCTCACCTTAAATACCATCCTCAGCTAAAGACAAGTGAGGGTGTTGGGGGAGTGGGGAGTCAGTTATGGGAGATGACCAGAAAAGCACAGTAAACAAGAGTAAGGTTGTTATGCAGATTTAAGTCCTTGCCTTCTGCATTGATAAGAGTTTCTAGAGATAAGGTCATCCCCCCTTCTTCCTGGTACGGAGAGGGAGACACCTTTACAGATGGAGATTTCCTTTACAAATGTAAACGTCTCTTACAGAGGATAACTTCTACTTTTCAGATTTTCTCTCATGTCTACAATTTTTAAAAGTAAGCAGCCCAAAATAATCCATGCCAAAGAGACATATCTTGGGGTGGTCAATTCCAGTCCCCCACAGGCTCTACAGAAGGGACCATAGAGTAAAGACTTCCGGCCTCTGATGTCCCCAGAAGAATTAGGCAGTCACCATTCCTGATGAAGTTCCATGGACAAGGGTAACATATATCCCTAAAAATTTGTGTAAACAAATGATGAAAGATGAGAGATACTATCTTATCTGCACCTCCTCCCACATGCAGATGCCCCATCTCCCTTCCACTCCAGGTATCATCCCGGAAATTAACATCGAAGAGGACCTAGCAATAAATGACCGTGTTGTGGGGAAGGAGTTCACCAGAAAAATCAATGTTTAGCTTTCTGACATCCCAGAGCTAAGAGTCTGGAATGAATTTGTTACACAAACAAAAGAAAGTTTTGGACTATGATTCATACATTTTTTTTTCCTTGAGGAAGATTAGCCCTGAGCTAACATCTGCCAATCCTCCTATTTTTTCTGAGGAAGACTGGCCCTAAGCTAACATCCGTGCCCATCTTCCTCTACTTTGTATGTAGGAAGCATGGCTAGCCACAGTGCCATGTCCACACCAGGGATCCGAACCAGCGAACCGGGTTGCCGAAGTGGACCATGCACACTTAACTGCTGTGCCACTGGGCCGGCCCTGATTCATACTTCTTAAAAAGCAACAGGTAAATCTGAATCCAGACTTTGAAAAAAGTATTTTAGAGAACAATCTCTCCCCTCCATGCAGACAGACCACCCCTTACATTTTCTGTTAAAGTGGTCCTTTGATCTACATAGTCTCACATAACTGCATTTTAGTTTGTGGTCTGTGCTTCCCATTTGCAGAACTAATGGCCTGATTAATTGATTTTACCACCAAAGAACAATTTGCTCCAAGGGTGGGGACAAGTCCCCTCTTTCAAAAGTAAAACCAAACCAAAATCTCCTCATAGCTTTGAAAAGAAGTATTTTGGTTGCTACTTTTCTCACTGAATTTTCATACATGGGTCAAGATTCCGTGAACATTCAAACTCCAAAAGTCGATTTTCTTAAGTATGTGGCTTAGAAATGGAAGCCTGATCCTAAAATGATGGCAATAGAATGCCATCTTGCCTCTTTCACAGTTCCTTTTCTGGTCTGTCATCTCCAATACATTAGTGGTCTCTGCCAAGGGATTCACAAGAATGCTCCATCCAACTTCTCCTTATCAATGTCACCTCTAAGTTTCCTCTTCACACTCCAGCCACACGAAACATATTCAAACATGTCTTCAGAAGTCCTATCTCATTTACCTACACCTTTCTTCTGTGCCTCCTGCTGCCTTCCCCATTTGCCACACCCGATCACCATTGTTCTCTATCAGTAGGATCTCTAAGAACCCACCCAAGACTTTCTGTACTTCCTCAGGCAAAATGTGTGGCCTTATCTTCTGGACTTCCATAAAACTTTCTAATGTCTGCATTATAGCACTTACCTTATCACCGTGACTATAATTATTTATGTGTCTGTCTCTCTCAATAAACCATAGCCTTCTAAAGGAAAAGGGTGTGGTTTATTTAATTTAAATCTTCAAAGCAAAGCTTATACCACGCTTGGCATAAGATAAGTACTCAATGTTGATGAACGAATGGCTGCATGAACTAGTACATGCCTTATAATCCACTGCCCAATTGTTATGCTGAAGCAATTGTATTAGCTCAAGTCTCTGTGCATTTTAAAGCTCTTTGAGAAAAGAGTCTCAGATGTATTCATCAAGCTGCATTAGAAGAAAGGGTCTACATTTTTTGTAGTGTCAGTGAAATACCTTTTATAAAGGGACCAGATATCTTATCCCATAGAGGTACATAAATATTGTGTTGTCCACCTTTTGACTGAAGTACAATACGAAAATGTGGCATTGATAGTTGTGTAGGTGATTACAAGATAAGACTACCCCCAACTGATCTTAGAACATTTCTTGGGTGATCTGTTAGGTAATCTAACATTTTTAATGTGAAGAAAAAGTGCTAGGAGAGTTTGCCACCCTGGAAATTGCCTGCTGGACTGGCTTCATTCATGCTATGGAAAATCTAGTGGTTCTGAGCAGACAAATGATAGCATTTAGGCAATTTCCTCACTAAACTCTTCTTGAAGATGTAATTTACAATTGCTGCCCATTCCCTGAAAAATGTCTGCTACAGTAAAAAGAAGGGATGGGAAAAAATAACTCAAATGACTAGCAGAGGACATGGCTTGTATAATTTAGATTACACTTAAATTATCAACTTTAATGAATCAGAAAAAAATTTGTATGTGAAAAAGAAAAAAATGAAAAGTGAAGCTTAGTTTCTCTCCCTAAAAGCTAAAAAGACAAATATATTGAAAGCCAAAAGAGCATGCTAGCTTAAGGCAATGGAAAAAGAGAAAGGCATATTCCTCACGTTGAGAGAGTAGACTGCTGCACTCAACAGTCAAATTTGGTTTCTGGATGTTAGGAGGAAAGTTTTCTAGTGTCTGGACTTCCTAGCTCTAATTAGGGATGATTTAGGAGGTGAAGCCAAACGCAGTCATCTCCCAACTTCATACTCCAAGAGCTGCCAATGTCTATGGTTAATGAGGTGGACTTGGAGCCATGCCCTTAATTAGCTTGACCCTGTGAAACCCTGTTTCTCAAACGCTTTAAACCCATGACCCTCTAAAGCTTTTATGTTCTGTGTATTTACACCAGCCAAGAAGATTCTTTCTTGTTTTTGTCGTGTACTTAGAATTATAAAAAATAATTAGTATGTCATAGACACTTTTTCAATGTATTTGGTGTATCGGTAATTTTGACATGTGCCTTTAGTGTGGAATTTGCACCATGTGCCACCCGCCCCCTAATTGAATAGTAGGGTTAAAAAATGAGAGCTCTACAACTGTTGGTCAGCATAGGCTATATGATCTGGCATATGTTATTTTGTGCTCTTCATGATCATATGCGCATCATGAGAGTTACTAGAGGAATTCTATAACTTCAGATTTACAGAGAGTGGAAAAGAAGGTTTTAAACTTATTTCATATTTAATTTTGTCTATCATTTGTGCATTCATTATATGCATTTTTCAAGTATCTTATTGAAACTTTAATAAGCAAATTTCTTATTTTTGTATGCTTATCTGTAGCGGGTGAGAGTGCCTCTGTCTACTGTGGAACACAATCATAATTTCAATCTTGTAGTTCAGTGGATTTGGAGGAATGCTTTTTTTTTCACCTAGAACTTGGTATTATTGAAAATAGGACTGAGAGTGGTACAAATTAGTTACCCTATTATTATTAGGAAAGTATATGAAATTGAAGACAAGAAAATTTAATTTGTATACTTGGGAAATAGGAGAGAATAAACACTTTTTTCCACAATGCTCTAGGTTTTGGCTTATATACCATTAGAAGATTCATTGGGATATATAACACTCTCATTTAAAAATATAACCAATTTAAAAGAGACGAACCCAATGAGGGATCTCATTACAAATTTTAAAATTGAATTAGATTTACTGAATGCTTCACAAGCTTTCTGAGCACGACTGGGGGAATTTTGAGAAGAACTGTGCTGATTGATTATTTGAGGTAGAAGCCACATAAATTCATGATTTGAAATGGATTCAACTGGAAAAAAGACACAGCCCAGGAATTCTAAAATGTTTACTTTTGCAACTGAGAATAATAGCCATGAATTGAGGTAATTCTTAAGTGAAACAGAAAAAAGAAAAATTATTTAAAATCTCAACTTATTTCAAATTTTGGACATTTATAAGACAGGAAACTTGATTTCAATTTGTTCCTATGTTGGCATGAAATAGGATAGTCTGATCTAACTCTGTAGGTATTTGAGGGCACACAATCTAAAAGTGTCTGTTTGCTCCCATCCAATAGATGCTTGATTCAGGCAATTGCTAGATGTGTAACTGCACTTTGAATAATACCCAAACACATGTGTCATTCACCTTGTGTTGAGTATTTGGCCTGACACATGTCAGGAACCAGAAAATATCTTTTGACCTTTCTTGGGACAAGATTTCAGTGTGTGTACGAGTCATCTGGGAAGTTATTAAAATACAGATTTATTCATCCCACCTTTAAAGATTCTGATTCAATACTTCTAGGGTAAGACAGGAATTTGCATTTTTAGCTATTAATCCAAGACATTCTATTGGAGGTGATCTTTTGAAAATGTTTTGAGAAGCTCAGTCTTTTGGGGAATCCTAGGCACCTTATGCTTGTGGCTAATGTCAGAACCACATACAGTGTACTGTGCATGGTACTGACGGTAGCGCAAAAATGAAATAGTTACTCTGTAAACATTCAAATATCTACCAAAAAATTGTCTGATTTCTGTTTTTAAAAAACAATTTTTTTCTTCCTGTGGAACAACTATTTGGAGGATTGAGCGCGAGATTGAAAAATCACAGCTTCAACATAGCCTTAGACTAAGGTTAAGAATATTATACAGTAGAAGTAAATTTGTCTCAAAGTTTCTGAATACCTTTTTTTTTTCCAGCCACTCACTCTGCTCTTTCATATGTCTAGTCCTAAGTGTTTAATTCTTTTTGCTATCAATTCAACTCTTTAGGGGCAATATTTCAAGCACTTAACAACTAATAAGGCCAAGGCAGCTGCCAATCATCCAAATTCTAGAACCAGGCAGGATGTATGGGACCTATTAAAACTTAATCAGGAACAGGGGGTCTGCCCTGGTGTCAGCCAATTGAAGATCAGTCCTTTGGTTTCCCAACTATGCTATTTAACTAAGCTTGAGGGGTTTTTTTTTTTTTTTTTTGGTTATTATTTACTTTTCCATAAATAATCAATATTTTTGTTTCTTTGTCAAAATGAATTTCACTCATGAATTACACCCTTCCAATAATACATCTGCATTTTCACAGATGCATTCTTAGAATAAACAAACAAAATAAATCTTAACTTAAAGAAGATGCTCTACTTGTCAAAATTTTTAGTACTGTAGTCTGTTAACTGGAAGATATGTTAGGATAGATGATACTGTTAGGTTTTTCTCTAGGAATTATTCATTTACTGAAAAATTTTTATTATGCTTATTTTATGCCAGAAACTGTATCATCAGAGATGTACGTGCAATTATCAACAATTTTGAATCAACAATTTTGTATAAATAAAATTCTGTATAAACAAAACCTGTCTTTACTTAGTTGACCTGGGTGTTATTCGAGCAGGTATCAGTTCAGGGGGCAGGAGGAAGGAGCGAAGGAAAAGTCTTCTCTCTTTGTTGCACCAACTGCTGCAGTGACAAAGGAAGTCAGGAAAATATTTTATTCCAAGTATGAGTATCCTTAGAGTGGAAGGTGTGCCTAGGTCTCCCCATATTTCCCGTCCATGGTCTACACATTAACCATCAAATATTACACAATGGTGAACTTTAAAGACACACAATTCCTTCTGTAGCACAACATGCCACCCTCTTTCCCCTAAAAAATGCAGTATAAATCCTGATGTCCCAAAGCGCAGAAAACATAGCTGTGCAAAATATAACATGATAGTAGGGTATACCAGATATTAATTTACGAAACACAAGTCATATTTTGCTCATTCATATGGTAAATATCTTCTATATTTTCTCAGGATAAAAGCAAAAACAATGAATGGTAACCTCTTTTCATCCTCCATGGAGAGATCTATTACATCGGAATGTGCTTCTAACCTGCAGACATCATATGGATGAACTTAAGAACCGTGATAAAGAGGACCATGGGAATATCTTGCCTCCCATGGAATAAGGAGGGAGGAGAAAGCAGGGAGAAAGTGTGGTCATCAGGAAAGTGTGATGGGAATTAACTATATCTGTAAATTATCTCTATCATCAATCAAGTTTTTATTTATACAATAGAATGTATATATGTTCACAATTGTTTATCCGTATATCTCTAGATATAATTACATACATGTATATATACATATACAGAGATAGATGGCAGATAGATAGATAGACAAACAGATAGATAATCAAGGTAGAAGTATTTGAAAATTTTAGAAAATAGTTGACAAATCCTAACTAAAATGCAAAAGTAAGGAAGGGACATGGCTTTCTTGAGCTTCAGAAGTCAATTGGCATAATGCTTGCACCTGAAAAATGTATAGTTCAGCTATTATTTTTTCAAAAATGCCTTTTCTTCCCTGATTGCAAAGTAGCGTATCTCATCTTCTCATATCTGCTGCTAAATGAGCCTGCGGCCTAATGAGATTTTAAGTTATTCATGGTTTGAAACATCAGTAATAATTTTCTAGGTGAGGGGAGTTCTCTGACCAAGAGGAGTAATTGCCTTGCTATATCAGTGATGGATATATTGTCTTGCTTGCTACCAACTAATGTGTAGTTAATACTTTTAGAAGTAGGAAGATTTATTGAAAGCGACTTAATTTTAAATGATAACCAATAAGGAACATCGCTGATTTACATGTGGCCAATAACATGAAATGAATTACTATCTTGGAGGTTGAAGTATACAGGCACATGAAGAAGGTAAACATTTTATTACTTCCCTGTTTAAATTAATGTAAGATAATTTTAATAAGAATTAACATCTCTGATATCACACCTCTATTTATATTCGCGAATCTTCAGACTTTCGCCTGCAGCGCAGTAGTTTTGTCTACTCTGCCTGAGCACACACTAGTATTTTTCAGTACTTAAATTATTTGATGTCAGATACTAGCACTACTTTTCCCAGAAAAGAATTATTTATGGTTAGCATTACGTTGAACTGAAGTCACTAATATGAGAAAGAAGCTCAATTTTAATACAAGAATATAAATCATAAAATAATAACTGCAGAGCTGCCTGATGTGATCCTGTATTTTTTTCTTCAGTTTCTTTAGAACCCTTCTCCCGCCTCAGGCCACCCCCCACTCGACACGTGTAAATTGACCCATTTTCTTCCTGATCTTCGGTTGTCTGATTCACTCGCAAGCTTCTTTAGCAGCCTTAGAGATTTTAATGCCAAAAGAATGATATTGATATTTTCTAATTAAAATCCTCAGGGGGTTTGATAGACTCAGCGATCTTTTATTGTATTAATTTATCAATTCTGGGGAAGCATATTGTTTTAATTTCCTGTTAAGTTTTTTTCACTTCAAAGACATCTAGCTGTGCAAGATCTATATTCATATTAAAAGTTGTCTTTCTTAAATTTACTTTAAAAGGAGAATCTTCAACTTAATTTTCAGGCTTATGCTCTGTGTATATTTAAAATATTAGCCTGGATTCGGGTCCAGACTGATGGATTTGAATCCCAACTCCATGATCTTTTCTCTGCATAATCTTGGGAAAATTACTTAAACTTTTAAGCCTGAGTTTCCTTATTTGTGAAAATGGGAATAATAGTAATTTGCCATCTTAGGCAGTTAAAACATTTTGAGGAATTATTAGCTAAGATATGTGGTGCTTTTAGAAGAGTGCCTGGCATGCAATTATTATTTTTATAACGTAACAGTATTGCTCACTTTTTTCCATTTAACTTTTTCCATAAAACCTTGTAGCTCTTATGCCATCTTTGAATTCCCAGTATATAGACAAAGAGAAGAGATTGATATTTACGGTTTGTCACTAAAAAGGCAATTTTATCATTTTAGTGACAAATTTAATACAAAATCTGTACAACTGACTTAGAATGACTTTATTAACCCTTAAATGCTAATTCACACATTTCAGAAAATATTTATATTTTCTTATGGCAGTAAAAGATTGATATATGAAAAAGCATGTGTGAAGTCACTATCAGTGTGAGTGAGAAGGCCAAGTTTTGATTTAAAATAAAGGAAGAAAAGAAACTAAAAATTCATGGTTCAACTTAATGTCCCTTGGTTTAAATACTGCTGTGTGATTATAAGATGTCTCCAAGACAGCAGTTCATCCTTTAGGTGATGAGTATTTTTAAAATGTGTAATCTAAGACTTTGCCTATGGGTTTACAGATCCAGTGAATTCCTTATCAAATCCGGAAAGCTCAGCAGGCCTATAGGGCAGTTTCCATGGAAATTTCTCTTGAAAACAAATCAGAAACCCACAGGAAGGAACCACTAGAGGTCATTCAATCTAAGTTTTTGATTGTCTGTAAACATACACTTGGATCGTGCCCAATTTGAACACTTATTGCATAACGTGGTTTATAAAAGATATTAAACTGCTCTTTCAAGTTTGAGTGTAACTTATTCATTTAAGTGACCTCCACAAAGAATGTGTGGAATACCAATATCAATGCATATAGAAAAAAAAATGTGTCATTTTGTCTCAATGGAATTCATTCTGATATGTATGTTTTTCTTAATATAAGTGAAAACTTTTTAAACTCACTCCCAAGTCAATAATATTATACAATTTAATATTATAAATCAGACAACATGACAGCTTTGCAAGCCTCCTGTATGATCCTTACAACAACCCCATGAAATGTGTTGTTATCTCCATTTAACAGATGATAATGTTGAGGTTCAAAAAGGTGAGTGATTTGACTACATCTACACAACAAATTAAGGGAAGGAACACTGACTTCAACAAAAACTTGTCTGGACCTACAATTCACGTTCTTATTTTAGCACTATGCAACCATTTGCAAATTACATTCCAAGTACGACCTCAAGATGTGTTCCTGAGATTACATTGGATGCATGCTGTAAGACTTTTGCAGCTCCATTTAAATGTTAAAATTCCCAAATTTCATTTTTTTCTTTTATAAATAAAAATATGTTTCTTTTTCTCTGTCTTACAGATTAATATAGTAATAATATTTATTGAGTGTGCATTATAAGCCAAATATTGTGATTGACTGTTTCAGACATTATTATACTTAATCTTTGCAACAGCACTGTCAAGTATTATTATCTCAATTTAAAAGATGAAGAAAATGTGGTTTAGGGTGGTTAAGTAAATTGTGGAATTGGTGAACGGTAAGAGATTCGAACCACGTTAGTCAACTACAAATTCCATGTTCTCAAACATTCTCTTAAACATCTGGAAAAATAAAAATGGAAAGAAATGTGTGTAAGGAAAGAACATGATGAGGTTGTCTGTAGACAAGTGAATAAAACTAAAAGGGCTAAAACACATATTTTAAAATATATTTTCAAATAGCTCCCAAAGATCATAAACAGGATAGAAGAAAGAAAATTTAACAAATAATGTAACAATGGAAAAGAAAAATTTTAAGTTGCCCGGGCAACTAAACTAAAAGAAGAAAACAAGGGAGGAAAATAAATATTAGAATCTTTTAAAAGACGCAGTAACAGTTTGGAGGATAGGCATAGGATGGGACGATATGGGAACGAAAAGAGCAGAGTTTGATAGGAACACACAAACTTTCCACATGAAGGTAACAAACATTCAGGACGAGCCCAAGGCTGCCACAAGGAGAGCCTGGTGCGTTCCAAGACACAAAGGAAGAAAAGAAAGAGTGCGAACATGTCAGTGGTTTCATGTTTCTTTTGGCAACAAGAAGCTTCAGAATTACATCTGTTTTTCCGTTTCCCTTTACTTCTGGTACTGCTGGATTTGAAACTCCAAACCTCCAGTAAATTCTATCCTATGCCTTGGTATCCTGCTTAAAACATAGAAAAGTGAGGGTAGGATTGTTTGAAAATAGTCATTCTATCGTTTTCTCCAAAATGGAGAAATTGAGTTAGGATTTCATCATTTGGAATAGGACAATTTGTCACCTCTTTCTCGTTCAAAGTAGGTGAAGGAGAAATGGAGATTCAGGAGCCAAAGGCAACAACATTGACTTGAATGCAAGAAACATTTAAGCTGAAATTGATTATTTTCTACGTGTGTATATATTTGCACCTGGGAGTCTTGGGTGATAAATTTGGAAAGTAGAACTATGACTTCTAGAGAAAATCCTGGGGCCCTACCTCAAGGCACAAAATGGGCACTGGGACAATAGCACCTGCATTTGGTCCTTATATGAATATCTTTGGGTCAAGAGAACAGTATTTTTGGCCACAGCCTTTTCAACATTCCCTTAGAAGTCTCTGTGAAAATCTTTTGCAGTATTCTACTCCAGAAGTCAAAATAAATTGGAAAGACCTTCCCTCCTGAACTGCGTATATTTAACGCAGCTGGTGTTTACTACCTTTGTGACTTTGGGCAAGTCGCTTTCCAGGGTCCTCTCTATTTTCAATCTGTAGACGTATTGTCTAAGGCAAGATACTTCATAAATTTGCTTTAAGTTTTAGTTATTACATGTACTTGTAATAACATGGCTGAAATTAATGGTGAGGGAATAGATATTAAGTACATGTTTAATAACTACTGTTTAAGGGATAGATGTGCTTCAATCATTTAATAACTAGGCTTATGTCACTTATATGTCAGATAATTGATCACACTAAATTTTTAACGTGACAACCAGAAGAACAAGTCATTAAGGATATGCTTGTATTTCTGCTACTGAATCCAGGATGCCTCCAGTGTCAGTTTCACATTTTGGATGAAGGACTGGAGATGCAAGTGTAGCTCCTCTTTCTCAGTAACTGGTGTCCCAGAGGATAAAGGGGCATGATACTTACCACGTTTAAACGTTTAATGGCACTCTGGAGTTTCCTTGCAATTTACACCTTAGAGAGCGCAGCGCTCCTGTAAATCTGAGAACTTACAAGTGTCCCTTTCCCCACCGGAGCCACTAATCTCACAGGAAGGGGAGGAGGGTGGAATCTCACATCGTTTAGAGATTTACAAGTCTGTGATGAAGTTTGCGTGTAAATTGCTGGGAAACCCAAGAGTATATTTAAATATTTAAAGCTAAGGGACACCTAGGTGTTCCTCCTGTTTGAAACTTAATTAGACTGAGAGTTAGAACGGGGAGTAAGAAGATGCCTGGCTTGATCTCAACATGTAAGCTTTCTGCCAAAAAGAAAGGAAGAGTTGATTGAGCTGCCCAAGTCTCATTTTGTATCAAGCCTCTAAGTTAAAGAGCCAGAAGATGCTGAGAGCATGTCGAAGTTCCAAATATATGGATGATTAGTAGGAACAAGTGCCTGGCTTCTAGAAATGAAAAATCTTCAGTATTTAAGTGCTGTGATTGTGGCTTCCATAAATTCTAGAGGTGGCTATATAATTTATCATCTATATTGGGACACTATTGAAAATAAATGGCAGTGCGTTAATAATTATTCTGGGACATCAAAATTCTCATACCTAGTGATAATTATTCACAGCATAAGAGTCATAAACTAGGACTGCCTAGTGAAAATTGGGAAATAATAAGATTACTCTATTAGGTTACACTTGGGAAGAAATAGAATATTTGTTAGTTATGTTTTCTCTTTTCCTAGGCAAAGAATGATAATTAGGTACTTTCAGAATCTCATATCCAATGTATAAGATATGCTCAAATTTTACGGCATAACCATCTGGGGTTTTCAAATCCTCCCTTTTCATTGCCTGTTAACTGAGAATATCCTGTTGGGCATTTCAGAGTAGCCTCTTTCCCTTTAGCCTGGGGGTGATAGGATGCTGCCAGGGGGTCGTGTTGTTAAAAAATCCAACCAGAATCAGTGTTCAGTGGCCTCAGACAAAGGTTCCATCTCCACAGTACAGTCTGGCAATTAAGAGCATTTGGAAGCAGAAAACCCTAGTTCTGAAACTTGTCTTTGTCACTTAAGAGCTGTGTGATCTGTGCAAATTATTCTGTTTCCTCATTTATAAAGTGTAGATGATAACATCGCCCACCTCTGAGGATGGTGGTGTCGAATGAATTAGAACAAATAAAACACTGAGCATTGTGCCTGTCTCCAAGTTCATGTTCAATGATTGCAGTTATTAATTGCCATCTCGTATTTGGTTTTAATGATATTTAAAAAATCTCTATCAACATTATTCATAATTTTAGTTTAAAAAATTAAATCATACTAATAAGCACAAAATGAAAATCAGCAGTCCTCTACTCCAACCTTCCTCATCCCTGAGTGACCCTCCCTTAATGCTTTTGTTGTTTCTTCTGGTACATAACTTCTGACTTCTAAATAATGTGCTTATACTTCTAGTTCTTGATTTGCTGATTTTAGATTATCTATTACCTGTTTCCAGTTCCGTAACTCACCTTATGACCTGTAGTTTCTAGTTCTCGAATCCCATGTTTTCTGTGAATTTTGTGGCATGAATTGGCTTGCTTTTCATTCATATACTTCACTGCATATATTATATTGACACTCTGCTATCTAATTTTTTTACTTAATTTTTTTTCATATCTTTAGTGTCACTTTATTGGGATCATGAGGGACAGGGAACAGTATATGTGTTCTATTCTATCACATTTAACTAAGAACATCTTTATTGATATTATTTATCACTCTTCCCTAATAACTTTCTTATTTCCACTGTTGGTTAATGGTATATATATATTTCAGGTCCTGATAAAAAATCACATTCTGTATATTGGTGTCTCTAAGATTTATGTTATATTTGTGACTATTCTATTCTGTGTTCCACACTTCCATTTGTTTTAACCATTCGTTTTTACAAGTTAAAAACAATCTTTATTTTTTAGAGTGGGTTGAATAGTGTCACACCCCCCTCCCTCAATTGGTGTCCACTGGGGCCTCAGAATGTGACTTTATTTAGAAATAGGGTCTTTACAGATGTAATTAAGGTAAGGATAGAGATGAGAGCTTGCATCCTATATCCAAAGAGTGTCCTTAGAAGAGACAGAAAATGACACTTGGAGGACACAAGGAAGAAGGCCAAGTGAAACAGGCAGAGATTAGAATGATGCTGCTATAAGCCAGGGGAGCCTGGATGGAGCCACCAGGAGCTGAGAAAGAAAGAAAAGAGTTTCCTGGAGCTTTCAGGGGGAGCGTGGGCCTGCTGTTACCTGGATTTTGGACGTCTAGCCTCCAGAAGTGTGAGAGAATAAATTTCTGTTTCTATAAGCCATGAAGTTTGTTGTAATTGTGTTTTTTTTTTTTTTTTTTTTGAGCAAGATTAGCCCTGAGCTAACTACTGCCAATCCTCCTCTTTTTCCGGAAGGAAGACTGGCCCTGAGCTAACATCCATGCCCAGCTTCCTCCACTTTATACGTGTGATGCCTGCCATAGCATGGCTTTTGCCAAGCAGTGCCGTGTCCACACCCGGAATCCAAACCAGCCAACTCTGGGCCGCCAAAAAGTGGAATGTGCTAAATTAACCACTGCGCAACCAGGCCAGTCCCTGTTGTAATTTTTTATGGCAACTCCAGGAATGTAATACACTCTCCAATCTACAAAAATAGCATTAGTTCAACTACTACTCATCTCATTCGAATGTCTCAACCTTCTCTCCACTAAATATTCCTCTTCAGTGAAATCTTTGTGCAGTTTCAATGACATCTTTGCTCTGTTGTTGTCTATCTTTTCTGTCTTTCACTTTGACCAGGCTAACTACATCTATGGTGGCCTCCTCTTTTGCTAGAGGTCATTTAACGCTGCCTTAGATTGACACATTCAAAATTGCCCTTTATCTGGATTCCGTTTCCTTTAAATTAACTGTGTTGTTTCCACTAGTTATACATCTCTTGAAATTCTTTGATGCCTCAAGAAGTTGACCCAAATTACTAATGAGGAGAGATGGTATATATCCAGTGTAAACATAAAATTGTTTATCATATCATAAAAGTTTTATTTGATTTACTTTTACACGGAGACAAATAGTTTTATATTTTTCCATGTATGTAGTTACTTTATGTTTTACATTATTAGTGTTATAATACCATATTGTAAATATCTAGAATAAATTATCAACTGTATGTTTAAAATTCTTTCTAACAAGCTGATAATAAATCATATGATGACTAGTTTTATAGCTGCTAATAAAAAAACAGAAAAGTATCTGTCATTTTTTTAGATATATCTCAGTTTTGTTTGTGTTTGTGGCACCACAGACCATAGCTAAAGGCACCAGGATAATTAAAGTAAGCAATTATAAATCACTTTAACAATAAAAGTGCCATGCAATTGTTCAGAAATAACACCTCTCTGGATACAAAAATATCGTGTATATTTTAAAACTTTATTTCAGTGAAGCAGAGACATTTTATGTTACTAATGAGGTTTATCCTACATTATTTATGCATGGCTAGAGATAAAAATAACTAGAATCACATTCCTTAATTTTCTTATTTCTTTTAGTGGAAGAATAATGTTGTTTGTAAGGCTATTAAATGTTATTTTTGATGCTATCAAAACAATAAGATATAGTAAGTTTTTGTATAAGTAAAATTATCATATAGAAAATCCATTATATTAGAAAAATTAATGATTATCAGAATTCCTGCATTATAGGGCTTTTAATTTCTTTATTGAAAAAGCACTTATATTTTAAAAATAAAATTGGTAATTAATTGGTAGGATTTTTGACTTCCAGTGTCCAGATTAAACAAAGTAAATAAGCCAGAAATCTCATGTTGATCCATATTTTACTGATAAACTTAATGTAAAATTCTAGAAATCACCCAGTTGAGGGAATTTTGTAATGTACCATTTATCAGTTGAGCATCTTGCACATAGAAGATAAACAGATAAATTAAAAACCCCAATTAAGAAGTTTTAAAAGTGCATGCTTTTACGTGCTCCCAGATTACAACAGGTTCGATCTGTAGTAAGTATGCTGGATGTCTGTACCTTTAAAGAGTTTCAGAGTATAGTAGTACACTCTAGGAAATAATATTTCCGGCAGAAGAAGACCTTCCATTGCTTTAATTTATCTGGAGGAAAAATGATGATCAGTATGGTGAACTATGTCTATTGTGAAATGAGCTAAATATTTAGATCAGAATTGCCGGGATGTGGATTAATTTTGTGATTATTTAATATCTAATATCTTCAGTTTTTCTCTTAATACAAATAACCACTCCTCTTCTAATATGCAAAGCTATTTTAGCCCATACATGCAAAGCTGCTCTTGACCAACTTATGCCCATCCTCAATTCTTCTGTCAATAGCATAAGAGTGGCCATGATATTAAATACAAGTAAAATAAAACATAAAGGTCTCAAAGGACATTTGTGCTCAAATTTGGAAGAAAGAAACTGTCAAATAGGAAAGTGCCAAATCTCGTCTCAGTTCCCATGCATAGATGTATCATTTTATTTCTTACACTTTTCTTTCTTTCTTTCTTTCTTCTTTTTTAAGATTTTTTTTTTCCTTTTCCTCCCCAAAGCCCCCCTGTACATCGTTGTGTATTTTTAGATGTGGGTCCCTTTAGTTGTGGTGTGTGGGATGCCGCCTCAACACGGCCTGATGGGTGGTGCCATGTCCACGCCCAGGATTCGAACCAGGGAAACCCTGGGCCACCGAAGCGGAGTGCGAGAACTTAACCACTTGGCCAGGGGGCTGGCCCCCTTTATTTTTACATAGAATTTGCCACATTCCTTGAAATTCTACCATTTGGACATTAATTTGGGATTAACAAGCTCCTCTTTGGAAAATGCAAATAGCTTTTCAAGAAGAAAGGTGTTGAAAATCTTCTCAGGTTAGTGTGATTTAATTTAGCCAGTCCTCATTTTATTCATTCAATGCACATTGATTAATTTCCTTCTATGCTCCAAGAATTTTACGGGAATAAAGAGTATTGGGAATGCCTTGGACCTAGTGTAGGATTGAAGCACTACAATAAGGACCTGCAACAACACATTGGCCCTTTGTACATCCTAATATTTGGTTTCTCCACTGCAATTATCCAATATATTTAGGTTTGTGACACTAGTCACATGCTAATTAAGATAATTAATATATATATGGTTTATAAAACACTTTCATACTTATTTTCCCACTTGTTCTCTTTGTCTTTGTTTAGAAAATAGAGATGTTTTAATATTAACTGTATTTCATAAATGGGCAATCTATGACTCAGGAAGATGGTATAGCTGATACATTTTGAGGCCAAGTTTTTGGATGTCAATTGTAATTTTTCTCTGAGTTCTTCCAGTTCTGAACTATGCCCTCAGATTGCGAGACTGGACATGCCCCTAGGCATAGGGAATAAAGAACTTCTAGAGACAGTAGTTCAATAATTGCCGTGAGTCTGTCTTGTCATGTTGGCTTCCAGTTGCTCCAAAGATGAGTTCATTACTCTGCTCTCTGTTTTCTTAACAGCTCGCATCCTGCTATTTACCTGAAGGTCTCCTGGTGCTCAGCTTCCTCCTCAAATGTGGATCCTAATACCCCTTGTTCAACATTAGTAATGCCATTTTCTCTTGTTCATCTTTCAGTATCTAAAGTGATCTCCTGCTCCTTTGATTGGTAATAATTGCCCACTCCTTCAATGCCTGGATAATGTTCACCTTAAACACAGGTACTGTGGCCGGCCCTGTGGTTGAGTGTCTAAGTTCATGTGCTCCACTTCAGAGGCCTGGGGTTCACCATTTCAGATCCTGGGTGCATATCTACACACCGCTCATCAAGCCATGCTGTGTTGGCATCCCACATAGCAGAACTAGAGTAACTTACAACTAGGATATACAACTATGTACTGGGACTTTGGAGAGAAAAAAAAAGAGAGGAAAATTGGCAACAGATGTTAGATCAGAGCCCATCTTCCTCACAAAAAATTAAAAAAAAATGCAAGTATCTTTAAAAAAATAAAAACAAGACAGATACTTTTTGGTCAAAGCATTCACACTGATAAACAGATGGCAAGCAATAGGATATATTGGAGTATATGAGGAAGCCATTTGATGCAAAACTAATTCAGCCTGACCTTGTTTTTCCAAAAGGGGCTGACGTGGCCATTGAGCATTCATTGTATATCTGCTTTAAGCATTTGCTGTGTCCCGAAGATAAGAACAAATGCCCTTAAGATAAAGATGCAACTTCCCCCACATTGGCATTTCCCGAAGGATAAGCATCTCTCCCTGGGCTAGGGATTGATTGCTGCACCCACCCTGTGACCACCCAGCTTGAGACAACCAACCTGCACCTGCTGTGTCCGTCGAGACAGCAGACCTGCCACCTGCTGTATGAATCGCTGTGCTGGCTAGGCTATCTTGTGACTGTTGTAAAAGGGACTTCCTTATCATATGTGATATATGCTCTTTGTTCCAAGATGGTATATAAACACTCTGTGCACCCCACTTCTTTGGTGCCCTTCCTTCCTTGGGGAAGGAAGGACCCAGGCTAGTCCTCAGATCTGGTTCATAATAAACTCACCTCAGTTTGGTTTACAGATTGGTTATAGATTATTTGCATTGACAACACATTTCTTCACTCTTTTTCCATAAATTTTTCTCCTACTATCTCTATTTGATAATCTTTAAAATAGCCAGTCTCCATTTTCTCTAGCCTGAAACTCCTTGATGAAAGAACTCTTCTTGTTTATCTGGTGTGCTCATCCTCTGGTATAATGTTTGGCACAAAACTGATGCTCATACTTGTTTGGATTTTTTAAAAAATTAATAGAAATAACAACATTAAAAATAATAGCTAGAAAGTTCATACCACTTATATTTTGTCAGTCATTATTCCAAGAGCTTGAAATACACTTCAGTCTATCTTTATAAAAACTTTACGAGCTAGTTACTAGTACCATCTTCAGTGTACAGATAGATAAACTAAGACACAGGGTAATTAAGTAAATTGCTTAAGGTCAGAAAACTTATTAGTGGAAGAACCAGGATTTGGGCTCCAGAAGTCTGGTTCCAGAGTCTGTGATCTTAACCATTTTGCAAATGAAAGAATGAGTGTTTACATGTTAACTCTTCATTCAGTCCTAGGACTCCTCCCATGTTCAATGGATCACCCCTGGCACGTGAGTAGATGTACACCAGGGGATGAAAAGGAGTACAGAAATAAAGATGTCAGCCTGAAGGAAAATTTCACCTGTCACACCATTTTGACTAGTGTTGTGCTTGATTCTGCTTTCCCTTCTTCCTTCCTCTTGGTTCTCGAATCCTAGAATCCATCAGTCAGGTTACATGTTTCTACAACACAGGAGGTCAATATTAGGCTAGCATAGAAACATAATGTTGTTTTAAGGGAAAACTTATTTTGAGTTCAAAACAAAAACACTCATCAGTTTTTTAATGCCACGCTTTCTCAAGTCAATGCTCTGCCTGCATGTACATGCACACACAGCCAAACACACACACCCCCACTTTTATTTTGTTTCTTTTGAATTAGGAAGTCTCTCGCTGTAATTTAAAAACACAGTTTCCCTTTCCTAAACAAAAATTGCTACTATATAGGTTCTCTCTGAAAGTCTATAGCTAAAAATGGATTTTTACCTAATTAAAGTCCAGCAAGAGCAAAGATAGTGAAGCTGTTGAAAGCAAAATGAGGTCATGAGTGTCCTCCTCATAGACATGAATAAGGATAGTGAATGCAAAGGTGATATTTGGGCCATCTGGTGAAATACTGAGGACTTACTATTCAATTTTTTTCTTAACTATTCTGGGGGATCAGAATTAGCCACCCCAAAATGTGTCTCTTTGCCTTGATTATTTTTAAGAACAAAAGTCTCTGAAAGAAACTTTGACCTTGCCCCTAACTGCCTAAAATAATTTAAGATAGAAGGCCTGTTCCAGGAGGACGCTAATACCATAAGGTAACTGTAGTGTAATGTAAAATACATCTTTCCTGGTCACATTGTCTATAGATGGTCTAGCAAACACTTGCTTAACAAACATTTGCATTTCCATCTCCATGTAAATAGCTTTCTTCCCCTCTGAAGTCCCAAACCACTGCTGCAACATCCTCCTTTGTCTTTAGCAGAAGATGGTATTTAAGGTGGCGTCTTTGGCCATTCTAACAAGTTGCTCAGTTTTCCTGGGTCTCTCCCATGGATACATGTTATTAAACTTTGTTTTATTTTCTCCTGTTACTCTGTCTCATGTCAATTTAATTCTGAGACCAGCCAGAAGGACCTAGAGAGTAGAAGAATTGTCTTCTTTCCCTACACTATACCAGAGGAACAAAATCACTTATATTGGCCCAAGTCAGCAGGGTTCTAGAGGTTAAATTGGTTCTGTTGATTCTTATTTTTTTTAATTTTGGTGATAATGATGTTGGTAACAATTTCATTTTGGTTTTAATTCCTTAAGGTCAAGCACAGAGTACTTGTGTACTCTTTGCTACCAATTAGAATCTCTTCATTTAAAGTAATATACAGTTAGCAGAATTACACTAGAAATACATTTGGCTGCTTTTCATGTCTAGACATTGTTCCGTAAAGTATATCAGGAATGAAAATTTATTATGCATTTTGTATATTAACATAGTCTTCTGTAACCAACATATTTAAGGCAATATATCATTAAAATATACCACATCAGATACAAAAGCAGAGACCTTCAAAGGCCTATAAATCAATTGCATAGCTAGACATTTGAAAACGAAGAAAGGCTGTTTGGAGAGGAAAAAAATGGAGAAGGAAAACAGCTCATTCATAACCATACAGAGACATGAAATCAGCCATTATCATATAGTATCTAATGATGTCTACTTTGAAAGTAAAATGAGCAAAGCTACACAATACCTTCCTTTGGAGCCAGACTGCCAAGGGTAAAACTCTGGCTCCACCATTTATTACATGCTGTGCTATCAACAAGTAACTGTCTCTCTGTACCTTAACTTTTCTGATAATCAGGAAATAGTAACTACCTCACAGGAAGCATAAGGCTTAACCAAGATAACATTTGTAAAAAGCATAGAACAAAGCCTGGGACAAAATAAGTCTCCATAGGTGTTAGCTGTAGGATAGCTTCTTTTTAGAATTAGGGATGCTATAACAATTATAAGCTACTTGTAATCCATTATTTAAAGATTCTGAAAATAGAAATCAACTCTACTCACATCTTAATCCCTTGAAGAACACTGGGTTAGAAACTAGAACTTTTTAATATCTCCAAATTAGCATATCCTTTGATTGAAAACCCTCACTCGCATTTGTATACCATCTTATAAATTTATCAATTTTTAAGTTTCTCTACTTTTTAGGAGTTATTTTACATCTATAATAATAAAATATTTAGAAAAATGATCAAACACATCTCTCAGCTTTTACAATGCTGGTTGGCTTCCATTAATCATGGGAGGATTATAGGGATCATGAGTAATAAATTTTCCACTAATTCTATCATTGGAAATATGAACCACTGTTCAAAAGATGCAATGAGTTTTAAACAGACTCACTAATCCAAAAATACCAAATATATATATAATCTCTCCACACGAGTATTAGACATATATACCATGTATTCAGGTAAAGTAGCTGAGACCCAATGGCATGATAAACATTTTTGTACATCAGAAGTGAGTCCCCAGAATTGCAAACTTGTTAAGTTGTTATTGGGACTATAGCCACAGGCCTATTGGACTATAATGATTAGAAGATGGGAGTGGAAGCAAGGAGGTGGGCTCCTGAAAGGAAAAGCACCAAAATTGCTCTGAGTGACATGATTCTCCTTATTCAGTCTCAGTGTTTAACGCCCAGAAATGGAAAGAAGTAGGTTCCTTCCTTCTTAATTGTAAAATCCTGGTCAGGGAACCACACCACTCATCTGTCGGTCGTCATACTGTGGCAATCTGTGTAGCTGCACAAAAGCCATGCTACTGGTATTTCAAATACCAGCAGGGTCACCCATGTGGATAGGCTTCAGCAGAGTTTCCAAACAAAGATAGACTAGGAAGAAGGATCTGGTCACCCGCTTCTGAGAAAACTGGCCATGAAAACCCTGTGCACAGCAGCACAGCATTGTCTTATGTAGCGCCGGAAGGTAAGAGGATGGTGCAAAAAGACTGGGCAGGGTTGCACTCTGCTCTACACAGGGGCCCAGGAGTCGGATTTCACTCAATGGCACCACCAACAACAATCATGAAAAGAGGCTGAAAATACGGCTGTTG
The DNA here is from genome assembly GCF_021613505.1 of Equus quagga. Lineage (NCBI taxonomy): Eukaryota > Metazoa > Chordata > Mammalia > Perissodactyla > Equidae > Equus > Equus quagga. The sequence goes on from NC_060269.1 coordinate 18,002,922, forward strand.
ATTTGCTGCTTGGGATACAGCATTATAATACTACAGCTGCATTACAGGAAACTGCTGACCTAAGGAAGTAGAGATACAAAACATACAACCTTTGACGAAAAATGAGTCATGTTGCCAGCTGGCTCTGTGATTAGATCTCTGATATCCAGGATATCTTTATGAAATAGAAACTGCCAAATGCCTTTTTAATGACTGCATCTGGTATGGGCTAGAAATAGGCAACCTCAGACTGCAGAGTTGCTAAGAGGGGAGAAAATAATGAAAATATGAAATAAAATCAAAGAAAAACATGCAAACACACACTCATCAATGAGAACAACACAATGAAATGAAAATCCCCAAAACTTTCCCATTCAAAACATGTCTATAATCCAAATTTATAAGAAAATTCAAGAAATTAAATAACAAAGAAGACAGTATCAAATCAAGCAACAAAATACATATTGACTCCAGGAGAAATTATTGTTAGAATCGGTCTGAAACTTTAAAATAATAAATGTTTGGATGCTCAAAAAAGTGATAATATTCATTAAAAATGAATAATATGTATGAAGCAAAACTCAGCAGTCTTAAATAAGAATGGCAGATATGCAAAAGAATAAATTAATTAATTAGGAATCTTTTCATAAAAATTGCGTTTACTGCAAGGGAAACACTATATATAGTCATAATAAACTTTTTGTGCCCCACATATGAAAGCTAACCCCAAACCAGCATAAAGAAATTTTTATATATGCAACAATGATATAAAGTTTCAGAATTCCCACCAGAAATATAAATGAGATTCAAATGAAGCAAATAATAAAGAATCAACACTTGAAGGGGAATTGCCAAGATGGTTCCAGAACTGATGACGTTTCCTGAGATATAAAATTCAATGCACATTTAAGCAGAAAAAAAAATGAACATAATTTTACGCCTGGTCACATCGGGTGAAACTGAAGAATAACAAAGATAAAAAGAATAAATGACAAAATTCATTACAGAAAATATACAACAAATTTTACACCACCAATGATGGCAACTTCAAAGCACTGAGTGTAAATCATTGTCAACTTCAAGTTTACTATTTAGTGGACACATCTTTCAAGGTGAAAGCAAAATCAAACTAGCTTTAGACTAAAACAATAAAAGACTTTAAAGCTTAAAGATTCACTCCATGACTTTAAAATAATTTCTTTTAGAAGCAGAAGGTAAAAATAGAGAAAACTATGTAATATAAAAAACAAAGTTGAGCAAAGTAATTGATAAAATATGTTAAAAATGCAATTGTTTAATACAGAAATTAATATTTTTGAGCTCGGTTAGAAAAAGCTAAAAAAAAATCAAGATTCTATATCATGTAAATAAGATAAATGTGAGGATAGGGAATTTGGGGCATAGGTAAATGTGCTAAAATCATGTCCATTTGTTAGGTTGCTTCAGGCATGTAATTACGTTTAAAAAGATAATCAGAAAATGATAAAAATAAAGTCTGTTAGTTCAAAATTATCTGAGGGAAGTAAATGTGAAAACTTTCTCAATACAACAGAAGGCACAACAATGAAAAAAGTGGAAAAAAGAAGAAAAGAAACAGTAATCAAAAATTTGAAAATCATGGGGGCTGGCCCAGCGATGCAGCCGTTAAGTTTGCATGTTATGCTTTGGTGGCCCAGGGTTCACCAATTCAGATGCCAGGTGCAGACACGGCACTGCTTATCAAGCCATGCTGTGGTAGGCACCCCACATATAAAGTAGAGGAAGATGGGCATGGTGTTAGCTCAGGGCCAGCCTTCCTCAGCAAAAAGAGGAGGATTGATGGCAGATGTTAGCTCAGGGCTAATCTTCTCCTTAAAACAACAAAATTAAAAATCATAGAAATAAGTCAAATATGTAACTAATACAAAAATTTTAGACGGTTAATATAATCTAGAGAAATATAGAGATTAGCAGATTTGTTAAATAAATCCAAATGTAGGTGAATGCTCTAAGAGCATTCCTCACTATTATCTTAATTTACAGAAAGAGATTGAGGGGGAAAAAAGATGAAAATTCATGAACTATACAAAGGCTCCTCAGAAGAAAATTGGCACATTATTAGAATACTGGACAAGATATAGTTAATAGAAATGTGCTAATATTTATAAAAAATGAGCAAAAGATAATCCATCAAGAAAATGTAAGAATTCTGAACTTATTTGCATTTAATAGCATAGCCTAAATATATATGCATTTTTTAAAAGCTATAAAAAATGATAAAAAGGAGAAAATTGACAAATGCATATACACAGTGGAAAAGAATTCAACACATTTTAGAACTGGTAGATTAGGCTAATAAAAATAATTTTTCAAACAAATATATTCTTTCCAACATTAAATTGTTAAATTACCCATAGTTAATCGATATCTTTGCCCACAATTGTTACTTATATCCCACATCTTTCTTCCTTTCCTACTTACTTCATTTCAGAAGATCATGTCTTCAAACATATTGAAGTAAGGGTCTGTTGGTTATTTTATGTATGAAGGTGCCTTTTTTTTTCCTTACTCTGGAATAATAGGTCCACATAATATTAAACTTCAAGAACTAGCTTTTAACAACAAAATTATCATGACTATTGTAAAAGATCGATACTCAGCTACATATGGAAGAATAAAGCAAATTCGGTTTATCTGATCACAAAGAGAATGTTAATAAATTTTGGAGAATCAATATCATACTCAACATATTCTCTAATTATAAGATAATTAAATTAGAAAGGAGCAATACAAATAACATGGATATCTTAGGAAATTTTAAAATTCACTTCAAAATAATTCATGAATTAAAGAGGAAATTCTAATGAAAATTACCAGATATCTAGAAGTAAATGACAATGAAAAGAGAGCATATCAAACTTGTAAGAAGCAGCTAAGTGAGCCATGAAGTAATTTTATAACATTAAATACATTTCTTCACAAATACGAAACAGCAAACAATGCTTACATATATCTGCTGTTTGTTTTGGTCAGATCTTGATAAATAACTTTTTCAATTGTCAGTTTTATTGAAAATAAATTTTAAGTCTATTTCTTCAATTAAATTTTCCTTCCTGGAGAATGAAGATAATTTTCAGGGATGCCTTCTAACGAGGGTGCTCATATAATTTATCATCCAAGCTGGGGTGCTTTTGACAGTGAAAGTAAAAACTGTTAATAATTACACTGGAACAGCAAGAATGAGCTGAGATTTATGACCATCCTGTTTCTAACTCTCATAGCTAAAATTTAGAGCACTTTTAATGGCTTCAGAAATCCATTTCGTTTCTTGTTTACTTATTATTTCAAAATGTGCTATCTATTTTAAGGATCAGCCTTGGTTTAAAAATTCTATGTTTAGCACAAAAGTGTTATCACTCTGTTTTAATTAGCATTTCTGACTTTTTCGCAGATGTTAATTTACTTGAAATCTTTGAAACTACTTTCCAGGTCGTTGTCCCCTCCGCTTCTAAAATGAACTTCTTTTATATGCTTTTTTAGCTTTTTCATCTAAAATTAAAGATTACCTAGATAATACATACAGTCCCATAAATGAATTTAATGTTTCACTCTGGTATCATAAATATGCTCAAATTTAAGAGTACTTCAGGAATGATTCTGAAAGTCCTAACATGAACAATAATAGTTGAAGTTCAGACAATTCCTTAATACTGTGAAACACCTATAGCAGCAAATAATTAGTGAACTTTCACACTAGGGAAGTAGGAGCAAAAACTGCCATCTTGAGTAAGGCATTTTTTCACCTTGTAAAATTGCCAGGTGGCCTACTCAGTTCCCAGCTTATGTAAATGTTTAACAATTAAATGTGACTTTGAAGAGGCATTGTCTTTAAATTTTATATTTTTACAAGTTGCTAGGCTTGTAGAATGCGAAAATGTATGGTTAAGATGATTTTGTGAATTCACTGATGCCTATAGGTACAGGTATGGAATCTAATCTCACTGGTCTTCACAGAACGTGTTCCATCACCAAGGGTGAAACTTCCAATGCCCCTCAGGGGTTGCCCAAGTCCATTCTGAGTTCTCGGGGAATTCGTTAATCTCCGGGACGTTGTGAGGTGGCAAATTCTAAAATCATTCTTTAGATCAGAGCCTTTAGAACATTTCGTTTTCCTTCGATAGTCAAATTCTTTCTTCAAATGGGATCTTCACATACCTTTTTAATGTTTTCCTTGTTTTCAGCAGGGATAAGCTCTAGCAAGCTAGGCCTTAGCAATTTACAAGGCTGTTTACTAGAATGAGTGCTCCACTTGATTGAAATATTGCTGGTGTTTTACTCTTCCTTGCATAACAAACAGTTATGCTCCTGAAAAATAGTTTAGATAATATCATTTTCCCACTTCAAAATTCTTCCGGCTTCCCAGAAATAATTCTAAAATTTTCAGGAAAACAAAAAGATAGCCTGTGATCTGGCAGCAAGCTATCTTTTCTCTTTCATTTCCTGCCACATCTTTCCACCACCACCACACACTCCTGACCAAACATATTTTATATAACTGAAAAAAGTTACTCAGTTTCATTCTACCTGTGTAACCTCTGTCAGAAAGTAGTTCATTCTCTAAAAGTTTACAAGATCTTGGAATCTCTTATTTTCAAGATGTTATGATAAATATCTGATCTAAATTGCAAATGATTTCGATTAGAAGTGATAATTATCCTCTTCCTATTCATTCTAGGAAATTATAAAGATTATCTGTAGTAGGGGCTAGGAGTTTTTATATTATATTATATTATACTATTTTATTATTATTTATATATTGTTATTATTGATTTTATTATTATTATTTTGGGGGAGGAAGACTGTCCCTGAGCTAACATCTGTGCCAATCTTCCTCTATTTTGTACGTGGGATTCCTCCACAACATGGTTTGCTGAGCCATGTGTATGTCTCCACCAGGGATCTGAACCCATGAACCCCTGGCTGCCGAAGTGGAGCGTGGGAACCCAACCACTACGCCACCAGGCCAGCCCCATTATTGATTTTAATAATCCCTTAATGAGACCTCAATGCCTGATTAAATTGAGGAATGCAAGATGCCACTTCCAATTCTGAGACCATGCAAAAATATCTAAAGACTCCTTGAAGCCTTCAGCAGGAGCCAGCCTGGTAGAGTCATCTCCACCCACTTGTCGTCAGGTGGTCCTCATCTGCTGGGCGCTTTTCACAGTCAGTGTCAATTGCTGAATCTCAATCAGCCATCCAGCAATCGGCATCCTTGAAGATTGTATCACTGTGGCTTCATCATTTTTGCTTTATGTCCCTTGCCTCGGAGGCAGAATTCGGATAATTCTAACAGAGACATGTAGACTTTCATGGATTTGGGCTGGCAAAGGAATGTGGTTTTACTGGAGTACATTTTCAAGAGAAAAGCAGAACACATGTTCTGCAGCTGAACTTCACAGAGATGCTGGTTTAATGAAACAGTGGTAGCCACCTCTTCTGTAACCCCGCAGTAGCAACAAAATAGAGGCACCAAGGGGAGAAAAAGGTAACCTTTCACACGTTTTTTTATTTTTAATATAAATGTATTACTTTGTAGCAAAAAAAAGGAGTTGAGGAAATTATAATTCCCTAAAACCACTGTAAAAGGGGAAAAAAGTGAAGTAATAAAAATATAGCTTCTATTTAATTCTCTGACACAGCGCGTCTCCATGTTAAAGACATGATTTTTCACGAACTAACGTGTAAGTTTAAGCACAGGCCCCCACTGCCTATTTTTCATGGTACTTGAGCAGCCCCTATATAAATCATGTCTTATTTCCTTGGGGACGAATCGGACTGTGTCTCCTTGTCTGGCTGCTGGGAGCATAGGTTACATGTTTTGCTCCAGGCCTTTCTTTTCTCGTTCTTTCCATGGAGGAATTTGGCGTTTTCTTTCAGGTTTACTCACAGGAAGGTTGCAGACAAATTAACGAAGTCCCATAACTCACTGTCAGAACAGCAGAGGTGTCTTCAGAGAGGCTGAGTAAGGTTACTTCTTCTTCCAAATGCAGTTGGGTATTTCTTTGTCAATTAAAAAAAGAAAACTAGCTAAGTCAGTGGCTATCACTGCTATTGATTGAATTCTTGTTAATTTGAGGACAAAGGGAGAAGGGATCAGGTCAGCATTTGGAATTCCTATCAGTTTTAGAGCACGGCCTGTGTGGAGATGTGTGACCCCATACAGGGGCCTTTTGCTCACTGCTGTGTCACTTTGTTTGAGACCCTAAGACTTAAAAGCTATAATTCACCAGGTGTATTTTCAAAATCAATAATTCTTGAGGTTTACATCTCAAAATTTCCTCTAAGTTTTCATATTATTCTTCAGGGCAAGAATATAAAAGTAACTACACATAGTATGTTGCTTTATAATACCTTGGGATTTTCCTTTCACAGCTTACTATTAATTTTTGTCTCATTCTCCTGCTAATTAGACGTGTTGGGATAGACTTTAACAATGCCCAGGACAATGGAGAGATCAATTAAAATACATGTATTGAGTTTTCCCCATGCTGTGGTCCCCTTTACTCATAATAGTCTCACGTGTTTCTTTTTATGCTAATATTTGCTTCTTAGCTATAAATAAGACAAATCTTTGTTTATATTAATGAAATTTGAATGTTAAAAGGAAAACTTTTAAGCAAAGTTAGAAAATAAAAAAAGTCATGGAAACTTAGCAAATAAAATTGGTGTGCTTTCCTCAATATGATATTACTGTTTCAATGATTACCAGGACACATACAAATACAACACAAAAATGAAAACTATTTTCAATAGGAACAAAGCTTTTAACATTAGTTACATCTATCTATTTCCTGCAGTATATTATTATTATTATTATTTTCTTTTTGGTGAGGAAGATTGGCCCTGAGCTGACATCTGTTGCCAATCTTCCTCCTTTCTTCTTTTTTTCTCCCCAAAACCCCAGTTCATAGTTGTAAGTCCTTCTAGTTCTTCTTTGGGGGATGAAGCCACAGCATGGTTTGATAAGTGAGTGTGTAGATCTGCACCCAGAATCCAAACAGGCAAACCCTGGGTCGCCAAAGCAGAGAGCTCCAACTTAATCACTACACCACCAGGCTGGCCCCCTGCAGCATAATATTGTTAAGGAAAATTATCCAAAAGCCAGAAAAGAGGCAAGGGGGGAGGAGAGTGTCAGGATGTTTCTTCAATGTTACAGAAGGATATTTTCTTGGATTATTATATTCTCTAGGAAAATTTACTTGTGTTTGACTTTTTATTTGCATGTTGATTAGAGTCAAGATACCATACAGTTGTTATACGTTAACCCGAAGATTTTTATTGAGGAGAAAAGACAACCCCAAAGGTTATGATTTTATTGCTCTTAATTTAGTATCCGACAGAATCTTGTTCTAACATTCTCTCTCTCTCTTTTTTATTTTTTTACTGAGGAAGATTCACCCTGAACTAACATCTGTGCCAGTTTTTCTCTATTTTGTATGTGGGTCACTGCTCAGCATGGCTGCCAACAAGTGGTATAGATTCACACCTGGGAAAGGGACCCAAGCCACAGATTTGGAGCATGCTTGACTTAACCACTGCCACTGGGTCAGCTCTAACATTCTCTTTTTTTCAAAATGCCAATAAATTCTCAGTTTCTCAAACGCCCTTGGGACCATTTTTACAATTTTATTGTTCCCTTTCATGAGCTAAGAACAATTTTGACAATGCTAGTTTATATTTGTATAAGAGTAACATTTGTAATTTTTGAAAATTATACCTTGACACTATTAATGAAATCTAGCATTCAGAAAAATATTAGATCCTAGCCAAAAAATCAGACATCTAGTATATCACCAAATAATTGTTCAAAAATAAAAAGTCTTTGAAGAATGACATTAGATCCACACACTTTACAAAATGAGAAACCAGATGGATCACCTCAAGTGGAGGTTAAACTCTATCAGAACAAAGTCTTGATTTGTGTCTTTGTAACAGTTTCATCAGGGGAAACAAGGTTTTGCTCTAGGGTCAGCAACACAAGGATTTCTTCCGTGAACTGTTGCTGCATTCCTCAAGACACACTGTTATTCAGCATTCCACATAATGGCCAAAAAGTGGAAATAATGCAAATAAATAAACAAAATGTGTGATATTGTTAAGTGATAATAAGGAATGTAGTGTGGCTACATTCTACACCACAGCTAAACCCAAAAAACCTTTAAGCGAAGGGAAAGAAGCCAGTGGTGGAACACTACCCATTATGTGATCCCATTTAGGAGAAATGTCCAGCATTGACAAATCTACAGAAAAGGAAAGTAGATTAGTATGTGCCTGGGGTTTGGGAGGGGGCAAGAATGGGGAGTGACAGTTAAACGGGTATGAGACTTCTTGGTGTGGTAAAGAAAATATTCTAATATTAGACTATGGTTATGGTTGTATATGTGGGGGACTGGCATTGGCCACCCCAAGATATGTCTCTTTGGCATGAGGATTATTTGGGGCTGGTTACTTTTAACAAACTGCAGACGGGAAGGAGGCTCTGAGGAGTGGAACTTGCTTGCCCTTTGTTAGGAGACATTTACATTGTAACGGAAGTCTCCATCTGTAAAGGCGTCTCCCTCTCTGTATCAGGAAGAAGGGGGGGATGACCTTATCTCTAGAAACTCTTAATCAGTGCCAAAGGCAAGGAATTAAATATGCATTTGTTTACTGTACTTGTGTGGTAATCTCCCATGATCGACTCCCCCTCCACCCCCAACATCCTCCTTTGTCATTATCTGAAGATGATATTTAAGGTGGGGGCTTCAGCCATTTTGGTGAGTTGCTCAGCTTGCCTGAGACTCTCCCATGTATACATGTTATAAAGCTTTGTTTAATTTTCTCCTGTTATTCTGTCTCATGTGAATTTAATTCGTTCTCCAGCCAGAAGAACCCAGAGAGGGTAGAGGAAATGTCTTCCTCCCCTACATATAGCACTGCACATATACCAAAAACCACTGAATTTTTCAGCTAAATGGATGAATATTATGGTATGTAAACTATATCTTAATAAAAATTTTAAAAAGTAAGATGTACTGTTATTAGTTGAGAATTTTGAATAGTCTCTCCTATTCCCTAGTGTAAGTGTAGAGAGTTTGGGTTGTTTTCATTATTCTAATTAAAGCATTAAAAGAGTGAATGCAGGGGCCAGCTTGATGGCATGGCAGTTAACTTCATGCAGTCCACTTCAGAGCCCCAGGGTTTGCTGGTTTGGATCCCTGGCATGGACCTATGCTGTGGCAGGTATCTCACAAATAAAGTAGAGGAAGATGGGCACAGATGTTAGCTCAGGGCTTATCTTCCTCAAAAAATACATTTGAAAACATAAAGAGTGAATGGAGTATATTTATGTAGTATGGTCATCTTTATTGTCCTATGGGCATGAAATGAGACTAAAGCTAGCAACATTTAGGCTAATCATAACAGATTTTGATGGTATGTGAATACATGTCCTCAGATTTGATCTTCAGTATTATCCAAATTGTATGATAATGAGCTACACACTCATAACGTTTGGTTTTACTTAATTTCAAGATATTCAACATTTTTAAGAATATATCTTGACGTTTCAGGATTACCAGGTTACCAGGATGCTGGTAATAACCAGCATCTAAGATAAAAATGAAGAGTAGTTGTTGGTAGTCCTAAAGGGAAAGAGTTTCGTGTTACTTGAAGTTTGCTATATAGAGGCAAGTCTTCCCCTCCTGTTTTTCTCGCTCGCTTTTCCTTTAGCCCTTATCTTGAAACTCCTCACTTCCACTCCTGTTTGCCTCCAATCCTGTCTGTCCACATGATCAGCACATATTCAGGTAAACTTTTAGTGGTTGATAATTATATCAACTAAATAAATAAATACTGTAAGACTGGAGGAAGAGGAGTGTAATTTTAATTTCGGAATGGAGATTTCATTAGTTATGTGGCCGAAAAAATTTTATCTACCTCTTTATCTTACTTTAATCCTACAATAGTAGAAATATGTGATTTTTCTAGTCACAAAACCGGAGCTATGAGAATGGAAAGATAATGGGCATGTATGTACAAACTTTCTTGAGGAAGGAACTACTCTGGTCTAGTACCGCCAAGGAATTAAGTACCAGAAAAGGCAATAAAAAAGGTTCTAAAATAACTTCCAAAAATTATGTAATATGTTAGTGCTCAGTACATATTTTAATACAATTGATATTAATTTATAGGATTCTCTTTCATGTACCACTTTTCTCAAAGTTTCGAATTATCAATTTCATGATCCCAGTGTTGATGTTTAATGCCTTTTTTAAAAAGTCTGACCTTGGCAAAATAAAGCATAGCCTGAATCAACAATAAACACACATTTTCTATTTCCAGAACTCAAATAGCTTTATAGATACTTTTTCAAAGACACAGTTTTGAAGTGAGAAATGGCTTCCCATCCTGTATTTAGAGGGCTATGTGATTTTCATGTTGAGATGCATATTTTGGCTGTTGAAGAGTGTGTGATAATGAAAAATGTGCAACTTCTTTGCAGACAGCTATGTCATTTCAGACCACCCCCTCCCTTTCCTGTCTGGATTTTTTTAAAATTTTGTTTTTATTTTTAATCCTTGTGAAATCTTAGGCAATATTTGTCTTTCAAACATGATTTCTGTGTCTACTGGCATTTCTTCCTCTGATTTCATGGATTAAAAATAACATATGTGCTTTTATTTATTTGGGGGCTATTTTCGCACTTTGGAGTACTATGTATGCATGTATGTATGTATATATTTGTGTATTTTTAACACAAGAGATTCTAGAGCCTTTTCATCTTTGCGACAACAGATTATCTAACCCCTTCTCATTCAAAAATTATACTAATAAAATGTTAACAAGCTTTCCATGTAAGATTGCTTAAAATCTGTTTCTTATGCAACCAAAAGGTGTTTACATGCAACATTTAAAAATAACCCTACTGCAATGTATTTATCTATATTGATCATGTATTCACAAGGTTTGCCCTTTTAGTTTGTTAGTAATATTTTCAACTTTAAAAATAAATCATAGATGACTAAAGCTCAAAATAAATGTTAGATATTATATATCAGCCTTCTTTAATATTTTTACCCCAGAGGAACCATTTAAATATTTATAGCCCCTGCATAAAATTAAAATACCTATATACATTAATGTGATCAGCAAATTGTAGAGATTATAATCCAGTAATAATTATCAGTGTACTTTTGTGAAGAGGATATTACTTTTGGTTGATCTGTTTATTTTGGCTGGTTTATTGGCCTACTCTATTTGTGCGATTCTCTATTTTCACCATGGACATCAACTCCAATGAAAGTCAGAAATGTGGGGAAAGGGAACTTCAAGGGAGCTTTTTTTCTTAATGTTTTAAATAAATTTCCTGTTTTATATATTTTTTTCTCAGCCAAATAGGCATAATTGTGATATCACAAATTTCTACTATAAAAATTACTTATAGTACATGGTATATGCTATATGGTATCTGCTAGAGCAGGTTTTTTTTTCTATTTAAAACAAAAAATGAGATTTTAGCCAATCTTTCAGGGAAAAAAACCTCCTACACACACAGTCACTCATAGTTAATTAACTTATTTTTTAATTAACTGCTTTCTTTCCATTTCTAAATTTTTTAAATGCATAGGCATTTTGGTTACCTGGCTGTCTTAAGTCAGAACAAAATTTAACTTTTGGAAATATAGACTCAGTAGTGTAAGTTTAAATAAAAATTGTAAATTGACTTTAGTGAATTTTATTTATAGCATATTTTTTGATCATGCAGAACCACTAAAACAAAAACCAAAGCAATTTGAACTAAAATGTAGCCTATGACAAATTTTACACAAGGCATTCAAAACAATATTTTCATACGAAGTGATGTGGTTGGGCTGAAATAGAGATCTAGCAGTACAAAATTCTTATATGCGTATGTAGCTTTTCATAGGTGTATGTATGAATTAAAAGTGTTATTTTTGAAACTAAAACTAAAAATGAAATATATTGCTTTAATATGAAAGCTGTGCTTCCTTTTTCTCTATAAACACTCAACGGGGGTCAAATTTAAGAAACACATACAGATTTCATTTTGAATTTAAATGAGATGATTTCTGTCCTTGCTCATGATGTTTACTAAACAAAGAAAGCTTGCTCGCCTTTATAAGATGTGGAAAACTGCAGCAAAATGTTTACTGCTTTCCTACTAATGGCAGGATAGAAATCTAGACTGTCTAAGGGCAGATCAGTGAGCTGCATCTTGGTGAATGATCCCTGCAAACCACAAAGTTCTTCCTCTGCTGAGCCAAGTTCTGAGGCAGAAGATTCAGGTAAATGGTCCCTCATCCATTCATTCACTTGTGTTGAGAAAGGGTAAAAATTCTCTCCAGTTTTGAGGTCCAGCTCTTTCCGGTAGTTTTCACTAAGACAGGATTTTGATATTCTTTTTTCCTCTCAAGACCTAACAGCTATGGAAACACTTCAAGTTTTCCTTTTACAGCATGATTTTTCCAAAGATTCAGTTTCCTTTTAAAGCCAAGACTGTAGTCACTCAAAAGCAGAACATTTTCTACAGGGCACCGTGGATTCTTGTTCCACAGTGATGAAGGGTGTCTGATAGTCAGATCGTTTCTGTGGCCATGCCTTACCTTCAAAATACTCAGCAAAACCTAACTTACTATTTTCTTGAAAATGATTTCTCTGATTCATCTTTCAGCTCAAACACCATATTGAGAACTCCTCTTTGGCTAAGCCACCAGATTTCTGCGTGTTGCACAAGATTTATATGCTCTTGGTCCAGGTTTTCATACACTTCTTTAAATTTTCTTAAGTGCACTTATTTTTGTTTAAAAAATGTTTTTGTAACATCCTCAAGAAGTACCATTTCGCTTCCAAGAATTTTTGACACTAGCACCTCTCTGTGAAAAAATGTGATGTGAGGATATTTTTTTCTTTTCTTTTGGCAAGAGAAGTGAAACCCCTCATGAAGCCAATCATCGATGGGGTGCTATCTATACAGATGCTGACACACATCTTTATTTTTAGATATGAAGACCACATTTTAAATATATCTTGGTCATTTCTTATTTCCACTTGCTTTTCACACTAGAAAATCTTTTATTGAATTTAACCATGATTTACAAATCTTGCAAATGCAAGACATTTCCTGTGGAAATCTATTCACTCATCAACCCGAATATAGAAGTTTTTTACATAAATCTCTTCAGTATGTGTTATATGCTATCAATACATCACCTCATTGTATGTTTGAAGATGGAACCGTGACTGATTATTGTACTAGACGTTTTCCCAGCATTTTACTGACTGTATTCTCACCTGCTAGCATTAATAGGTACTTACTATGTGACTTTTCCTTTTCTGAGATTCTGAAGCCTTTTCAGTGCTTGCCCTTCCTTCCTTCCTTCCTTCCATCCTTCCTTCCTTCCATCCTTCCATTCTTCTTTCCTCCCTTCCTTTCTTAACCTTAATTCAGTTTTAATATGAGATTCCAATAGTTGTTTAAAATAACCAGCACTTTTACTTGTCAAATGACTCTAATTTGTTTCTAAAGTCTTTTCAACGTTTCTGGAGCCATTGCTTCACGTGTAAGTTGTTTGCCACAAGGCACTGAACAATTAGGATAATTTGTATTACCAGCCCATGAAAAAAACATTAAGAATTAGTTGCATTTTTAATTATTACTATAAATCTTATCAGAGGAGTCCAAAGGCCTAGACTTAGACTCTTTCTCTTCTCACATCTCTTCTTCAACAATCACCACCATTAGGCATGCTTGCAAAATACAATGCTAGTGAAATATCCAACAGAAAGGTGTACATCTGTGCAATGTAGCTGATATGCAGGAAATCCTATGCAACGTTATCTATACATTTCACAAAACAAAATCAAGGCTGCAGGGAAGCAGTTGAGCCATGATGCATAATAATTCTTTCTTTGGAATAAAAATGTCCCCCTTACTTTCTTTTATGCTATTCTCTCATGCAATCTCTACTGCCTTTGGATAGAATCCTAAAATTCTACAGAATCCTTGTTGAGAAACTGATATACATAAACCCTGCCCTTTACTAGGAAAGGACTAAGACTTGAGTATGACCTCAAGCCTAAGGGTAAATGAGGTCAAGTTAACAATAACAAGCAGGTTTTTCAGTCTGGTCTTCACTGACTGTTATAGTAATTCCCCTTAATCTTTCCTTTTATACTTTATTTTGGAAATCTCCCTTTGCTAACTTGCATGTGTTCAAAAGCAAGTCAACAAATGAGTTATCTGCTAGAGGAAACCACATAAATACATCTCCCTTCTGCCTCTATCACCAACATCAGAGAATTAAATAAGCCCACAACTGGCAGTGCCTAAGCTGCTTTTAAATCTGATGGTGTCCACCACATCTCTTGACCATACTTGGGTGTTTCTGTGCTTTAGAGAGCACATACGCAATGGCCCGCTGATGTGGCTGCTGACACTGCTGCTTCTTAATTCCCTTCAAACTCGTGTTGCTCTCCACTGAGTCATGAGAATCTCTTTGCTCCAAATTTGTGCTGTCTCTGTCACATTGGACCAAAAGCCATGCTCCTTTGTGTTTCCAGAATCTCACAGATTTTTTTGTATGAGAAAAAAATTCTGTAATAGATATGATGGGGAGGCTCACTAGACACTTTCTAATTGTCTTCTAGCGTGCCTTCAGAATTTCAGGGGCAACCAAGCTAAAAATATCATCTCTCAGAAATCCTTGCAGACACAGTTCCAGATGTGACTGAGCTTGGGTAAGTCATAGGAGACATTGATTTGGAAATAAATTGGAAGAGAGGCAGAACATGAGATCCCAAGTTTCTTGGCATGGATGGCAGCAGAAGTGGCATTCTCCTCAAGGCTGACGTTGTCTTGGCGGCTTCCAGACTGTGGCAGAGTAAGCCTCTCTCTTGGCAACTCAGTTCTGTGGCGTGATTTTTGGAGTCATTTTGGAGGCTTAGAGTGTTTCTTTAGCTCCTTCAACAATTCTTTAAACTACACAAATCTATACCTAATCCCTTTGTGTTTATTTTGTGTATAATAAAAAATGCTAATTTATTTGAGTTTAAACTAGTTAGGTAACATTCATTTCATGGAAACAACTCCGAACAAACAGTCTTTTTAATTTTACTTGATCTCCTTCCTTTGAACTCAGCCAAAATTCCATAAGAAAGTAGACTGGAGGACAAATTCAATGAAGTACAAAAGTACCTTTTGTTTCTCACTTCTCTCCCTCTATATCTCCTTTCCAGCTTGATTCATGCACACAGCCACTAAAACATTAAGACCAATCATTTATAAGGGACTCTTTACCCCTCCTTTTTTCTCTGGAAGGCACTTAGTTCTCTCAAGAAAAGTACTTTCCAAATCGCATCTTCAACCAAGCAGGTCTGTAACATGCTTTAGTGACTGTGATCAATTCTTGTAGGAAGCTTCTAGTGTAGAGATATTTTCTATATTTTATAAGGATAAAATACCGAAATTGTTTAGTGTCTGTAGTTTCCTTTATCATTTTCTTAAGAGACATGAACACAAGTTAATCAAGAAAATTAATAGATTTCTATCATACAACTTGCTTATTACTAGAACGTTTTCTTCAAATATAAAGTAAATATTTTTTTTATAAAGCAGGTATGTAAATAAGTATCTGTGTAGTATAGTGAATGGGGATACCATTATGTACTGCATTTACAAAAGATAAATTCTTTCTTATATATTTCAGTGGTTGTTAGTAGAAACATGGAGGTTGAACCAACTAGAAAAATCAAGTGATCCAAATACAATATAACCATGATCTTGATAAAGGTCTTGACAAGAGTATTCTCAATGGGGTAGACATATTAGAGGACTTTATATAGCAGAGAGAAATTCTCCCCAGTAAATTCTGGAGAGTAAAGATGAAGCAATTTTGTTTCCAACTGGAAGGCAAGGGGAAAGTTGCAGTTGCGGGAGGAAGGAGCTTTCTTGTTAGTTTCTCTTGGTAACATGATGGTGCTATTAACTGAGGTAGGGATTAGAGAGGCCAGTTTGTGCCCTGCGTTGTCCAGATTACTCTCATCCCTTTCAGGAGAGGACTCACTTACCTAGTGTTTGAGAAAGTTGCCGATTGACACATTGTAATCAAGATTCACTCAAGAGACTGCCCTAGTCTGAAGAGAACAATCTTCCTGGAAGACACATCAGGTTGCTGCACAAAATTGGGGTTCTCTGCCTGATGCACATAAACAAGCCAATTAATTATGGTACCCGCATTTGAGGGGAGAAATCAGCTTTTATTCTATGAGATCTACCTGCAGGGAGACAGGGGGCATGTGCCCTCAGATCTGTCTCCCTGATTTAGGATTTGGGACAAAATTTAAGAAGTTGGGGAGAACAAGTTGATGCATAGAAATGCTGGTGGGACAGGTTTGGACTGGTGGGCTTCAGGCATTCATGGTAAAGTTTTAAATATTTTTAAATTTATTTTAAAAAATAAATATTTTAAATATTTATGATGAGGTTCTAAATGTTTATAACATTTTTGCATGAGGTAGGGAAAGAATTTTAACACTGGATCTTCCTGAATGAGGGACCCCTCGCTTCTGATAAGAGTCTGGCTTTCAATGTCCAGTCTTGTCCTGGTCCTTGGGTTCTGTGGGAAGGAGGACCTTTGGTTCCGAAGTCGTTTCAGGTCATGATTTCCTCTTTTGCACACACCCTGGCTACGTGACGTTGCAATTTTTCTGAAAGATAGTCCTTAAATCACTTTGTTGATAAGAGATGGACGTCTGTTCAAACTGGCTGTAAATGAGCCCATGGTCACAACATTCTCTTCTTGAGGGCAGCCTGAGTCCAATGACTGGTGGATGCCAGGGTATACATGCCCTAACTCTTTGCCCTGGATCTGGAATGATGCCAGCTCCAGAGCTCCCTGTGCGGTCATCTGAGGTCTTTTCTAAGACTGCATCACAGCATGGCTCCTGTCATTCATGCATCCTTTATCCCCCACAATTGCTGATACCCAAGGTACTCCTCATAAACTTCTCCCTCTCAAATTCTGTCTCAGCATCTGGTAGTTTAGTTTTATATGCATTGTGTTTAAGGTACATCTAGATCTTAACATACCACCATGAATGAGAGAAAGAACTTGAGTCAAAGGGTTTTAGAAGTCATAAACATGAAATATATAATTCACGGAAAATTTCCAATGAGAAAGAAGTGGGACAAGGAAAAATATGTGGGAATACAAATATTTAGGAATTTGGACAGAAGAGAAACCAAGAGAGAAGATTCAGAAAGGGAGAAAAGCTGGAGAGAGAAGAGAAAAGCCATGGAAATCAGGAGCCACAGAAGCGAAGGTAAGATAACATTTCAAGAAGAAAAGAATGTTCTTAAGGTCAGATACTACAGAGATGTCAAGCAAGAGAATAGAAAAATGACTAATAGGAATTATTTTAGGAATTCAATGCTTATTGTGGTAGAAGTCATTTTGGTGGAATCATAGCAAGGAAGCCAGGCCAGGATGGGTTGAATAGAAAGTTAAAAATTGAAAAATAAAAATAAAATTAAACTTTCAAAAACGAATAAAAACAAAGGTAAGGGTAGTGTGACGGTTAATTTTATTAATTTTATGTGTCAACTTGCCTGGGCCATGGGTGCCCAGACAATTGGTCAGACATATTCTGGGTGTGTCTGTGAGGGTGTTTCTGGAAGAGATTAACATTTGAATAGGTCGACTGAGTAAAGCAAATAAATACCCTCTTTGATGTGGGTGGGCCTCATCCAATCAATTGAAGACCTGAGGAGAACAAAAAGGCTGAGTAAGAGGGACCTCCTCTTGCCTGTCTGCTTGAGCAGGAACAATGCTATTTTCTGGCCTTCAGACTCCAGGTGAAACATTGGCTTCTCTTGGTTCTCAAGCCTGCTCTCAGACTAGAACATATACCCTCTGCTGTCCTGGTTCTCAGGCTTCCTGACTAGGACTGGACTTACACATTGGCTCCTGGGTCTCCAGCCTATCGACTGTAGATCTTGGGATTTCTCAGCCTCCATGATTGTGTGAGCCAATTCTTTAAAATAAATCTCTTTATATATTGGTTCTGTTTCTCTGGAGAAAAATGACTAATACAGATAGACTACACGTTGTTTTAAGAAGCTTGGTAAAAGTGAAGAATTTTACTAGTGGATGTGTTTAAATTTTAAACGAGAATGTTCCAATGATAAAACATCCTATTTCCTTATTCTTCCTTGGTTTTCTTCCTATTTCCTTTAACCAAATACATAACACATCATTATTCCTTTTTATGTAATTTTCCCATGAGTCCTGCTGTTATGCAGAAAATCATATGTTCTATATGTTCAAAATTCCACCCAGAATGTAAGTCCTAGCATGTTTTCTCTATATGTTGGGTCTCCCCACATGTCTGCTCTGTTTTTTTTTTTTTTTTGGAAAATTAGCCCTGAGCTAACATGTACTCCCAGTCTTCCTCTTTTTGCTGAGGAAGAGTGACTCTGAGCTAACATCCATGCCCATCTTCTTCTCCTTTGTATATGGGATGCCTACCACAGCATGGCTTGACAAGTGGTGTGCAGGCCCACACCTGGGATCCGAACCAGCGAACCCTATAGCCACCAAAGTGGAACATGTGAACTTAACTAATGCACCACCAGGCTGGCCCCATCTGCTGTGTTTTGGGTTCCTTTGCATTTAACACTCAGAGAAAAAATAATCTGTAATATTACCTCTATACTCAACTTATATTAGCATGGTTATCTGAATTCTTTCCTTAGCATCACCTTTCAGCAATTTACAAAGAAGAAGAATGTTCTTAATAATGCAAATAATTTTCAACTTGAATTTAAAATGACCTGCAAAATGACACTTTTAAACAACATTTCCAAGTTATTTTTCCCATTTCCTTACTCCTCTGTAGACATGTTGACCCTCCTGTTCGTGTCAGTTTCCTAGGGTTGCCATAACAAATTATCACAAATGAGGTGGCTGGAAACAACAGAAATCTACTGTCTCGCAGTTCTGGAGGCTGGAAGTGTGAAATCAAGGTATCCTTAGGGCCACTCTCCCTCTGAAACCTCTAGCAGTAGACTCCTCCTCTGTCTCTTCCTAGCTTCTAGTGGCCCCAAGTGTTTTTTGGCTTGTGGTCGTATAGCTCCAGTCTCCGGCTTGTCTTCACATGGCCAACTCCTTCCTGTGTGTCCGTCTTCACATTATCTTCTCTCTCTCTCTTTTTTTTTTGAGGAAGACTGGCCCTGAGCTAACATCAATGCCCATCTTCCTCTACTTTATGTGTGGGACTCATGCCACAGCATGGCTTTACAAGAGGTGTGTAGGTCTGCACCCAGGATCTGAACCTCAGGCCACTGAAGCAGAATGTGTGAACTTAACCACTGTGCCACCAGGCTGGCCCCTATCTTCTCTTTTTTTATAAGGATATCAGTCATATTGAATTGATAACCCATCCTATTACAGTATGTTTTTATCTTGACTTAACTAATTACATGTGCAATGACTCTGTTTCCAAATCAGGTCATATTCTGAAGTATGGGGCTTAGAATTGCAACATATTTTGGACGGGGAGGTGGGGATACAATTCAACCAGTTACACTGTTCTTTCCTTTTTTCTTTTTTTTTTTTGAGGAAGACTAGCCCTGAGCTAACATCTGCCACCAATACTCCTCTTTTTGCTGAGGAAGACTGGCCTTGAGATAACATCTGTGCCCATCTTCCTCTATTTTGTATGTGGGACACCTGCCATGCCATGGCTTGATAAGTGGTGCACAGGTCTGCACCCAGGATCTGAATCAGCAAACCAAGGGCCACTGAAGCAGAACGTGTGAACTTAATCACTGTGCCACTGGGCCGGCCTACACTGTTCTTTCCTGAGCACACCAAGTCTATTCATATACCTTCTGGTCTTTACTTGTTTGCCCTTCCTTGTGTCTGTCATGTTCCTCTACTCCTTCAGGTCTGTGCTTTAATGTCATCTTATCAGAAAGACTGTCCCTGATCACCCACTGCCCCCTGTGTTATGCTACTCCTTCACAATACTTATCACCACCTGCATGTGATATATTTATTGGCTTATTCATTTATTGTCTATTTTCAAGGATTGAATATACTCCTGAAACAGAAGTGTTATCTTTATGAATTGTGGAGGAAAGTAGAATCAACAAGGAAGAGATTAGAGTGGAATTAGATTAGGGGGTTCTGATGACTAAATGTTTTCAAACTGCTCTAAATCACAAAAGTAAATATTGATGTTAAATCAAAGGAAAAAAAATTGAGCCAAAATTTCCCTAATATGAGACTTAGGGATGAAGTTTGTATTTTAAGCAAATAATTAAGATACGGCATATTGAAAAGACAAGTTAATTCAGCAACTATTTATTAATGACTATCACATGTCAAATACTGTTCTGGGCACTGATGCTAAAACAGGAAAACACTTAGATAAATTCTCTGCGGTCACAGGCATTACATTCTAAAAGGGGAAGACGGAAAATAACCAAACTTAAAAAACTATTCAATACAAACACAGAACGAGAGTATGGGAGTAGAAGTGCTTGACTGGATATCATTTTATGCTGATTTTTTTTTTTTTTTTGAGGAAGATTAGCCTAGAGCTAACATCCATCACCAATCCTCCTCTTTTTGGTGAGGAAGATTGGCCCTGAGCTAACACCCATGCCCATCTTCCTCTACTTTATATGTGGGATGCCTGCTACAGCATGGCTGGACAAGCAGTGCATAGGTCTGTGCCAGGGATCCAAACTGGTGAGCCCCAGGCCACCGAAGAGGAATGCATGAACTTAACTGCTATGCCACTGGGCCGGCCCCCCATTTTATCTAAGGCAAGATAAAATTTGAGCGGCTTCACTGTGGAGATAATATTTAAACCAAGACTTACATAAAACAAGGAATGAGCCCTTTAGAGATCCATAGAAACAGTGTCCAACACAAAATGACCAGCAATTGCAAAGGCCATGAGATGGAAGAAGAACATGCTTTCATATCTAAGGAACAGCAAGAAGTCCAGGGTGTCCAGAGCAGAGTGCACAAGAGTAAGAGGAATGGTGTATGAATTTGGAGTGGGGTGGGGGACAGCAGAATAGGACTTTGTAGGCCAGGGTTGACAAACTATGCCCTAGAGTCTAAATCCAACCTGCTGACCGTTTTTCTAAATAAACTTTCATTGGAATACAGCCATGCCCATTTATTTGTGTATTTTCTGTGACTGCTTTCCCACCGCAAGAGCAGAACTGAATAGCTGTGATGAGACCATAATACACGCAAAGTCTAAAATACTTACTATCCGGCCGTGTAAGGAAAAAGTTTGCTGACCCCTGTTGTAGGCCGTCATAAGAACTCTGGGAGGTACTGTGCACGAGATGGGCTTTGAATAGAACAGCGGACATGTGATCTGACTTAGGTTTCAAAAGAGCTACACTACTGTTATATAAAGAATAGACTGTAGGGAGCCAAGGGTAGAAGCAAGAAAACTAGTTGAGAAGTGTCATAATATTCCAACCACATTGTCAATTTACATAATTATGTAATTTAATTACCATCGCTAACTATAGGAGTGGCCTACTTGAAATGAAGGAATGTAATCCCTTTATGATTTAATTTTGGTATAAAAACTTTTTTAAAAATCTTACACACTATCTTTTTATATTACCTTTTGTTAGTAACCCTAGTGCCTCATTCTCCTAAATGTTTGTTCTTTAAAACTATATCTTGGAAAAGAGAAAATTCTAAGTTTCTATTCTATTTTCAGTTTGAACAAGGCATTAATTCTCATTCAAATTGCTTTTGCTGTATCTGAAAATTCTTTAGGTTATTTTGGTAAATTTGCACTAATACTAATCTTTAGACTCCCTTGCAACTAAAACCTTTCTCATCTGAATCATTAGACTTTTAATAAATAATCCTCTTCTCACAGTATTAAAGTGAAACTATAAATCTCTTTTTAAACAGAGATAAAAAATACATGTAATTAACAATAAATTACCTTAATATTGTGGTTTATTCATTTATTCATATCAGACAACAAATATTTATTGGGCACTAACTTTGTGACAGACACTATCGTATGCACTAATGTGAAATGATTAATGAGCAGACACTTTGCTGTTCCTCATACAAGGCTACAGTAGAGGTAAGGAGAGAGAAAAGCACAGAAACAAGTAATCAAACAAGAATAAGTCAATTCCAAACTGTGAAAGCTGCAAAAGGAAACAAAGAGGCTACTAAGATAGAAATAAGAGAGGAAGCCTCCAACCTCAGTTTGGATGATAAAAGAAGGATTTCTAGAGAAGGAATATTTAAGCTGAGACCTACAAATAAGATGCAGCTAATCCTGTAAGGAGAGGAAAGAAAGCTATTACAGACAGTAGGGACAACACCTATAAAGCCCCTAAGATAAGAGTATCTTTGGGGTGTTTGAGGAACTTATAAGTCAATCTTGCGGGAGCGTAACCAATAACGGATAAAGTGGAGCAGAAGACGGTAATCACACAGAACAAATAAGGTCTGTAATTTCTAACACACGGTGGCACGTTTACACAATTCCAATAAATTCTGTGGAAAAGAAGAATATTTAGGGAAGCTTTTTAAAGGTGACTTAAAATGTGCTTTGCCTAGTTTCAACAAAAAGTTTGAATAGTTTGATCATAGTGATCAAATCAAATGTTTAATTTTTCTTTTCTCTAGGCACAATCTAAGGAATCGAAGAAAACATTTCATTAGCTACATCATCCCAATTTACATGCTTCAGAGCAGGAAATCCTTTTCTGTGTGTGTGTGCTTTGATCTTGCCATTTTATTTCATCTTACTAATTCTTTATAAAGTCTTATCAACTATAAGCCTTGGGAAGTATGTATAAAATCCATTTCCATTTTTATCCTATTACTGGGGTCTTTTTCATTGAAAAAAAAAATCCCTATGGTTGCTCTCATCTTGTATGCAGTTTGAAGATAGAGTTTAATGCCTGCAGAGACACATTTATTTATTTTAACTTTGATCTTAGCTGAAAACTTAATAGTGTTTTTTAAACATATTTTTTTCCCTTAGGTGATAAAATATGTTTTTTATTTTTACCAAAGAATAACCTAATTTTCATGCTATAAGTATGAATGTATATTTTTTCCAATAAGAGCGACTTGGAAATCCCTTTATCACATAAAAATATAGCCTATAGGGATATATTTCTATTTCAGAATACAAATTGTTAGCTACATCATAAAGAATTTTACAATACATAAACAGTGACTTATGAAGAAATAATAGCTCTCTGACTTTTTTCTAGCAATCTCATTTTCTGCATTTTAACATAAAAAGATAGATAAGTTGACCTATTTTCTCTAAATGTCATACTTTAAAAATAACAGAAAGTATGAATTCAAGTTCAGACTTCAGTAATTCAAATTTTCTTAGTCTAATATCAATATCCCTTTTAAGGAAGAAAAACTTTTTTATTGTAAAAACCATCAAACAGTTCAAAAACTAATGTGGATGCATTTTGCAGCACTTTCACAATGAACTGACTGAAATAATTTTGGTAGGTGAAATCTATTATTAAAATTTTAAAAATATATTTTGTTTAACAAATATATATGATCATGTGCCAAAGCCTGTACTCAGTGCTAGGGCTGGCCCCAGCTGTCACAAAGCCAACACTTACTGGAAAAGTGTAAGGTGTTGAGATTGGTCGGAATAATGGCACCTAGCACAGTCTATGGCCATGGGGAGGAAATAGTATCTATTCTTGCAATTTAACCAGTGGACCATATCAAAATTGCCTAGACAACATTTAACATATAAGCCTTGGCCCTACCTCATATTGAGACAAAATGGGGATTGGAGGAGTCTCTCTTGTAAACCAGAGAGTGGTATGATCAAATATAAAAATAAGGAAGGTCACTGAGGGGGATCGGCCTGGTGGCATAGTAGTTAAATTCGCATGCTCCAGTTTGGCAGCCCAGGGTTTGAAGTTTCAAATGCCAGGCATGGACCAAGGCATGGCTCATCAAGCCATACTGTGGCGGCATCCCACATACAAAATGGAGGAAGATGGGCACAGATGTTAGCTCAGGACCAGTCTTCCTTAGCAAAAAGAGGACAATTGGTGGCAGATACTAGCTCAGCGTCAATCTTCCTCACACACACACAAAAGATGGTCATTGGGGCAACAGAATGTGAAGTGGATGGGGTGGTGTAGGAAGAAAGCATTTCACTGGGGAAGCTACTGCAGTAATTTGAGTGAGGATGATGGTGCACGAATTAAGGTTGTAGATGTCGAGATTGAAAGAAAGAATCAAGAGATAGCAAAGGTGATTGCATGGATATAGAGTACAAAAAGAGGAGAGGAATTTCACTGTGTACAGGAAAAAAAATTGCTTAAGAACCTGACACATGAGGTATGTGCAGTCCAGCATGGTAGCCTCTAGTCACATGTTGCTACAGAGCACATGAAATGTGACTAATTCAGACTAAAGTCTGAATTGAGTGTGTTTTATGTAAAAAAATACACATCAGATTTCAAAATTAGTAAAAAAAGGAATGTAAAATATCTTATCAATGATTTTGTATTGATATATGTTTATTTTTTATTTGCATATTTATTTTGAGGAAGATTAGCCCTGAGCTAACATCTGCCACCAATCCTCCTCTTTTTGCTGAGGAAGACTGGCCCTGAGCTAACATCCTTGCCCATCTTCCTCTACTTTATATGTGGGATGCCTGCCACAGCATGGCTTGACAAACAGTGCATAGGGTCACACCTGGGATCTGAACCAGCTAACCTCGGAACTCCGAAGCAGATTGCTCGAACTTAACTGCTGTGCCACCAGGCCAGCCCTGATACATGTTTAAAAAAAATTTTGAACTTGTTGGGGAAAACAAATACCATTAAAATTAATTTCACCTGACACTTTTTACTTGTTTTAATGTAGCTACTAGAAATTTTTAAATTGCACACATGGCTCACACTTTGGTTTGCACTGCATATCTACCTTAGAACAGCTCTACCTTAGATAATTATCTAGACTTTATAATTTTAAATGTCATTTAATCATTCTAAGATTCTGTTTCCACCTTAACAGAATGTGAATAATTATATTTCCTGAAAAGCTCACAGCCCTATTTGGAAGATCAATTGAAAAAATATATAAAAGAACAGTGTAAATAACAAAACATTCATAAATTTTTTCAAAAGACGTTAAGTGAATAAAATGCACGGTTTAATCTGGTTATTTTGAAAATAATTTTTATACAGATACAACTTCCATGATTAGCCAGCTAATTGATCACTACAAATAAGCATAGACTATGACCCAGACAATCTATTTTTGGTGGGGGACAAATTTTTTTACTCTAGGTATTACCTGAAGAAATTCAGAAGTAACCTACAATAACATATGTCTACTATTTAATAACCTTGTAAAAACCCGAATGCTCCCTATAACCTATGGCAACTTATTCCAGTTAGCCTAGAACTACCCCCTCCAAGCTTCATTAGGCCCAATATTCAATAAGCAAGAAGTCACTGAAGAAAGAAACAGCTTCCCAACCTATAAATTAGAGTAATTCATTTATTTTGATTATATTATCTTTAGCTATTTTTTCTTTTACGTGGAGTCTCAGCTCTAAATTAATAATTAATATATAGATAAATGTATTCCTTACAAAATCATTCTTTTGAATACTGTGAAAGAGCATCCTTACAGCCTGGGCTGAGCCAGTGGAAATTTTTAAAGCCATCTTCAGTGGAAAATAACTGTTTGTACCTCTCATAATTGGCAGGGTTTTTGTTATTATAGACACACATAACTTGCTGAAGAGAATCGCTGAAGTGACTTTTCACAAAACGAGGGGAACATTTCTTTTGGCTTTCTTTTCAAAATTAGTCACAGTGGGAGCTGATTTCACTTTAAATTACACTAAAACATCAAAGACTTCAAGTTTTGCATACAGAGTATATGACATAAAAAGAACGTTAAACACTCAGTCTGATATAAAGGAGTTATAAATCAGGTGGAAAATGTAACTCCACACACTGCTTCTCTTTCATGTATTTACACTGTTAATTTGGGTAAGAGGACTAAGATCACTTAATAATTTTTTCATGATATGTGAAATGTGATAGATTTAATGTTTTGTTACAAATAGGATTATATTATGTGCCTGGTTGCCTGTAGGGATTTTTTTAAGCCAGAAAACATAATTTAATACTAACATGTAATAAAAAAAAAAGCAACGGAGACTAACACAGTTCCTACTGAATTCATGATCTTTATAAAAAATTGTCTTCTCAACAACTTATTATATGTTTCTTTAAAATACGTGATAAATTATTTGTCGTTCTTACCTGCAACCTAGAGGATTTGAGCAATTCTGTCTCCAAACCATCCCCTTCTCTTCCCAATCTCCTCTTCCAAACTCGCCAACTGTAGCAAAGGGCCTTTCTCACTTCTTCAGTTTAAAGAAAACTCAATGCAGTCAGCACCATTCCCTTATGGTTGGCTATGCTGCCTTTACAAAGAATGGAATGATGCTGTGTGAGAGAGTAGCAGAGGCCAGCAGAAGAGGGCCACAGGCACAGTAACAGTGACAGGTTGAAACCTGCTCTTGCCATATTTTCTCTTACTTTCCTTTCAGAAATTTCCCTTTTGATGGTGTTTCCCATTAACACCAAAATACAATCCTTCCTGTCTTGAGGAAGATTTGGCAGGTAAAAGCATTTGTTGTAGTGCTGTCAAGGCGATTCTAACTCCTAGCGACTCTGTGTCCAGCAGAGCGGAACCCTGCCCCACCTTTTTGCCCCATCCTCGCACCTTCCAGTGCTCTGACAATGCTCCGCTGCTCTTCACAGGGTTTTCGCGGCCAATTTTTTCAGAAACAGGTGGCCAGGTCCTTCTTCCTAATGTGTCTTAGTCTGGAAGTTCTGCTGAAACCTGCTCACCATGGGTGACCCTGCTGATATTTACAATACCAGTCGCATAGCTTTCAGCATCACAGCAACACACAGCCACCACCACATGACACTGAATTGACAGACGGGGGGTGTGGTTCCCTGACCAGGAAACTGAACCTGGGCCAAATCTTAACCACTAGGCCACCAGGCCTAGCTATGTAAAAGCATATTGGGGGTAAATCCGTAGTGTGCTGGAGAGGGTGAGGTAGAAGTGAAATACAATAGAAACTACTGAAAGAATATTGAAGATAATATAGGAACAGGAAACACAGCTATTTTAAGAGGCCATGGATATTACCAAGGAAACGTGCTATGGCATGGAAAATATGGTTAACACCATTTCTTACCAAGATGTTCAGATAATTCTCTATTTTTTCATTTGCCTGTTCACTAGTTATACATTGAGCTCCTATATATGCTAACCTTTATGCTAGGCAGTGATAAATATAGCAGTGAATAAAATAGTTCTTGCATTTATGGACTTTAAAGTGTTTTTTGTGAGAAATAGATATATTTTTAAAGAAGTCATTTTAAGGATATGCTTACAGTTGTGATAAGAGTATAGAGGAAAAGGGACTAAGAGGTCATATATCAGAAAAGATGATAAAGAACTTTGACATTACTAGGTAATTATGTATCAGTGGGAAAGCACATAGAATTAACAGGGTATGATTAATGATTATTGTTTGCAAATTGCCCCAAATTCTAAGCAATCTTTCTTCTAACAGAAGAAAGAAAAGGTAGCATTTGTAGGAAAATCTTTGTTTGTAGACCTTGCTAACTTTTTTCTCTATTTTGACTAATGATTCAGAAAAAGAAAACCGACTTCTCCCTAGTGTTTAAAATGAGAGGAAAGAGCTGCAATTAGGTGTTACAATTCAATTTAGTGTAAGTTACGTGCAGGAATTATAACTGAAGAACGTCCATTAACGACAACGGAGTGAAATGGTTACAGAAACCCTATCAGTGATAATTATAAAATCTGTACCAAGAAAAAACCATTTAAAGGTGTTAGAAAGTGCTCCAAGTCAGACTGAGAGCAGAGGAGAATTTGTTCCCGAATAAAAACTGTAACTGGAGTGGATAAAATCAACACATAATAATTAGACAAAGATCTATGTACAAATACTCATAATAGCAGTGTGTCCTAAATTGGAAATAACAAAATGTTTATCAATAATTGTGTTACGTCATTTAAAGCAATAATACTCAGCAATAAAGAGAAATGAATTACTGGTATGTTAATACCCTTATGCTGAGTGAAAGGAGCAAGATGCCAAAGAGTATATACTATGCGATTTCATTTATATGAAATTCTAGACTATACAAACGAAACTGTACTATAGACAGCAGATGAGTGGTTGCACGTGGTTGGGTCGGATGGCTGGTTAACTACAATGAGGAATGAGAACTTTTGGGAGTGATGGAAACGGTTTGTGTGTTGATTTTGGTGATGCTTATGTGTGCATCCATTTGTCAAAACTCATTGAACTGTAAATGTAAAACATGTTCTGTAATTTGGTCAAATATTTTTCTTAGTAACAGTGATTATAAAAGACAGGAAAAAGAGAATTATAGACAAAATGGACTTTTACTTCCAATCAAGATATTGTAAAAGACACTATAGTCAGTCTCTCGCCTAAAATAACTAAAAAAATGGGCACAATTTACAAAACAATGACTCGAGTTATTGAGCATCAGACAACAAAAGATAATGCTCCCTGAGAAATGGGAAACAAACAAGGTGTGCTCTAAAATTGCCCCACTGACTGTTTAGAGAAAGTTTGCAGGCCACAGCCCAGTGAGGGGGACGCAGCGCTCTCCCTGAGTGAATGAGACAGAGCTGTGTGTCTGAGGAGGCCACGGTGGCTTGAGTTCACAGAGCAGAGTATCAGAGAGGAGAGAACTGAGCAGAGAACACTCTGGAGTATTCAGCTGAATCTGATCAACACATGTATGTGAGGAAACTACCTGAATGACTGCTCCAAGGATCAGAGTGAAAATTTTGTAATTCAGGAGGCTTCAGGTGGCATATTAAGAAGGGTCTTGCTTTAGACAGATCACTGCTCTGATACTGACTAACAAAGCTGAAAAGCAAGACCCAAAAGGATCAAACTGTTTCCGAATAAATAAACTGCACCCAAGTACAGTGCTCAACAACGTTTATGGAAATACTAAAATATACAGCATCTGACAAAGTCAAATTCACAACATCAGGCATCCAACAAAAATTATCAGACATACAAAGGAGCAAGAAAACACAACAGTGAATAAGAATAAAAATCAATCAATTGAAAAATAACGCAGTTGATGGGATTAGTAGACAAGCAGATTAAAATAATTAAAACTGTGTTTCGTATGCTGAAGAAGTTAGAGGGAAGATTGAAGGGGTTAAGCAGAAACTTTTAAAGGAGAAACTACAATATCTGAGATGGAAAACAAAAATGCTGTTTGAGGGTTAAACATTATGGATATCTAATAGTTATCTCAAAATAAATATGTCCCAAACAGAATTCTTAATTTTACCAATCTCCCTTTGACCATCTTTCCCATTAAGTTAATGGAAATTCCAGTCTTTTAGTTGCTCAGGTGTAAAACTTTAAAGTCATACTTGCTTCCTTTTGTTTGTTCTCACTCCATGTCTCTTCCATCAGTCAATCTCTTACCTATATTTTCAAAATATATCCAGAATGCCACCATCTCTCTTCTGGCTTATTGCCGTACCCTCTTAACTGGTCTCCCTGCTTCCATTCTTGTCTCACTATAGACTGTTTTCCACACAGCAGCCAGAGAGATCCTATATAACTTAAATCTAATCATGTCACCTTTCTGCAAAATATTATCCATGGTTTCCAAACTTACTGGCAACATCCTTATCATTGCCTACACGTCTCGATGATTTGGACCATTATTGATTCTCTGCGATTGTAACTTACCTACTTTTCCATCACTCATTATGGGTCAATTACACTGGTTTCCTCATTGCTAATTAAAAACCTCACGTGTGCTTCACTTCATGAGCCGTGGCACTTCTTTCCTCTGCAAAAATCACTCTTCCTCCATATATGTAAATGGCTTACTCTCTAACTTCCCTCAGGTGTCAGATTATCAGTGAGACTAAGATAAAATAAGAGCTTCCCTATTATTCATTATGTTCCTAACCCAACTTGAATTTTCTTTATATAATGTCATAACCTGATATGGCATATGCTTATTTCCAGGTGTTTATTAACTCTCTCTTTCACTAGTATGCAAATATCTTAACAGAAACAGAAAAGGACTCTTGTTTATTCTTAGCTCCCTAGCATCTACAACAGAGACTGACACATAGTAGTTACAAGTGTTGAACAAATGCATCAATGAATAAATAAATTAATGAAACTAAAAAAGGTGAAGAAGACATAATTCTTACTCCCATGGTACCAGGTCATGCATGCTCTGATAGAAGAACGAGGATAATTAATATCATTCTTTTGAGGGGTTAAAATAGACTCAATTAGAGGAATTAGAGAAAAATGCTTCCATGGGTCATTACTGTGGTTTCCAAACTACATTGTTTTCCTGGATATCCTTCTCTTCCAAGCCAATCTTTTTCTTTTTCTTCTTCTTTTTTTTTTTGAGGAAGGTTAGCCCTCAGCTAACCAGCTGCCAATCCTCCTCTTTTTGCTGAGGAAGACTGGCCCTGAGCTAACATCCATGCCCATCTTCCTCTGCTTTATATGTGTGGATGCCTGCCACAGCATGGCTTGCCAAGCGGTGCCTAGGTTTGCACCTGGGATCCAAACCGGTGAACTCCAGGCCGCCAAAGCGGAACATGCGAACTTAACCGCTGGGCCACCAGCCAATCCCCCAAGCCAATCTTTGTGCTGTAACTATCATGATAACTCTAAGCCTGATCATTTAGCTTCAAATCCTTCAATGGCTCCCAGAAAGTGCTGGGTTGTTGGCCCTTTCTTGTCATCTGAGCTATCCTCATCCATCACCCAAGCTGGAACGTTAGAAGGGTAGGGGCTTCCTCAGCTTCCCTTTACTTACTCAGACAGGCTGCTCTCTCAAGAACTATTCTGGCTTTGAGATTCCGCTACACTCCCATTTTGAGAACTGTTTCTGGCCCCTTTGGCTTTTCTATTGTATTTAAACTGCCGTGTTTGGTTTTGTGTTCCCTTTCCCAGATAGCTCAGTCAATTTCACCAAGATGTGCACTGTAAATTTGGGGTTGTTACTTCCAGCCTGAGTTCAATGTCGGAGGAAGAATCAATATTAACAACTGTATCTTTCTGGACTTCTTATTAAGTGGGGATAGGGAAGATCCTTATTTACTTAAATAATTTTAATTAACTATTACGTTATTTTCAGCCAAAAGTCTTGCTTAGTGACACACATATATTCAGTTTTATGTTTTTCTGGGCCTTGAGCTTTTTTGTTCCCTCTGCACGTTTCTAACTTATCTGTTTGAAGACCATCCCTGTGACCTTTAAAATTCAGTTTAGTTGTCACTTGTCCTATGAAATGTTCTCTGTCTCCTTTCTCTGTATCACTCCCCCAGACTTCTGTTTGCACACAATTCCACTATTTCGTTGAACAAACTCAGGAGTCATTGTTGACATGAGTTTCTCTCAGGATACTGTAATCTCCTTGTGTATAGTACAGTACTTTGCATATTTAGACACTCCATGCATGTTTGTTGGATTGAATGTTTTAGAATTAAATTGTGTAGAATCCAATTAGCCACAGTGATATTTGAACAGAACAGTGCAAAATGAACAGGATTTCAGAAATGCAGATGGAGACTAATCGATATCAGAGGTGTATCATTTGAAAAAAATGGCAGCATTTGATACTTCAGAAGATATTGATCTTAAGAAGTTGAACTTGAGTGACTGATAAAACAAGTATAATGTTAACAGAACTAAGAAAATCAGACGGAAGAGCTAAATGTGGAGGCAAATGATGAATTCTGATTTGATTGGTCCTATTTGAAAAGCAAACCTAATTAACTTTTGGAAGAGAGTCACATTTTAGATTTCATGCTAGTTATAAAATAGCATTTGCTTAATTCATTTATCTTAACAATGCAATGGTTGAAACAAAGATTAAAAAATAAATGAAAGACAAACAAGGCAAATAAAATTTGAAAATATATAAACTTACACAAAACTGGCATTTGTTTCCATCTGTTCTCTATTGGGCAACTGTTAAGAACTGCTAAGCCAATGCCCTGAGTTTGTGCATATGTGTGTATGTGTACTTATTAAGGCAGCAACAGAGCAGCATAATGCTTTGCATTATGCATTTGCTTTTTAAAAATTTCCTTTATGCTTATTTAATGCTTATGTTTTTCTTCTTTCAATGGTCAAAATTCTTTTATAGTAATTAAGATCATGCCAGACTTTAGGCAGCACAAAGATGAAGAAAGTTCTCGAAGCTTGCTGTAATATTTGATAAAGGTAATTTTTCCTTTTCTGTATTGTCTCCATAGTCAGCAACACATTGGAATAAACAAGCATTACATGGGTGTGATTGTCTTTCTGTGCAAACAGTTAGGACTAGGGAGGGGAGGATTTGCAATTAAAAATTTAAAGGTAATTCCTATCCATTCTTGATTACGCACACACACATACACACACACACACACACTAAAGAGTATGGAAAAATCTCTGCCCAGAAACTGAATTGAAAGAAAGAAAGGAAGGAAGAATGAAAGAAAGAAACAAACAAACAAAGAGAGAAAGAAAGAAAAGAAAGAAGGAAAGAAGGAAGGAAGGGAGGGAGGGAAGAAAACTTCTTGGAGAAAGTGGAGGAATTCAGATTTCTGATGACACATTGCTATTTACTTTGTAAACTATCCTCTACTTCTCTTTGTGGGCATCTTAAGTTTAATCCCTTGAGGATATTCAGATAATGAGTGTAGAACAAGCACTTCAGAGTCATCCCATCAGAGAGGCAAGAGTTGGATATTTATATCCCAAATCTCCTCAGTCATCAGTTGAGGAATGATGATGAGCCCCATCCTCTAGCAGGTGGACAGGAATTCACTAGCTCTCCAGCCTGCTGTGGTCATGGGCAGAACCAGCACTGGAAGCCAAACAAAGCCCTCGGGGAAGGAGAGGCTGATGATGGCGGTGGGAAGTTCAGCTGGCATGCCCTCATGGAGTGAGGATCAACCGAATACGGGCAGTGCATGGACAACATCTGCTATAGAAGTTCTAGAAATCCTTAAATTTATGTATAATAGATAAATAATGCATGAATTAGCCACTCCTTCTAAGAAGCAAACTGCCTGGTAGTGGAAATATAAAAATTCAGCTTAAACTTGGTGAATCCCCCAGTTTTCTGGCTGATAGGTTACCTAAGTGAGACAGTTAACATGTAAGGAATATAAGATAATAAAAAGGACAGTTTCCAA
The DNA here is from genome assembly GCF_021613505.1 of Equus quagga. Classification (NCBI taxonomy): domain Eukaryota; kingdom Metazoa; phylum Chordata; class Mammalia; order Perissodactyla; family Equidae; genus Equus; species Equus quagga. The sequence goes on from NC_060269.1 coordinate 18,036,305, forward strand.
TGTGAACAGTAAGATCCCAAAGGTATAAGATACAAAATTTTCAATTTACATGTGCCAAACATATCTGCTGGTATATAAACCAGCTTCTGAAAAATGTGCCTTTATACTTTCAGATAACTTTTTGGGAAGAGCTCAGAAATTACTCTTTTTAGCTGGCCATTTCATCATTTTGTTAAAAATTGGAATATGCTAGAGAAGAAGATCCAGGAGTAGGAAGGGAGGCTGTAAGAAAAGAAGCCAGAAGGAGCAGAGTTAGAAAGAAAACAGTGAGGAGGAGAGAAAAGGAGGAGAAAGAGAAGATGGAGAAACACAGGAGAGGGAGAGGAGTGGGAGGGGCACTATGATGAGGGTGGGGAGGAGGAAATGGAAAGGAGCAATGGGAAGAAGGGGACAGGGATAGGGAGATGAGGACAGTGTCAACCTGCAAAAACAGAAACCAGTTTAAGAGGCAAAGTGTTTATTTGGGATCAAAGAATTGCAATTCAGGGAGCACAGAATCTGGTAGAAACTCAAATAGTGTCCTGATTACAGGAGAGAGGCTTAAAGCTTTTATGGAAAAAAGGGAGGACGAGGTGAGTTGTATTAAAGAAGAGTTCATTGGTGCCAAATGAGGTAAGGCTGGGTTTGTACTTCACAGATTGGCGGGAGATTAGGTCATCAGGCAAAAGGCTAGACTTGTGCTCCATTGATTGGTTATCCACCTGGTCAACAGCAAAGGCCAATTCCATCAGTCCTTACAAACGGGATATTCTTGTCCTTACTGACCTCTTGGAATGTTGGTGGTTTGGTCCAGTTTGGAAGATAAAAATAAACAAGATGTGAAAGGCAGTTCCTCTGAAATGGCTGTTCTGGCTTTATTTTAATATGGCTTCACTTATGTCATCTTTCACAAAGGGTAACTGACTGGATTAGGATGAAACTGAGAATGAAGAAGTTAAAAAAAAAAGATCCTTCCCTGGGCTACGAAAAGAGAAAAAAAAAAACTTTGAGATAAGCTATGCTAACTACAGCTGTGCATATTCAGCATAATCAACTGTTGTTTAAAACTAACCAGGTCTTTCTGTCCCTCCTTAGTGTATGCGTGAGCTGTCTTTCCCAGGAAGTCAAGGTCAAGACATTAAGATTCAGCCTCACAAGACCGCATGCAGGCTGAAGATGAAAACCAACCAGAGAAGTCCAGACAGTGAAGGGAAAAGAAATTCAGTCTTCAAAGTCAAACGTAGGCTGGTGGGAAGGCACCAACCAGCAAGACCACATGCTTCCCCTCCCCTTCCTAAAACTCCAACACAGGCTCCTCTCCCTCCTCTACCTAAAACCCCAGCACATGCTCCCCCTCTCCTACCTAAAACCCTGGGGTGGATCTGCGTTCTAACTCCCATCTCCTCATCCGGCTGCCTTTTGATAGTAAACTTCTTTCCTTGCCACAAGCCTGACATTTCAGTTATTAGTCCTACTGTGCAGTGGGTAAATGAACCTGTGTTTTTCTTGGGTAACAAGGAGGCAGTCATGCAAAGATCAGGGAGAACAGCACTTCAGGAAAACATGACAAAGTTAGAAGCTCTAAGAATGATCTTAACCTGTTTGAGAAAGACTGAAAGTCCAGTTTGGTTGGAGCCTGCAGGATGAGAGGATGAGATGAAGCAAATGGGGTAGGTAAGGCCCACATCATGCAAGTCTTTAGCCCTGAAATAGTAGGAAGCAGATCATATTAAGTCATAGGTCTTTAAATGGTAGCTTTTAAATCCATTTCTTTTTCAAAACACTGCATTTTATTTAAACTTCCCAGGTAATTCTAATGTAAATAAGTTTGCGAACCACAGCCCTAATATATTTAAAGAATTAAATGAGTTTCAACCTGAAGCTAGTACTTTAGGCTCAACAGGACTTCAGGATACAGCTAGCCACCCTCCTGTTAGACACGCCCCCACACTTTTTTTTTGTAGCTTCTTATTTAGCTTGTTATTTAAAATGTTTTTCATTCAACAATTAGCAATAACAACCATGAACATGATCATATCAGAGTTTAAATCTGAGCTGTAACATCACCAGCTATCTGACCAATGAGAGAGCTATCTAATCTTTCTAAACTCTAATAACCTAATCTGAAAAGTTAGAGTACTTATGTCATACAATAGGTATGAAGCTAACTGAAGCTATAAAATTTTGAAGATAATGCAAGGACGTTTTCTTATCACAGTGTTATGGATGTAGGGGAGGAGAATTTGTCACCCCAAAATATATTTTTTGGCATAAGGATTATTTGAGGCTGGTTATTTTTAAGAAACAGCAGACATTTGAGAAGCTCTGGAAACCAAGTAGAAGTTACCCTTTGTAAAAAATATTTACATTTGTAAAGGAAATCACTTTTGTAAGGCTGACTCTCTCACTGTACCAGGAAGACGGGGCTTACCTTATCTCTAGAAAGTCTTATCAATGGAGGAGGTGATGACTTAAATAATAACTTCATCCTTGTTTACTGTGCTTTTCCTGGGAACCTCACGTAATTGACTCCCTCCACCTGCAACAACTTCTTTGGTCTGTAGCTGAAGATGGTATTTAAGGTGGTGGCATCGGCTATTTTGGTAAGTTTCTCAGTTTTTCTGGGTATCTCTCATGTATACAGGAGGTATACAAGGTACTAAACTTTTGTTGGAGTTTTCTCCTGTTAATCTATCTCATGTCAACTTAAGTCTTAGACCAGCCAGAAAAACCTAGAAGGGTAGAGGAAACTTTTTCTTTCCTGACAGTGAGGTATTAGCCACTCCAGTAGCTATATATTAAAATAAATTAAATGCAAATATCTGGTTATGGTGATTTTAGTGTCAACACACATCAACAAAAGTATCATTAGTAAACATTTATTAGCCTTACCCCAATTTTGGAAAGAGGTGATCAATAAAGAAAAGAGGCAAACATTGAGAGAAACAAAAGGAGCAAAATATGGTAATATTTGTTTTACAAGCTCAGTTTTTTAATTTTAAGATTCCTTTTGAAAAAGAAGTTGTGTGGAAAAACTACCCTTTATTATAAGCTTTAAAACTTACTTTAAGAAATGCATAGAAAAAGGAGGAGTACTTTCAGGGTGAAAAAAAATAGGTATAATTACGGATACATATTCAGAATTCAATATAATTCTTTTTGCATCTTGTTTTCTTTTATCTTATTAGGGACAAAGAGAAGGTATGTGGTGAGCTACTTAGTTTTACTTTGCTTGATTTATGAAATCCTTTGTGGTTTTCACTTAACATGGAGGATTTCTTGTAACCTATTCCCATGAAAATCGTTAAGATAGTGTGTTGATATTTCAAGTGAAATGGTAAAGATTGTTAATTGGTCAATGTTGATAGTTTATTTACATAAATCATGACCCCATTAACTAAATATTCTCTTCCCAAATAGCAGCAATTTTAGACTTGAATTATCTAAATAATTGACTCAATTTTTCATTTTAGCTTGCCATTGTACACACAACCTTTGACTTAAACATGAATATGAGCTTTTGTAAATTTAGCTGACATTACCAAATTACTTATTTTCTTAATGATTTTTATCTAATTAGAGTCTTAATCTGAAATAACTTATTTTCCTTAACCTCATGGCAAGTCACTGCTGACTTCATGCTTTAAATTCCAAAATATACACTAGATATCAGTGAGATGTTGGCTGGCTTACTAGAGCTGTTGGAAAATGTAACAAGAATTGTTTCAAAAATAAAATAAGGTGGCAGAGAATCATGCTTTTTTTGAATGGATTGGAATTAAAGCCAATTTAAAGAGCTTGTTTTCAATGGCATTTGTGACTATGAGTTGGTTTATTACTTTAAAATCATTGATTCTTTTTTAAATAGTCCAAGAGCAAACAAAATGAAGAAAATTATGCTTTTATTGATTTATTTCCCAGAAAAACAAGCCATTTGATCTTCAAATTTGTTTGCTATTTTCAGTTGAATTCCTAAGTCTTTGCCTTCAAGGATTTTTGTTAACTCCAGGGAAAGGGAGGGGAGTGTGCTTTCCTGCTGCTTTACAGCCAGCATTCCCCCTGACATAGCAGTAATTAGTCAGAACAATACCTACGCTAGGATGTGAACTTGCCCAGCCAACAAAAAAAGAGTGGAAATTTTTACCCATCTGGAACTTAAGCCTGAGTTTCTGATTTTTCTTCTCACCAATTTTCCCTTGTGGATAGACCCCTAGAAAATAATGTCATATTTGATTAATTCTATCATTTTTGCATTTGTGGTATGTGTAAGAAATCGTATTTATATTTGTAAATTAACCGACCTTATCAGAAGCGCTTTAAGTTCTTCGTCTCTGGTGGATTGTGGATCGCCTATCAGCAGCAGAACTTCCTGGGGTGGTTGGAAATATGCAGATTTCTGTTCTGTCAGCCCCAAGCTGTGAATTAAATTGTGGGCTCTGGCTGAGAAATCTTCATTTATAAAGGTATTGAATGATTCTTTGGTCTACTTTTATATATATATAACTGTTCTTAATCTAGAAGAAATATAAGCATAACTTTTAGATATACTATATAAATATATATTTACAGATATATGATGTGTAGTTGAAGTATTAATTTACATTTGAATTAATATATATTACATAAGAATTTCAGGAATGCTTGCCGTTCTCACTTAGCTTTATACTGACCAAGAGACCTGAGAGGATTTCTCATGCCCATTAATTGCTGATGTTCTAAACCACTCACTGAAGGCCTCGTTGGAGTCTGTGTTAGTTTCCTGTGGCTGCTGTAAAAATTACCACACAATTGGTGGCTTAAACAACATAAATTTCTTCTCTTACAGTTTTGGAGGACAGAAGTCTAAAATCAAGGTGGTATGTTCTGAGGTTCATGTCCCCCCAGAATTCACATGTTGAAACTACCATCTAAAGCGATGGTATTATTTCCTCTGGAAGGTAATTCCGGTCAGATGAGGTCATGGGTGGAGCCGCATGAATGGTGTTAGTGCCATTGGAAGAACCATGGGGACCCTCCTCTCCATGAGAGGATACAATGTGAAGTCAGCAGGCTTCAACCCAGGAGAGGGTTTACACCAGAACCTGACCGTGCTAGCACCCTGATTTTGGGCTTCCAGGCTCCAGAACTATGAGAAATAAGTTTCCGTTGTTTTTAATGTTGAAAGTTTAGCTAAACTGCTCCATATTGTTGCCTCAGCATCCATTTTGTGTGGTTACGTAGCCTCCAGGGGCCTTGAACTGCGTAGCCCCTCCCTAGAGCGCATGCCTTAAAGAACAGCCTGCAGAGTCACAGGTGAGTCTAATTTCCTGATAAGCCCCTGGTAATAAATAGTCTCCTCTGATTCCCAGCTCCTTCTCCTGGCTTGTGCCTTAGGTAAGACCCCCACGCAACTTACCAAAGCTCTGCTCTTTCTGGTTTGAAGCGACCAATCCAGCCTTAGCCTGGGAACCCCAAAACATTCTACCCTTGGACTCTAATAAAAGCGTATGTCCCAGATCCTGCTGCTCATACTCTGCCTGCACCCTGCCTTGACCTCCCTGTGTGGCTCCTCGAGGTACCTCCTCCAGGACCTGTGAGTAATAACCTTGTTTCACTTTCCCTTGTGGTCTTTGTTGAACCATGGCTCACCGTCTGACACTCCACGACCCTAATTAACAAATGTTAATTGAAGAAAAATCACAACAACAAGCCACCCAGTGTTTGGGATTTTGATAGAGCAGCCGGAACTGACTAAGGCACAAGCTGTGGGCAGACCCGTGTTCTCTCGGGAGGTTCTAAGGGAGGATCCTTCCTTGCCTCTTCTAGCTTTCAGTGGCTGCCCGAAATCCTTGGCACTCCTTGTCTTGCAGCTGCTTCACTTCTATTTCTGCCTCCATCTTCACTGGTTTCCACACTGTGTTTTTTTTTTTTTTTTTTTTGAGTTCATAATAGTTTACATCAATGGGAGATTTTAGTTGTACATTATTTCTTGACTATCACCACTTGAGTGATCCCCTTTACCCCCTTGTGCCCACCCCTCACCCCCTTCCCCTGGTAATCACTTAACTGTTTTCTTTGTCTATGTATTTGTTTATATTTTACATATGAGTGAAATCAGCTGGTGTTTTTCTTTCTCAGTTTGTCTTGTTTTGCTTAGCATAATTCCCTCCAGGTCTATCCAGGTTGTTGCAAATGGGATGATTTTGACTTTTTTATGGCTGAGTAGTATTCCATTGTGTATATATATATACACATGTATATATATGTACACATACACACTACATCTTCTTTACCCAATCATCAGTCAATGGCCACTTGGATTGTTTCCATGTCTTGTCTATTGTGAATGGTGCTGCAGTGAACATAGGGGTATATATGTTACTTTGGATTGTTGATTTCAAGTTGTTTGTGCAGATATGCAGTAGTCAGAGAGCTGGGTCATACACTAATTCTATTTTTAATTGTTTGAGGAATCTCCATACTGTTTTCCATAGTGGCTGCACCAGTTTGCATTCCCACCAGCAGTATATGAGGGTTCCCTTTTCTCCATACCCTCTCCAACATTTGTTATTTTTAGTCATAGAGATTATAGCCATTTTAACTGGCATAAAGTGATATCTTAGTGTAGTTTTGATTTGCGTTTCCCTGTTGATTAGTGATGTTGAACATCTTTTCATGTGCTTTTTGGCTATCTATATATCTTCTTTGGAAAAATGTCTGCTCATATCCTCTGCCCATTTGTTGATCAGGCTGTTTGTTTTTTTGTTGTTCAGATGTGAGTTCCTTATATATTATGGAGATTAACCCCTTATTGGATATATGATTTGCAAATATTTTCTGCCAATTGGTGGGTTGTTTTATTGTTTTGATCCTAGTTTCTTTTGCCTTTCAGAAGCTCTTTAGCCTGATGAAGTCCAACTTGTTATTTTTTTCTTTTGTTTCCCTTGTCTGTGAAGACATGGTATTTGAAAAGATCCTATAAGTTCCATGTTAAAGAGTGTACTACCTATATTATATTCCAGGAGTTTTACGGTTTCAGGACTTATCTTCAAGTCTTTGATCCGTTTTGAGTTTATTTTTGTGTATGGTGTGAGGTAATGGTCTACTTTCATTCTTTTGCTTGTGGCTGTCCAGTTTTCCCAACACCATTTATTGAAGAGAATATCTTTTCTCCATTGTACATTCTTGGCACCTTTGTCGAAGATTAGCTGTCCATAGATGTGCAATTTTATTTCTGGGTTTTCATTTCTGTTCCATTGATCTGTGTGTCTGTTTTTGTACCAGTACCATGCTGTTTTGATCACTATGGCTTTGTAGTACATTTTGAAGTCAGGGATTGTGATGCCTCCAGCTTTGTTCTCTTTTCTCAGTATTGCTTTAGCAATTTGGGGGTCTTTAGATGCCCTATATGAATTTTAGGATTCTTTATTCTATTTCTGTGAAGAATGTCACTGGGATTCTGATTGGAATTGCATTGAATCTGTAGATTGCTTTGGTAGTATGGAGATTTTAGCTATATTTATTCTTCCAATCCATGTGCATGAAATCTCTTTGCATCTCTTTATGTCATTATCTATTTCTTTCAATAATGCCTTGTAGTTTTCATTGTATAAGTCCTTCACCTCCTTAGTTAAATTTATTCTTAGGTACTTTATTCTTTTTGTTGCAATTGTAAATGGAATTATATTCTTGAGTTCTCTTTCTGTAAGTTTGTTCTTAGAGCACAGAAATGCGACTGATTTTTGTAAGTTGATTTTGTACCCCACCACTTTACACTAGTTATTAATTATTTCTAATAGTTTTCTGATGGATTCTTTAGGGTTTTCTATATATAAAAGATCATGTTGTCTGCAAACAGTGAGAGTTTCACTTCTTCACTCCCTATTTGGATTCCTTTTATTCCTTTTTCTTGCCTAATTGCTCTGGGCCAAACCTCCAGTACTGTGTTGAATAAGAGTGGTGATAGTGGGCACACTTGTCTTGTTCCTGTTCTCAGAGGGATGGTGTTCAGTTTTTGTCCATTGAGTATGATGTTGGCTGTGGGTTTGTCATATATGGCCTTTACTATGTTGAAATAATTTCCTTCTATCCCCATTTTGTTAAGAGTGTTTATCATAAATGGCTATTGGATCTTGTCAAATGCTTTCTCTGCATCTATTGAGATGATCATGTGGTTTTTATTCCTCATTTTGTTAATGTGGTGTATCACGTTGATTGATTTGCTGATGTTGAGCCACCCCTGTGTCCCTGGTATAAATCTCACTTGATCATGACGGATGCTCTTTTTTTTAGATTGGCACCTGAGCTAACAACTGTTGCCAATCTTTTTCTTTTCTTTATTTTTTCTGCTTTTTCTCCCCAAATCCCCCCAGTTCATGGTGGTATATTTTAGTTGTGAGTCCTTCTAATTGTGGCATGTGGGACACTGCCTCAGCATGGCCTGGTGAGTGGTGCCATGTCTGCACCCATGATCTGAACCAGCAAAACCCTGGGCTGCTGCAGCAGAGCACACAAACTTAATCTCTCGGCCACAGGGCCAGCCCTGATGTATGATCTTTTTGATGTATTGCTGTATTTGGGTTGCCAATATTTTGTTGAGGAATTTTGCGTCTGTGTTCTTCAGTGATATTGACCTGTAGTTTTCCTTTTCTGTGTTGTCCTTGTCAGGCTTTGGTATCAGAGTGATGTTGTCCTCATAGAATGTGTTAAGAAGTGTTCCATCTTCCCTTATTTTTTGGAATAGCTTGAGAAGGATAGGTGTTAAATCCTCTCTGAAAGTTTGGTAGAATTCCCCAGGGAAGCCATCTGGTCTTGGGCTTTTATTCTTTGGTATGCTTTTGATTACTGTTTCAATCTCTTTCCTTGTAATTGGTCTATTCAGATTCTATATTTCTTCTTGGTTCAGCTTTGGGGGGTTGTAAGAGTCTAAGAATTTATCCATTTCCTCTAGATTGTCCATTTTGTTGGCATATAGTTTTTTGTAGTGTTCTCATATAATCCGTTGTATTTCTGTGGCATCCGTTGTTATTTCTCCTCTTTCGTTTCTAATTTTATTATTCTGAGCTTTCCCTCTTTCTTTCTTTGTAAGTCTGGCTAAGGCTTTGACAATTTTATTTATCTTCTCAAAGAACCAGCTCTTTCATTCATTGGTCCTTTCTACTGCCTTTTTTGTTTCAATAGCATTTATTTCTGCTCTGATTTTTATTATCTCTCTCCTTCTGCTGACTTTGGGCTTTGTTTGCTGTTCTTTTTCTAATTCAGTTAGGTGTAGTTTGAGATTGCCTATTTGGGGTTTTTTTTGTTTGTTAAGGTGAGCCTGTATTGCGATGAATTTCCCTCTTAATACACCTTTTGCTATATCCCATATGAGTTGGTATGGCATGTTTTTATTTTCAGTTGTCTCTGGATATTTTTTATTTCTCCTTTAATTTCTCCAATGATCCAGTGCTTGTTCAATAGCATGTAGTTTAGTCTTCACATCTTTGTCCCTTTCTCAGCTTTTTTCTTGTAATTAATTTCTAGCATTGTGATTGGAAAAGATGCGTGCTATTATTTCAATCTTTTTAGATTTATTGAGGCTTGCCTTGTTTCCCAACATATGGTCTATCCTTGAGGATGTCCCATGTGCACTTGAGAAGAATGTGTGTTCTGGTGTTTTTGGATGGAGTGTTTTATGTATGTCTATTAAGTACAACTGGTTTAGCTTTTCATTTAATTCCACTGTTTCCTTGTTGAATTTCTTTTTGGATGATCTATCCATTGATGGGATTGGAGTGTTGAGGTCCCCTACTATTATTGTGTTATTATTAATATCTTCTTTTAGGTTTATTAATAGTTGCTTTATGTGCTTTGGTGCTCCTGTGTTGGGTGCATAGATATTTACAAGTGTTATTTCTTCTTGATGGAATGCCCCTTTGATCATTATATACTGCCCCTCTTTGTCTCTCTTTACCTGCCTTATCTTGAAGTCTACTTTTTCTGATATAAGTATTGTGACACCTGCCTTCTTTTGTTTTCCATTAGCTTAGATTATCATCTTCCATCCCTTCAGTCTGAGCCTGTGTTTGTCATTGGAGCTGAGATGTGTTTCCTGGAGGCAGCATATTGTTGGGTCTTGTTCTTTAATCCATCTCGCAAGTCTGTGTTTTTATCGGAGAATTCAATCCATTTATGTTTAGGGTGATTATCGCTATATCAGGGCTTAATGCTGTCATTTTTTCATTCATTTTCCGGTCCTCCCGCATTTCCCTTGTTTCTCATCCCATGTATTTTGGTCTACCAGTTGAGTTATGTAGTTTTTTTATGTTGTTTCTTTGTTTTCTCCTTCTTTATCATTTGTGTCTCTGTTCTGCTTTTTTGTTTAGAGGTTCCCATGAGGTTTATATTCAAAGTCTCGCAGATAAGACAGTCCCTTTTCTGATGGCCTCTTATTTCCTTAGACTAAACCAATTCAGTCCCTTTCTTGTTCCCCTCCTATGTTGTTTTTCTCACATCCTATTCCATCTTGTGTTATGAGTTTGTGGTTAAAATGACAAGATTGTCTTTGTTTTTGTTGTTTTCATTCCCTTCATCTTTAATACTATAAGTGAGTATTTGCTATCTTGCTCTGATTCTGTCTACCTATCTCCTTACTCTGGGCTTTGTAACCCCTTTCTACCTTTTTTGTTTTTTGTTTTTTTTTTTTAGGTATGAGGGCCTTCTTGAGGATTTCTTGTAGTGGGTGTCTCATGGCTATGAACTCCCTTAGCTTATGTTTGTCTGGGAAAGTTCTTATTTCTCCATATACCTGCAGGATATTTTCACTGGATAGAGTATTCTTGGCTGAAAGTTTTTATTCTCCACAGATTTGAATATGTCATTCCAGTCTCTCCTACCCTGTAAGGTTTCTGCTGAGAAATCCGCTGAAAGCCTGATAGGGGTTCCTTTGTAGGTTATTTTCTTCTGCCTTGCTGCCCTTAACATTCTTTCTTTGTCATTCATTTTTGCCAGTTTCAGTATTATATGCCTTGCAATAGGTCTGTTTACATTGACATATTTAGGAGATCTGATAGCCTCTTCCACATGGATTTCCATTTACTTCCCTAGGTTTTGGACGTTCTCTGCTGTTATTTCTTTGAACAAACTTTCTGCTCCATTCTCCTTCTCTTCTCCTTCTTGGATACCTATAATTCTTATGTTGCATTTCCTAATTGAGTTGGCTATTTCTTAGAGACTTTTTTCATTTCTTTTTAGTCTTAGTTCTCTCTCCTCGTCTATCTGGAGCTTTTCAACATGTCTGTCTTTGATTATGCTGATACACTCCTCTATGATGTCCACTAGAGTGTTCAGGGAATCTATATTTTGTTTTATTTCTTCCATTGTGTCTTTCATCTCTGATACTTCTGATTGATTCTTCTTTATAGTTTCAATTCCATATGTGAAGTAGCTCCTGAACTCATTGTTTTTCTACATTCTCTTTTAACGCATTGAGGTTTTTGATTTTCACTATTTTAAATTATTTGTCATTTAGATTATATATTTCTGTGTCCTCATGACTGATTTCTGGGTTCTTGTCATTTTCTCTCTGGTCTGGAGATCTAATATAATGTTTGATATTGCTAGAGGGAGTGGCTCTGTTTTTTTCACATCCTGGTGTTATTTGGCTGCAGTTACCACCTATCGCCACTGGGTGGGGGTCAAGAGCTGTGGCTGCTGAGCCCTCTCCCTTCAGCTGAGATCCCAGGCGGTGGAGCTGGGCTGGGTGGGTGGGGGGAGGGGGTGCTTTCTCCTGTGTGCTCTTGGGGTTTTCTCATTCTGCTCTTGCTGTCTGCTCTCCTGGTGTGTTGGCTTGAGAAGGTCACCCCCCATGAAAGCTTTTGCCCCGGAAGAGGGCTTCTCCCTAGGCTGCAAGGGCCCACCAGGGATCCTTGATGTTCCCCACAAGCAAATGTCCCCTCCTCCGTTCATTCCCTCTCAGAGGCCTCCTGTGTCCCAGATCACAGTCTTTAGGGGAGAGAGTGAAGTTTTCTCTTACCTTGTTCCGCCTCCTCCAAGGGGGGGGCTCCAGCCTCTCCGCCCTCCATCATATGGCTGTGTGGGTCTCTCTGATGTTTTTTATGTTGTGTTTGGATGTCCTCTGTTGGAGTATGAATGTCCTTTTCATTGTATGTTGGAGGGGAGAGATTACTGGGGAAGCTCACTCCACCATGATGCTGATGTCACTCCATACTGTGTATTTTTATTTACAAATTTCCTTCTTCTTATAAAGGCACTAGTCATTATATTAGGGTCCATTTTAATCCAATATGGCTTTATCCTCACTTGATTACATCTGTGAAGACTCTGTTTACAAATAAGGTCATATTCACAGGTACCAACCAGAGGTTAGGACTTGAATATATATTTGGGGGAGACAAAAGTCAATCCACAACAGTATCTATGTACATCATATCAGAATAAATAAAGAAAGGATGATCTTTGTCAAGAGTTTTTATTTTTTCTAAAATCTGTCTGATGTTAAAGTAGATGAAGTGGTTTTTTTCAAATAAGAGGAATAGAATATTTTAAAAATTGCTATCATAGTTCTCCATTGATATTTTTCTCTAATGATAGAATGTTGGAACCTAAGGAAATACAGCCAAACAAACAAAAGTAGCAGGCAAATAATACTCTGCCGGGATTTGTAATTGAGTTATAAAGATAAAGCATTCATACATGACATAGTTAACAAAACAATCATAGTATCATATGATTACCGACGAAACTGAGTGATAGAACATTACTTTGGGAGTAGGTTGGAAATAGGCAAGTAGAGGTGGTATCACTCCAGTTGAGGAAGGAGGGTGAAGATGTAGGTTGAAGTTTGGAGTTAATGAGAAACATAATGTATTCTGAGAACCATGAGGACATTCAAGTGGCTGGAATAATTTTGGTGTATTTTGGACATGGTTGAAAGCAATGTTAGGAAGATAAATTTGAATCAATTATTGAAAACTTTGAATGCCAGATTAATGAGTTCAGATTTTAATGCATTGTTAATGCCAGGGTCTAATTCTTTTCTCCAAGAAACTGGGCCACTGGCTTTTCTCACAACTGCAATCACGTGCTTATCCCTAGCCTTGTGATTGATTTTAAATATTGGCTTCCTACCAGTGAATTCACTAACCAGGTTGTTGCTCCTAATTTCTTGTTTCATAAAACTGAGACTTTGTTCAATTTTCTAGGACTCTACTTTATTCATATCTCTGGTAATTCAGATCTCATTTAGGAGCAGGAATCTACATTGCTTGTGCCAGTTTCTTCATTAAGAACTTTAGTCTTGATTTTAAGCCCAAGCCCAAATGACTAAGGCTGTGTTGATCAGGTTAGATTCCAAAATGACCTACAAACCTAAATTTCAGTTATTAGCTCTCTAATTTCCCATTTCTGTGTCCTACCCTTTTCTTGGGACATAATGCTTCATTGACTTGGTCATGGATACAACACATCAACAATGTAGCTTATATAATAGGCTTAGTATTCTTTTAGTAACTACTAATAGGAACCTTCACACGCTCATTCTGCCATAGGTTTCCAGGGCCCTGCATTCTCTTGCTATAAGTAATCAGGACATGCTTTGCTTTCTCATATATCTCTCAGACTAGTCAGAAATATTACTGACCAGCTTATATCAATCACCCCTTGTCTATGGCCAGTTTTCAATGGGATTGATTGCATTTTCCATAAAGCATTTGGAAATGAAAACGAAGCCTGTTTACTTAAGGATCAGAGCCTCCTAAGACAAGAAACCACTCATATTCTACATGTTCTCACTCTTCAAACAGATGTGGTTGATAATAGGGGGGATGTTAATCCCTTTCTGGAGTCATGGCTTCATTATGCCTTGTTCTTATTATTTGGCTTGTTTACAGGGGAAGAGTTAAAATTGTGTTGGATTTTCAAAGCAACATGTGGACCAATGAACCATGTACTGCAGCACCCCATGCTTGGGACTCAGCACCCTACCACACTGCCTGACCCTCTCCAATCCATTAGAAGCAAGCTGCTTCTCACTGCTCCAACTCTTAACAGGCCTATTAAAGTAAAAGATTAATTTTAATCAACTTGTTTACTGTTAAGACCTTGCCAGAAGAGTAGGAGGTATAAATCATTGAATCAAATGCTTTTGCTTATTTAGGAGAAAAATGTCAAATGTTAGAATAGTCTTATAGCTCCACCTCCTTGGGCAATGCAAAGTTATTCTTAATTCTTCATACATTTTGATGTAAACACACTCACATTATAAACCTTAAACATAGAATGATTTTTGTGTCCCATTTTCAAAGGGAGAAATGCATAGTATAGTTTGTTGAATTGTGTTCCCCCAAAATACATATTGGAAATCCTAACCTCTTGTTCCTGTGAATATAACCTTACTTAGAAATAGGGTATTTTCAATGTAATCAAGCTAACATGAGGTCATTAGAGTGGTCTGTAACCCAACAAGACTGGCATCATTTTAAGAAGAGGGAAATTTAGACACAGACGTATAGAGGGAGGAGAATAACATGTGAAGACACGGGCACAGGAAGAAGACAGCCATGTGACATGGAGGCAGAGTTTGGAATGATGGATATACAAGTCAGGGAATGCCAAGGCTTGCTGGCAAACACCAGAAGCTAGACAAGGCAAGAAGGTACTATTCTCCTCCTTGGTAATTCTCCTGCTCCTCCTGCAGGTAAACTCTTGCAGGTTTCAGAAGGCCTATGGTGCCGCCAACACCTTGATTTTGGTCTTCTAGCTTCCAAAACTCTGAAACAGTACTTTTGTGTTGTTTTAAGCCACCCGTTTGTGGTGTTTTGTTACAGTAGCCTCAGGAAACTCATCGATTGTTGCCAAAAAACCTCCCAAAGTACCGACTGCCTCCTCCCACTTTTCCTTTTCTTTCCTCCAAAGTAAGTTAATTCCAAACAGAAATTTAAGAAAGTGGTACTAGAACTGTGAAGTTCTACTATGAGATAGGTAGCAAGAAGCCAGTGAGTGTTTTCAAACATGATAAACTTGGGGTTTTATTGTGATTTTTTTTTTTTTAAGATTGGTACCTAAGCTAACATCTGTTGCCAATCATCTTCTTCTTTTTCTCTTTCTTCTTCTTCCAAAAACCCCCCTAGAAGGACCATGGAGGTCCTTCTAGCTGTGGCCTGTAGGACGCTGCCTCAGCATGGCATGACAAGTGGTGCTAGATCTGCGCCCAGGATCCGAACCAGCGAAACCCGGGGTCCCAGAAGCAGAGCATGTGAACTTAACCACTTGGCCATGGGGCCAGCACAAACTTGGGGTTTTAGATCTATCTTTCAAACTGATTGGGACTTTAAGTGGATTCATTAAGTAAAACTAGATGCATTGTGAAAGGAATGGAGGGAAAGAGGGGGAAAGGAAGAAAGATACAAATGATGAAAAGAATGGAGAAATGAAGGAATTTTCCCAAACAAATAGTAAGACATAAAGCAAAAATGAAGATGAAAGTAGAAATGAGAATGGCATGAAATGGATTTTAGAGACCTTTTAAAAGAAGAATTGACAAAATTTATTCACAAAACATACACATTTACATTAATCTTGGAAGTGAAAAGGGCAAATTAACCCTGGTACTCCAAATTTGAGTGAGAAAAAAAATCATTCAGTTGATTATGTTTTGTTGGCATTTGTAAAGGGAAGTTTATTTGTGTGAGATACAAAGGAGAAAATAAAGAGTTGTATTTTGATGTAATTGACTTAGGGTACACTGGGTGTATCAATTAGATATTGAATTTAGAAAGTCATTACACAGACCTGAAAAACAGAGGCGTGAGTGGGACAGAAGCTGCCCATACCTGGCTCTTTGGAGTGTGCATATATTAACAGTCATCCTGGCTCATCCAGTACTTTGCTCTGCCATCCTTAGACTTTGATTCTTATCCTTCTACTTTTAAAGTGGCTTCTTGAGCCCCAGTCTTCACATCCAAATTCCAGGCAGGAAGAAGGATAAAAAGGAAGAAGGATAAGGGGCATGCCAACTCTGTCAATCCTTAAAAAGTTTTTTTCCAGGAACCACATCTAACCACACCCCTTCAAATCATCTACCTGCAAAGAAGGAGGGGAAACCCAGATGTCAGCAGAACAGAGGAGCGGAAGGATATTGGGTCAGTAACTAGCTGTCTCTGCTGCCAGGACGGCCCTGCTAGTTCACTTTATTTAATTGCTGCAATATGATCTAATTCTGACTCCTTGCCAGTGGGCCAGCTCCAGTGCTTTAAGGATTTTTCTTTTCAGACTCTTTTGAGAAAGCCTGTAGAATAAAGCTAGTAAATTATGAAGTACAGTGATTTTTTTGTCTAAACTTTTGCTTATTTATATGCCTTCATGTGTATTTCTGCTTTCTGAAGAGTGGTATAAATCATTTTTGTCATGTTTTCAGTAGTCTACATTTCTCTTATATTTTACATTAATATGTAATGTAACTTAAATTAACAAGTAATGTTAACATGGACAATTAAGTTGACTTTATCCTGAAGTTCTGAATACATAGCTGTTTTATCTTTGAATAGGATATAATCCATTCATTTTTCCTATTCTGCTAGTCATAGTGTGACAAAATAAGCAAACGGTGACTTTTCAAAATGTGCATCATTTGATTGCTTTGCTCAGAACATCATGTGAGAGCATAATATCCTAAATTATATGTCAATTATAGTTAATTATCTAATTTCCCATTGTCCCATGTGTCTCTTTTACACATTTTCAAGTAAAAGGAAACAGAGTAGTTCATTCAACATTCACGCAACAAATACTTATTTAATTCTTTCTGAGTGCCAAACATTATGTTCAACTGTGAAGATAGATTCATGGGTAAATAAAACAAATTTAGAATCAATACTTTTCAAGAAGTTTGTACTAGAGCAAGTTACTTTATCTACAGGGTCTAAAAATGTGTATATATATATATATATACACACACACATATATATATACACACATATATATATACACACATACCCAGTTTTGTTCAGAATTTTCTTGGTTCAAAATAAATGTATTCTAAAGATGGAGAAGGCGTGGTATGGAGGTAAAAGGTGCTGAGTTGTATTCGCACTGGTTCGTGCTTGTCTGGACCACCCATTCAGCCTGCGATTTCATACTGTGCGGTGGTGTGTGTCAGGATGAATTGACCCTCCCTCGGAAAGTGACTAAAACTAAAAAAATAATAATAATAGCAGTCAATTTAGAAAGTACTTTCAGAAATATTTTCTAATGTAGAGGTCAGTGGTTTGCCCTTAAACTCATGATTCTTGATCTGTTTAAAATAATGTCTTGTCTGTTATTCATCATGTTGCTTCCCAGGAGCACTTTTAACTCTCGTTGAGTTTTACTGGATGTAATGGAGATTCAACTGGTGTGTTAGCAAATGTTTGGAAACATTATAATTTCATTTGGAATTTATTGAATTGGCACAAAGACTAAGCTAATGAGACACACGAATATTTAGTCGTATGCCTCAAACCCCTGTGTTCGCTTGAAATTTAATTCAAGAGGATAGTCTTAAAATGTACCTGTAGAAAAATTTCTCTAGGCCAGAAGTATAAAAAGTCCTTAATAGCATATTTAAAATTTAAGCAATTAACATATCTATATGGATTAACATGAAAGTAAATTTGAGAATACGTCTTATATAAATAAAAAGACAAAGGCAATGTTAAGATTTTAACTTATTTTCAGTTCTTAAAAAACATTAGTAACGTAGGCTGTGGCTGAAATGTTGAAGTTTCCAAATACGGAGAATATTGTTTTCTACTTAACGCTATAGATTATAAGAACACAGATTCAATGTGATAACAGATAGCAAAATGTTGTAATTCAAAGGCCCAAAAATTCGATTTCTAATTTAACCATGTAGTACAATTCGGTTGCTTCCAATGAATGGAATTGTAGGACTTGCAGTATCTGACAAAGGGAGAAACTGTTTATGAACTATGTGTAATATGGTCAGCTGTTTAAGGAATTCCCAGGACACGAA
This sequence comes from Equus quagga, assembly GCF_021613505.1. NCBI lineage: Eukaryota > Metazoa > Chordata > Mammalia > Perissodactyla > Equidae > Equus > Equus quagga. The sequence goes on from NC_060269.1 coordinate 18,054,273, forward strand.
AAGGCTATGATGGTATCGAATCATATCAATTATCGGCTGGTGGGCAGATGATTTATTATCAGATAATAAAAAAAAATATGAAACAAAACAATAGTGTTTCACTGAGTTCCAATTCAAAGAAGTGTATCACTGTGACCACTAAATCAAATTAAACATCTGTCCTGTTAATCAACTTAGACTTTCGTTACAGACACGGCCATTATGAGGTATGGGTAAAGTGAGGAAAATCTTAGTAAGGTGTGAGGGCTCAGTGGAGAGATATTTTTGCCTTCAAAGAGTCTCCAGATTTTCCCTCATCCTCAAGTAATTTTCATTTGCAAGATTTCAAGCTTTACGTCCTGACCAGATCTGAACCAAAGCAAAAGGAAAATTTATACCAAATGGGAAATTGCTCTTTCCAATGAGCATGAGGTGAAAAAGGTACATCTATCCTCAGTTACAAGACAAATAAAGACTACAAAAAACAAGACTGTAAGGCTTAATTAATAGATAAAATATTAATTGAGTTCTAATTTCTCTTTCTTTCAGAGGAGCAGCAGTTATAGCATCTCAAAGAGCGAGTGTTATGGACAAGAGCCCCGGCGAAGGCCACTGTGCCGTGTGACACCTCCGATGCCTCATTTAGAGGGATTTCAAAAGGATTAAATAATGTATATAAACCATGCAACAAGGGTTAAAAAAAAGTTAGCTATTATTAATATCACCATTATAAAGCACAAGATTAATTTGTAGAAAATAATTTGACTTACAAACATTAATATATGTTAGCCTATATCTGGGAGCCTCCAATCGAATACTATATATAATAGTGCCCCTATTATAGTTTTGATCATTTCTAATACTCTTAATTTTGAATTCGTATTATTTGATTTAGTAGGATTTAAATATAATAAATAAAATGAGGGGGCCGGCCCTGTGGCCGAGTGGTTAAGTTCGCGTGCTCTGCTTTGGCGGCCCAGGGTTTCCCCTAGGCCATAACATCCATGCCTGTTCAGATTCTGGGCATGGACTTAACACCACTCATCAAGCCATGCTGAGGCAGCATCCCACACAGCAGAACTAGAAGGACATACAACTGGAATATGTAACTATGTACTGGGGGGTTTTGGGGAGAAGAAGGAAAAAGAAAACATTGGCAACAGATGTTAGTGCAGGGCCAATCATAAAAAAAAATAGAAAATGACTACATGTATAAATTCACCTATTTTTAAAACAATCTTCATTAAACTGAGTTAAAATATCTTGGTAAAATGTAATCAATAATATCATCCCTCTCATTGATAAGGAAAAAACAGCTATGATTTATGCAAATGTTTTTGTATTTACCTAAAATTGGCAATGCACTCATTGGCTGAATGATCATTAAGGAGTATGTGGGTGACAAAATAGTTTGAGACATGATGTTATAGCCATAGTGATTTGTTCTCAAATATCTGTGAAGTAGTAGCTACCATTAATATGGTCACTATTAAACACAAGATTAATTTGTGGAAAATGATTTGACTCACCGGTTGTAATCATGTCAGCTCATACACTGGAGTTTCCTATCAAAGACTGTATTACAATGGTCCTCATGAACTTTTGGCCTGTGAGAAATTTGAATAGAGCAAAAGATCCCAGGAATCATCTATCTTGCTGCCTCTAGGGGAAAAAAAGGCTATATATTGGTTAATTTGCAGAATCCACAGAATGAAGTCCAGATTTTGTGATAAAATATGAGTTCATTCCAACCCTCTGATTGTTTCTGTCCTACTATAAACCGAATGCTCAAGATATTAGTCTGCAAATTATAGATATCATTCTATAAGATGTTGAAGAATCAGTCTTATTTGCTTGGTTGAAGTCTGTCTCAATTTAGGGTCACTATTTCCTCCCACTACATACTGTGTTCTTATATAAAGACAACTATATATCATTTCCTAGTCCCTAACTAAAATTACAAAAATGTATCTAAATAAATAGTTACATAATTTATGTGAAGGAGGGTTTTTTCAAGTGCATTTTAATTACAAAGTGTGTTTGTTTTTTGTGTGCTGACTAAAACACAGCAAGGAAAAGATACTGTAATTACCAAGGAATTACAAGCAAAAATCTCTGGAGGGAGAACACAAGTTACAGAATGGAAAAGAAAAGAGAAACATCACAGTAAGAAGGGATGCAAAGGAGTATATTCTAGAAGAATTCGAAATAAAGTTGCCAGATAAAATAAAAGAAGCCCAGTTAAATTTGAACTTCAGATAAACAAAAAAAATTTTCTAGTATAAGAATGTCTCACACAATATTTGTGACATACTTATACTAAAAATTACCTTGTTTTTCTAAAGTACAAATTTAACTAGACATCCTGTATTTTTATTTGCTAAATCTGGCTTTCATTCTCAAAACAATTTTATTTATTTTTAAAATTTTATTTTATTTTTTTTGAGGAAGATTAGCCCTAAGCTAATATCTGCCGCCAATCCTCTTCTTTTTTTGCTGAGGAAGACTGGCACTGAGCTAACATCTGTGCTCATCTTCCTCTACTTTATATGTAGGATACCTGCCACAGCATGGCTTGACAAGCAGTGTGTAGGTCTGCACACGGGATTGGAACTGGTGAACCACGGGCTGCCAAAGCGGAACGTGCAAAACTTAACTGCTGCACCACCAGGCCAGCCATTCTAAACAATTTCAGAAATAAAAGGAAACGGAAATGAAAAATGTTTAACAAATTAACAAATACAGGATGAATGAAATATATGTGGTCAATTCAAATGCTATGGTTTAAAAATAAAATTCATGCTATTATTTAAAGTAAGGTAAAAACACAACTAAGAGATGGTTATATTTTTTACGTCACAAAGAATATCATGGAGGCCATTTATATAAAAATAATCTTTATATGTTTTCTGAATATTTCATATATGTCAACCATTTTAGCTATCAGTTTAATATGATGTAACAGGAACATTTAAATGGTTAAGTATAGGTGGGTTTTTTACTAAGAAGTTATTTTCTAGAGAAATGTCATTTCCCTGTAAACCAAAGGAGCCCATTTTATATTCAAATAATCTTTACATATTCACAGACCATTTTTCTTCATCATCTATGGCACTTGTAGATATTAATTGAATTATTGTTTATAAATACAGATCCTACAAACATGCCGAAGACTCTGAAATTGCTGATGACAGAGTTCATGAGTAATTATAAATATTTAAATAAAAGCCAAAAATACAGCTGCTCTGTTTAGTTGCTAATGCTTACAAGAAAATATTTATATCCATTTTGTTTTAATCTGAAGCCATTATACTCAGAAAGCTATACAGAAAATTGGCCGTATTTTTAAAAAATTTAGATATATTATTTCTTACACATTAGGCAACCTCTCCAGAACCAAGTATGTATGCATCTTAGGGTTTTAGAAAACTACAAATTAACATTTTTATTTAAATGCCTTCTAAGACCAACGCACACACACACATAGAAAGAGAAAAGATATGAGAGTGAGAGGAGAAATAGTATTTCATTTACATTTAAAAATCACATGTGGTCTAAAGCAGGGTTTCACAAACTTGGTACTGGTGACACTTTTGGCTAGATAAATTTTGGGGTGTAGGGAGTGCTTATACTATGTGTTATGGGATGTTTAGCAACCTCCTTGTCTTCTACCCACTAGATGTCAATAGCACCCTCCAAGTTGTAACAGAAGTGTCTCCAGACATAGCCAAATGTCCCCTGGGGGGATCAAAAGTAGCATGCACATTTGCCTTTGGTGCTCTAGTATATCAATTTGGTTATTTAATCATTACTAGCCCTGAAAATAACAACTCTATTTATTCAGTGCCCAGTATGTGCTGGTTATACACCATTTCTAATCATCACAGTCACAACACATAAGTGCAATTCATCTTATTTTTTAAATGAATTTTTTTTGGGAACATTTTAAGATTCACAACAAAATTGAGAGGAAGGTATAGAAATTTCCCAGATCTCCCCTCCTCCCACACGTGCATAGCCTCCCCCATTATCAACATCCCCACCAGAGTGGTACATTTGTTACAACTGATGAACCTACATTGACACACCATAATCACCCAAAGTCCATAGTGTACATTAAGCTTCACTTGGAGTTGTACATTCTATGGGTTTGAAAATTTATAAGACATATATTCATCATTATGGTATTATACACAGTATTTTCACTGCCCTAAAAATCCTCTGTGCTTTGCCTATTCATCCCTCCCCACTCCTGAACCCCTGGAAAGCTCGTCTTTTGACTACTTCATTATTTTGCCTTTTCTAGAACGTTACATAGTTGGAATCATACAATATGTAGTCTTCTCATATTGGCTTCCTTCCCTTAGCAATATGCATTTAATGTTCCTCCATGTCTTTTCATGGCTTGATGGCTCATTGCTTTTTAATACTGAATAATCTTCCATGGTTAGGATGTACCACAGTTTATTTATCCACTCTTCTACTGAAGGACGTCCTGGTTGCTTCCCAGTTTTGGCAATTATGAATAATATTGCTATAAACATCTGGGTGCAGATTTTTATATGGATATGTTTTCAACTCCTTTGGGAAAATAACAAGAATTGCAATTGCTGAATGGTACGGAAAGAGTATGTTTAGTATTGTAAGAACTTTCTAAGATTTTTAAATGTTTCCCGAACATTTTGTTTATTCTGATTGAATACTCAGAGTCCTTTTAAAATATTTTATTTTATCAAGCAGTCACCCTCTTTAGATTTAACACGCGGATCCTGACCTTCTTTAAAAAACAATAAAGAAATAAGTCAAGGTTAATCTTCATAACATTTTAAAACATATTGACTAAATAATTTTCAAATTTAAGAACCACCTTAATCTAGAAAAGACCATTTCTTTCTCTTTTTTTTTTGAGGAAGATTAGCCCTGAGCTAACTACTGCCAATCTCCCCCTTTTTGCTGAGGAAGACTGGCCCTGAGCTAACATCCATGCCCATCTTGCTCTGCTTTATACGTGGGATGCCTACTACAGCATGGCTTTTGGCAAGTGGTGCCATGTCCGCACCCAGGATCTCAACTAGTGAACCCCGGGCTGCTGAAGCGGAACGTTGAAACTTAACTGCTGCGCCACCAGGCTGGCCCCTAGAAAAGACCATTTCTTAATAGCACATATCCATTTGATAGAATGTAATTAGTATTGAAGAGTATCTCGTGATGAAATTAATTGCAGTCTCCAAGGTCTGAAACAAAAGATAAAGCTGGAAATCCACTCTCTAAAATTATATTGGAAGAAAAAATAGTGTTGTTTAGAAAATGTCTGACTTAAAGTGTCCTGTAGAACTTCTTCATGTTAAATTACGTTTTAACTTGTTTACATCAGCCAGACTGAATTTATTATAAGAGATTTGCAAAAGAGTGATTAGATAAAATAATTCTAAGAGAGAGCATTTGCTTGTTACTCTCAATTCATTGAAATGAATTCAGTTGTGATGAGGTAAAAGGGACAATTCAGGGAATTCTCTCAGGATCTTCAGTTAATGATTGCAGTGAATGAGGAGAATTTTCTCCCAGGTAAACATGTGGTCCTCAAGATCTGGGGTGTAGGTACTTCATGGCCTCCTTAGATTTGACAGAGTGAAAGTCCTGTTCTTGTGGACTTCAGTGCAGCGGGTCAACACCTCCATATTTCCCATGAGCAGTAGAAGCCATCATCTACATCTTGCTGTATATTCTGTTACGTGACTGGCTTTGTTTTCTTAGCATTGTGTTTCTGAGCATCCTCTGCATTACTGCATACATCAGTAGTTCATATGTTTGTGTCTGTTTAGTATCACATAGGATGAATATATTTGAATTTGAGTTGTGTCCAGTTTTTGATTATAAGAATGAAATTGCTATGAATGTTTTTATACATGTATTTTGGTGGACGCATGTGCTCAATTCTCATGTATCACATATAACTAGGAGTAGGATTTCTGGAAAATAGGGTAGGCATATGTTCATTTTAGTGGATGTTGATTGTTATAGCTTCTTGATAAACTGACCCTTTTATCATTGTGAAATGTCCCTTTTTATTGTTGGAAGTGCTCTTTGCTGTAAGGTCTTTTAACCCCCTTAATGTTAACATAGGCATCTCAATTTTATTTTGGTTAGTATTTGCATGGCATGTTTTCACAAAACTTTACTTTTAACCTCTAGGTGATTTATAAAGCATATTTCTTGTAAACAGCATAATGTTGGGTATTTTAAAAGTTACTAATATATTTGGGTTAAAGTAATCACCTTGATAGTAGTTTTATATTTGTTCCATCTAGGGGTTTTTATTCTTTATAGTTTCTTATCTGATCACTATTGTATGAACAAATATTTATTATTCCATTTTACTTCTTTATTCACATTTTTGTGATTCTTAGTATTCTTTTTTCATTGGCTACCTAGAAGTTAATACATCCTTAACTTACCACAGTCTACCTCACATTAATACAGTTATGTATCCAAAATGATGCAGGAATATTTTAACTGTTAACACTTTATCCTTTTCTTGCCTTTTTTTCTGTTTTCACGTACTCTACTTTTACTTCTGGTAAAAATCCAAACTGCATTGTCCTTATTGCAGCCTTAAAACAATCAGTGGTCTTTTATAATGAGCTTTATATTTACTCTTAATGGAACTATTCATTTCTTCTTACTCTTTCTTCCATCTGTGATCATTTCCTTTCAGCCTGGATAACTTCCTTTAACATTTCTTTTAGTTCAGATATGCTGGTCATTATTCACTAGACCTTTGTTTTTCCTTCACCCCAAAGCCTCCCAATATATAGTTGTGTATTTTAGTTGTAGGTCCTTCCGGCTCACCTGTGTGGGACGCTGCCTCAACAGGGCCTGACGAGTGGTGCTAGGTCCGCGCCCAAGATCTGAACTGGTAACACCCCAGGCCGCTGAAGCAGAGCGTGGGAACTTAACTGCTCAGCAACAGGGCCACCCCCTCAGTAGGCCTTTTCTTTTTCTTTTGTTTTTAGTGTCTGAAAACACTTGTATTTCAACTTCATTTTAGAAAATTACTGTCCCTGGGTATAAAAATCTAGATTGGCATTTATGGGTTTTTTTGATACATTAAGAATACATTTCAATATTTTCTGACTTCTATAATTTCTGCTGAGAGGTCAAATTTTGTTCTTTTACTGCAGTAAATGTGTCTTCTTTCTCCAGTTACTCTTAAGATTGTTTCGTTATCTTTGCTTTTCTTCAGTTTGACTATGATGTGCTTGGAGACTGTTTTCTTTGTATTTATGCTGCTTGAATTTAGCTTAACTTTTTAAATTCATGAGTTGGTATTTTTATCAAATTAGAAAAACTTCATCATTCTTTTTAAAAAAAAATTACTTCCAGGTCATTCTCCCCTTCTTTTGGTATTCCAATTATATATAGGTTAAACTTATTGATGACAGCCCATATTTCTTTTATTTCTGCTCTTTTTTTCATTATTTTTCTCTCTGTACTTTAGTTTGCATATTTTCTCTTGACTAGTTTTTGACTTTATGAATCTTATATTCTCCAGGGTCTAGTGTGCTGAGTTCATAAAATGACTACTTATTTTGAGATACTGTATTTGAATTCTTGAAATGTATATTTAATTATGTTTTATAGATCTAAATATTTGTTGAATAATCCATTGCCTTATTCATTTATCCATATCTTCTATATTTAAAACCATAGCAATTATAATTATTTTGGAGTTCTTGTCTGTTAAATTCAGAATTAAATCATTTTTATCTGCTTCTAATGACTAGTTTCTTTTTTTTTGATGGAGATTATCCCTGAGCTAAAATCTGCCACCAATCCTCCTCTTTTTTGCTGAGGAAGAGTGGCCCTGAGTTAACATCCATGTCCATCTTCCTCTACTTTATATGTGGGATGCCTGCCACAGGATGGCTTGACAATTGGTGTGTGGGTCCACACCTGGGTTCTGAACCAGCGAACCCTGGGCTGCTGAAGCAGAATATGTGAACTTAACCACTGTGCCACCGGGCCGGCCCCCCATGACTAGTTTTAGTCTCCAATCAGTTGTTCTATATGTTAAGTTTTTTTTACTGTATATTGAGTATTTTGTATGATATGATACACTGTAGAGTATTTGGAACTGCATCACATCTTGAGTTTTGTTTATTCAGCAGTTAAATTCTCGGCAGTTTACTTTATCCTGCTAAGACTTGCTTTAAAGTTTTGGTGAGGAGGGACTAATTCAGTTTTGCCTGTGTTGCTGCTGTGTACTCCCTTTCCTTTTTGGGCATAGCCTTTCCTGCTTTTAAAGAAATCATCTGAAGAGTTGACAAGGTCTCTCCACTGTGGCTGGGCTGGAACTACAACCTCTCTCCAGCTCCATACAAATTCTTGAGTCACTTTGCAGCTCCCAGATCTCAGCAGATATTCTAGGCTACGTTTCCTTTGATGTCATCCTGTGCATCTAAGCCAAGGACCAAGGAGAATTCTTTCACATATTCTTGGAGGTCCTTCTTTGTGGAGTACTTTTTTATCTTTCCTCCAAATCTTATTAGCATTAGGAGATATAAATTTTGATCTCTGTTCTCTCTGACCAGTCAGACACTAACTTTCCATTGCCCAAACGGGAAAGAGCTACACAATAGCAGCAAAGGCAAAACGGAGTTAGACTCTCTCACCAAAGAGGAGAGGTCAAACTCGCCTCTGGAAAACCTCTGAAGGCATGCTGAAGACATCACTTTCTCCCCAAATAATGTATGCATTTTATGCAATCCCAAACAAAAAGCCGAGAGATATTATATGAAACTTAGAGCTAATTCTAAAATTTATTTGGAAGCTTAAATAAGTAAAACCAGAAAAAAAAAGATAGTATTTTTTCAGCTGTGTACTCCCATGTAAAAAATCATCTCAAGACTTTTTGGCTTAAAACAACAAATATCCATTTGTTTGGTCATGATTCTGTGGTTGGAGCAGGGCTCGATGACACAGCTTCTCTTTTCTCCATGTGTTGTTTGCTGAGGAACCTCAATGAGGGCTGGAAGATATGAGATGGCCTCATGCACATATCTGATGTCTCATCTTGCATGTTTGACACATCTGGGGGGTCTTTTATCTCCCTTCATAATTTCTTAACCTTTAGAATCTTTCTTTCCATGTGTAGACATGCTTTAAAGCAGTATAGATGGATTCTTAACCTGGCAATTGCCTTCCCTGAATAAAATTAGAAACTGCAAGGAAGGTCTCTTAAGGCATGAGTTCATAAGTCCCAGATAATCATATTTATTTCATTAAATTACTCAAAAAAGTCACATTGTTTGAGAAGACAAGTGGGAGAAATAGACTTCATTCTTAATGGAAGAAGCATATGCTTATAGGAATGACCATTTTTGCAGTTAATCTACCACGATTAGCCTCGTAGTTAGAGAATATTATTTCTTTGGACTCAAGCTGAAATACAAGCTTTACATTGCCTTATACTTTGTTCCTTTATAATATTTTTGTATATAAAAATAAAAGGTCTTTAGTGGGTTTTGAGCATTATGTAGAATCCTGCAACTAGCCTGCATGGCAGCATGCCTGCACCAATGGTGTGTTTTATTTCACTAATGGACTGCATCCTCGTGTGTGAAACTTGCTTCCTCTCCTCTTGACTGTGGCAGCTCCCACTGGCCAAAAGGCTCTTGGGCCTCTTATTAAATGTTAGTTAAAAAGAAATACATAGAGGGGCCAGCCCTGTGACTGAGTGGTTAAGTTCAAGCACTCAGCTGTGGTGGCCCAGGGTTTCGCCGGTTTGGATCCTGGGCACGGACATGGAACCACTCGTCAGGCCACATTGAGGTGGCGTCTCACATGCCACAACTAGAAGGACCTGTAACTAAGATACACAGCTGTGAACTATGTACCAGTGGGATTTGGGGAGATAAAGCAGAAAAAAAAAAAAGATTGGCAACAGTTGTTATCTTAGGTGCCAATCTTTAAAAAAAATACGTATGTTTGCAGTAATAAAAACAATAAAGTTCTAGTGTAGAAACAGGTAATCAAATCAATGGAACAAAAGAGAATGTCCAGAAACAGACATGAATGTATTTGAAGATTATCTTTTAACCATTTAATATTAAAGACGGGAAAAATTGATACTGGAATAATTGATTATATGTTGTAAGATAAATTCAGAGCTCTGTATCACAGAAAACATAAGGTTTATTTTTTATAAATTCTACCCACAGCAATTTTATATTATTCTAGACTGTAATTGAAGATGCTGTTCTTTTGTTATCTCCTAATGGGTAAAACTGTGTAAGATGTGAAGTATAAAAGTCATAAAGAAAAAGAATAAATGATTTGGCTCTTTAAAATAAATACAAAACTCCGAATTATGAATGAACAAAGTAAAAAGAAAACAAACGATAGATTGGGAAGATAGTTTTGTGAAATATGTAAGAGGAATGAAACCAAAATAATGCAAAAAGAGAATGATCCTACACATCAATATGAACATGACATATAATCCATTAGAAATAAAGAGAAAGAACATGAGCAAAACTGAACTCTTTAGTGATGAGATAGTTGAATTTTTAACAAGATTTCACTATAAGTTTTGTCTGTTGAACAAGAAAAAACATTAAAAGACTTAGAATATTCTTATGGTTAAAGAAAATGTCTAGGAAATAGAATTGTCATACTCTATTGATGTCAGCATAAGTTAATACAAATTTTTGGAGAAAAATTTAATAATACCTACCAAAAACAGTAATAGTTATAAAACACTTTTGATGAAGAATTTCCACTTATTGATAGTTTTTCTTAAAAATAGTCCTAAGCATATATACATGTACATAGTTTGTAATATTGACATTTTGGTAAAAATTCATATTGGAATGATTAAATAATATATGGTATATATTAAGAAATAATATAAACGATTAAAATAATGGAGTAATAAAGCAAATTTCAGAATAGCATGCATGGCATTACTGTATTTTGCTTAAATAAAATTATATATATGTATATTGATATATATTTATTTATATATACACTTATGTGTATATATAAATGAAAGCTATTACAGGGATTTCTTTGTTTACTTTATATACCTTGCCATTGTTTCAGAATTTTAATTAGTAGTTATTGCTTTTGTAAGTTAACAAAGGTAAAAATTAGCAAAATGGCATTAAATTTTATTTGTTCTCCTCAGCCCTCTGACCATAGCTAATCTCCTAAATTTGAGCATGCTATTTTTCTAATCTGTAAAATGGAGAAGACAAATCAGGCTTGACTGGTGTTTGTGACAATTAAGTGAGCTAACGTGTATGTAGAGAACTCTCTATGTATTCAGTCAAGTTGGCGCTCTTAAGCCTTGCTGACTTTGCATGTTTCGAAGGATATTTGCTCCTTTGTTCATAAAGACATTTTCCTTTGTGTCCCATGGAAAGCACTAAGAGTTGCCATGTAGGCATTCAGTTCCCTTGTGGGCAAATTATTAGGGTTATTGCCTAAGAGGCACCTTGTCCAGAAAAAATAATGTCTCTTTGCTTCAACCTATGTGGAGTCTCTGTTTTTCGTTAACTATAGAAGTATACTCAATTAAAAAAATGTATATCAGGAGAAATAAAGTAATCTATCAAAATCATTTCTCAAAAGTATCTCACATTGTTTATTCCTTTTTTTTTTTGAGGAAGATTAGCCCTGAGCTAACTACTGCCAGTCCTCCTCTTTTTGCTGAGGAAGACTGGCCCTGAGCTAACATCCATGCCCATCTTCCTCTACTTTATAGGTGGGATGCCTACCACAGCATGGCATGCCTAGCGGTGCCATGTCTGCAGCCGGGATCTGAACCGGCGAACCCTGGGCCTCTGAGAAGTGGAACATGCGAACTTAACCACTGCACCACCGGGTCAGCCCCATTCCTATTTTTTTTTTTTTAAAGATTTTATTATTTCCTTTTTCTCCCCAACACCCCCGGTACATAGTTGTATATTCTTCGTTGTGGATTCTTCTAGTTGTGGTATGTGGGACGCTGCCTCAGCGTGGTTTGATGAGCAGTGCCATGTCCGCGCCCAGGATCCGAACCAAGGAAACACTGGGCCGCCTGCAGCGGAGCGCGCGAACTTAACCACTCAGCCACGGGGCCAGCCCCAAGCCCCATTCCTATTTTTTATGTCAGATATTAATTTATGAAAATCAAAATATTGGCTAATTGCAGTGTGACATCAGGTCAGATTCTGAGATTCTATTGGAAACTCATGGTTTTTGACTCTGTGTGTACAGGTCTTGTGGATAAGTTACCAAGGAAATGGACAAATGCTGTGGTTCACCAATGCCATCTTTGCATTTAAAATTCTAAAAGGCAGAGCATCTCTAAGTTTCTTTTTTTTAATTGAGTTACAATTGACATAATATTATATTAGTTTCAGGAGTACAACATAATGATTCTCTATTAGTATATACCGTGAAATGATCACCATAATAGATCCAGTTAACATCCATTACTATACATAGTGCATTCAAAATTCTAAACAACAGAGTGTCTCTAAGTTTCTTTTGTGAAGGAATCATAGGAAATCGTTAAGGTTTAAAACTTAATAGAAAAATGACCAAACAAGACAGGAAGTCGTAAAAAGAAAATAAAAATTTATTTTAAAGTTTTATTCTTCAAACAAATAAGGGCTTAATTACTGAGAGTCAGGTTTTCCTTGGTTAATTAAAGGCTAAAATAAATTTTTAATATATTATAGGACTATAATTGTCTGGAGCAGAAGAGAAAAGATTGATGTCTGGATGAGAACAAGAGAACTGAGAAGATTAAATTATTTCAGTATGAATCGAATCACTCATCTCTTTTCTGTTTATTGGCTAGATCACAAAGACGGTTTTACCGACTCTGACTTTTTATGTCACTGGCCATGTGGAATCCTTACATGCTGCTAGGTCCCCTGCTCTCATATTTCATAGAAGTTCAAAGTAAGATGATATATCGCAATTTGCATTTATCCTAGAGTTTGTATAGGTGTTGCATTTTAGTCTACTATTCGGGAACATATGTAACACATGGTACAAGGTTAAAATGAGGAAAATAAAATGAAAAAATGTAGTTTTTTGTTGTTGCTTTTGGTTTTTGTGTGTGTGTGTTTGTGCTTCAATAAAGCTGGACTACTTCAGTGGTATTGCCCTCACACAAGGGTCAATATTCAGAAACGTGTCATCCAGAATTCCGGAGAATAAACATCACAGATAATGGCGATTTAGGTTGATAAATTTGAATTCCAAAGTTGGAGGGATATGGAGACTAAGAAAGTGAGATTTACATTTTAATAAAAGTAGGGGTGTGGGGGACTAAGCCAGACCCAGATGAAGTGGGAAATTCATGCCTTGTGTGTCTCATTCTCTGTGGTGGATTTTGGTGACATTTCTTTGCTTTCTAATCTTCTCCAAATAGAAAAACTTTATTCTGAAAACAATTCTTAGAGCTTCCTTGTCATGGGATTTCTGTTAAGGATGACATGAAGGCAGTCAAGGAGAACTGCGCTTGATATATGTCATGACAGAGCACGATGAGAACATCATGCAGAATTAAATTTGAAGCATCTGACTTATTTAATATTAAGTGATGAGTACAGTTAAAAGCTTCCAGGGAAGTAGGGGCCAGGAGATAATTCTATCAATAATCTATTTTACAAGTTGTTTGGAACATAAAAATTTTAGGAAACATTGATCCCTACAGATAATTATGTGTAGATGTTAGCTATTTTTTGACACATTTTCCACTGAATGAGAATTCATTGTTAGTTGAAGTCATATCTGGATAATAAAGGTAAAATTGAGATTTAATAATAATAATAGCCAACATTTATCAAGTGTGCACTAGGCACCAGGTATGGTTTTAAGTGTTTGAAATATATTAACTTAATTCTAATGACAAAAATATGCATTTTAAAATGATGAAACCAGACAGAACAAGGCAAGGTAACTTGCTTGTCAGACGGTTAGAAAGACCTAGTGTTGAGAATTAAACAGCCAGAATGGTTCCAGTGTATGGCTAAACATTGTATGATGTTGCTTCTAACATAATTATTTGATTAATCTGATTTTCCAGGTAGCCAATTTATTTTCCACATCCATTTTTTATCATCTAAAAGCATCTGGTTTTCCATTACATTTTATAACATCGAAGATAAGTTTGAGTCTAATTTAATCATTTTATTACTACAAGCTCCCTAGTTTCACTCATTCTACCTCTTCTATTTTACCCACTTTGTGATTTCTGGTCATTAGTATGAGCCTTTTCTGTCGTTTCTCCCTTCTCTATCCACTCAACACTTGCTGGTACATTATTGCAAAAAGTATTTTCCTAGTTCTGAGTTATAGACGCATAGTTTAAAAAGTTCCTCAGCTAGTTCTGACATTCTCCTCCTCTTTGCCTTCTGAGGAGCCCTGGATTAACTCAGCCATCTGCCTCCTCTGCTTCGAAACCTGCACCCTCATTACTGTGCACCACTAGAGAAACCAGATGAGCTTGCAGATTAGTACCATAGCAAATTTATGGTATCCAAACTCAGGGGTAACCACAACTGCCTGGCAATCCCATTACATTTTTCTTATCTGGCCTATTTCCCATTCCCCTCAGCAATTATTCCAGCCCTTCTTCATTTTCTTTAAATCCCCAGCCCCAATAGAGTCCATCTTACTCCATCAATTATTCTCATTTTATGTTGTACTTTTAGGCTCCTCTAAGTAGATATACCACACCAGCACACCCACACTCATACAAATACACATATATCGAAAGTTGAATATGTGCTTATAAACATCTATGCATAAGTATTTATGTATATATGTGTATGTTCAACTTTTGACATAAATTCAGCCACCTTCTTAAAAGGCTCTCATCCCCTTGTTTCCCAATTTCTTTCTATTTTCTTTCTTTTCAGCCACTTCTCAGTTTCTTCTATAAGCACCCCCTTTCCTTAAATGATGAAGCTCCTCAGGACTGTATTTAAACTTCAAGTATTTTTGTTTGAAATTAGAGGTGTTTAAATTATTGTCCTGAAATGGGTTTTAAGGACACAATAAAACTCCTGAAGCTATATATTTAATATTGTATATATGTACCTTTTTCTGAAGAGGAGATCGGGAATGTTAGAATCAGAATGTGACTCAGTAAAGAATATGAATCATTGTTCTAAGACGCTTTCCCTGTGCCCTTCCATCTTGGCCTATTGTTCTCATCACTGCTAGTAGGTAGATGACTTCTACATTTATTTTCCTGCTTGGACTCCTGTCCTGAGCTAAGCCTGTGACAATGATATATCTTCACCTCGACATCTCAGAGGCACCTTAAATTGAACAAGCCCTGAACTGAATTTACTGATTTTATTAATAAGCCCATCAAAAACATTCTTCATGTTTGTTATAATGTTTTTGATCTCTAGCATTTCTTTTTGATTCTTAGAATTTCCATCTCTCCATTACATTGTCCTTCTGTTCTTGTGTGTTGTCTCTTTTTTTCCATTAGGGTCCTTAGCATATTAATCATAGTTACTTTAAATTCCCAGCCTGATAATTCCAACATCCCTGACATATCTGACTCTGGTTCTAATGCTTCTTCAATCTCTTCAAACTTTTTTTTTGGCTTTTAGTATGCCGTGTAATTTTTTGTTGAAATCTAGACATGGTGTATCCAGTAAGAGGAATTGCTGTAAATAGGCCTTTAGTACTGCGGTGGTGAGATGTCGGGGAGGGGAAGCGTTCTATAGTCCGATAGGAGATTTCAGTCTTCTGGCAAGCCTGTGCCCTGGACTGTGAACTTCACCACTGCTTCTCAATTTCTTTCCCCCTCTTATTGGGACAGGATGACTAGAAGGGGCTAGAATTGAGTATTTCCCTTCCACCAGGAAAGTTAGGCTCTGATAAAACTCCAGCACATTAGCCTCTGGGAAAAGAGATTCTCCTGAGGTCAGGCCTTGCTAAGAAAAATGTAATGCTCTGGCACATTTCAAAATGGTTCCTTTCCCCCGCCGCCTGCCAGAAGCATGAACGGGTCTTTCTCTGATATTTATTGTGAGCACTTGGTAGAGCTCCTGGAGGTAAAACTCACGAAAGTCTGGGTGCTCTCTTATAACTGGGCCCCCTGGATTTTGTTTAATCTCAGACTTGTCCACAATGAGCCTCCAGCAAGTCTTCAATTACAGTTTGGGTTTCCCTAGCCAGGCACTGGTTCCGTGGAAGTTTCTGTTCCCATAAGTTGTGAGTCTCTGTATCCACCTGTCTGTCTCTCCAATTTTTGACACAGCAGTTTGCTCTGGGACCTCACCTCTCAGAACTCAGAAGAGTTGTTAATTTTTCAGTTTATTCAGTCTTTTACTTGTTAGGACACAGTGGTGACTTCTAAACTTCTTATATGTCAGATTAGAAACCCTGTTAACTGTATTAAGATTTTATCTCCTTTTCCTATTTTTTAGCTCAGTGAATGCCGCCATCAGCATGCGTTTGTCCAAGGGGTCTACCTAGAAGCCATCCCAGACATCTCCCTTTTTCTCACCCTGACACCTTACCAGTAGCCATATCTGGTCAGACCATGTCTTAAATATCCCCAACATTCCATTCTACTTCTCCGTCCTTTCAGTCACTGACTTAGCTCAAGTCCTCATTATTTTGCATATGAAATAGTCTCTTCCTCCAGTCTCAAAATTCTCCATACTCTAACCAGAAACATTTTTCTGGAAAAGAAGTTTAATTATGCCCTTCCTCTGTCTAACATTTGGATGCATGCCTCTATTAGTATGTTCAGGTTGCTTCAACAAAAATTCCATAGATTGATTGGCTTAAACAACAAATACTTATGTTTCATAGTTCTGGAGGCTGAGAATTCCAAGACCAAGGTGCCAGCAGAGTGAGGGCCCACTTCCTGGCTCATAGACAGCTGTCTTCTAGCTATGTCCTCACATGGTGGAAGGGACAAAGAGACTTTCTGAGGTCTCTTTTATAAGGGCATTAATCCCATTCCTGAGGGTTATATCCTCACGACCTAATCACCTCCTAAGAGCACCACCTCCTAATATGGTCACATTGGGGGTTAATATTTCAACATATGCGTTTTGGGGGGGCATAAACGTATAGTCCATAACAATGTCCAAGATGATTTATTAGTAAGAGTTCCAGAAAAACGTTAAATTGTGTTGTCTTCAGTTAATTAATTAATTTTAGCTCATTGCACTGTAGTTCAGATTATATAAACTAGGATTTATTTATTGATCATATTATTTAGTTTTAACTAAAATAACCATAACTAAATGGACAAGAGATTGATACAATTTCCTGCAAAGAAACCACAATTGGAAACATAATACAATGTAAAACTCACTAAACAATAAGAAATTGTCACAATGATATTTTTTCTTTGTGTGATGCATCTCTTCGTAAGCCACTAAAATAGGTAATATCAATAATAGTCTAATCTGATCAGCAAGATATTGGTCAGAAAAATGTGAAATTATTAAAAAGAGTATATGAAATATGGATTTATATCCTTTATAATTGATGGACTTTACCTAAGTATATATTATATCTTAAATAGAAGGTAATGATAACACAAATCCATCATGATTAGCAAGACTTTTTAAAACATTTTAATAATAATATTTATGAAGTAAAATAATTATCTAAAATATTTATCTTTATTTCATTATATTTTTCTATTTGTGTATTTTTATAATTTATTATATATACTATACTAGTAAAACAAATATGTATATTTCCTTTGTAATAATAAATATACTTATGTTGGTGGTTTATGCATGAAAATTTTTACATACAGAAGTGAATGATCAACGTATATTGAAGCCAATTACCTACAGAGTAAAATAAGTACAGTCACGTGCCACATAACAACGTTTTGGTCAATGACGGACCAAATATACAAGAGTGGTCCTGTAAGATTAGGACCATATAACCCAGGTGTGTAGTAGGCTATACCATCTAGGTTTGTGTAAGTATGCTCTGTGATGTTCGCACAACAACGAAATCACCTAACAATGCGTTTCTCAGAACCTATCCTTGTCATTAAGGGACACATGACTGTATCTTTAATATAGGATGCAAGGTCCTTCATAAGATGACTCATTTTCAGTTCCAGCCACTGCTTTTATTCCATGAACCTTAAATCCGACATTTCTGACCTTCTTACATTTCCCAGGACATATCAGACACATCACTTTGTTTTTCCTCATAAACCTAAGTCAAGTCACTGATCCCCTCTGGTCTATTGCCTGCTTAACATGGACCTCACCATTAGGACTATGTTCAGGCATCTGTTCTACCCAAGAAAGCTCTTACTAGTACTTCCACATGCCTATCTGTTTCGTTTATGCAATGAGAATACATTCTTTTGCCTGTCTGGCACGTAGCACTTTCTTGAAGAAATAGTATTTCCCATTTTGGGGAGATCTATCACATTCTAGTCACAAAAATGGGATGGAAGCTGAAATCTATTTAAGTAACCCAAACCTCATATGTTACAGAATTTGGTCAAGATTTGAGCATACAGACCAGGTTGAGTCACTCATAGCACCGCACCCTCTATGACAGGCTACTTTGGAGGAATGGACATGTGACTCACATGAAGTCAATCAGAATTTTTCCTTGGAACTTTTGTAAACAGAAGCTAATTTCCAAACTGGGGATGTTGGTTCAATGAGCCAGGAGAAATGCCATTCTGAAAGGAAAAATCAAACAAACAAACAAAGCTGGCCTCTGAAGAGGTGGAGAAGAGATAGGAAGGAGAGTCCAATGGTGTTGGCAGAACAGGCTCTACCCTAAGGTGCACCACTCCTCAGCTTCCCTGTGACTCACTTAGGAAATCTGTCTTTCTTAGTCCACATAAGCACAGTTCGTCTCACTTGCAACTAACCTAAATACATCCCTGTGTCTCCTTAAGTAGCCTTGTGTTTCTCTATGGTGTCACCATGTTTTCCTGAGCATTCTCTTTTCTCCCCACCAAACTCTCTGTTTCTACTTCATTGACTAGAGATTTGGGAAAATTCTTACTTCTTTCCTCTTCTTTAACCCCATAAAAATTAGTGACCCCCCCAAATTCTCTCCATCCTATTAATAATGTCTCTGCCCTCTCCTCTTCATCCACATTGTCACTGAACACCCCCAGCCGTGCTTCATCCTTTAGCTGATGTGTTGCAATAAGCCTCAAAGTCTCCATGCTTTTCTAGCTCCACTCTCCGCTATAGACAGACCACATGCCTCATCTTCTCATACTAGTTTTCCTTTTACTTGTATAATTTTTTTTTATTGAGGTCATAATAGTTTACAATATTATGAAATTTCAATTGTACATTATTATTTGTCCATCACCATATAAGTGCTCCCCTTCAGCATCTGTGCTCACCCTCCAGCCCTTTTCCCCCTCATAACCACTGAACTGTTCTCTTTGTCCATGTGTTTGTTTATCTTCCACATATGAGTGAAATCATATGGTGTTTGTCATTCTCTGTCTGGCTTATTTTGCTTAACATAACACCCTCAAGGTCCATCCATGTTGCTGCAAATGGGACAATTTTGTCCTTTTTATGACTGAGTAGTATTCCATTGTGTATATATATATATACCACATGTTCTTGATCCAATCACCAGTCAATGGGCACTTGGATTGCTTCCACATCTTGGCTATTATGAATAATGCTGCAATGAACATAGGGGTAAATAAATCTCTTTGAATTATTGATTTCAAGTTCCTTGGATAAATACCCAGTGGTGGGATAGCTGGGTCATATGGTATTTCTATTTTTACTTTTTTGAGGAATCTCCATACTGTTTTCCATAGTAGCTGCACCAGTTTGCCTTCCCACCAGCAGTGTATGAGTGTTCCCTTTTCTCCACACCCTCGCCAACACTTGTTATTCTTTGTCTTGGTGATTATAGCCATTCTAATGGGTATCAGGTGATATCTTAGTGTAGATTTCACTTGCATTTCCCTGATGATTAGTGATGTTGAACATGTTTTCATGTGCCTATTGCCCATCTGTATATCTTCTTTGAAAAAATGTCTGTTCATATCCTCTGCCCATTTTTTGATTGTGTTGTTTCTTTTTTTGTTGTTCAGTTGTCTGAGTTCTTTATCTATTTTAGAAATTAACCCCTTGTCGGATGTATGATTTGGAAATATTTTCTCCCAATTGGTGGGTTGCGTTTTAATTTTGATCCTGGTTTCCTTTGCCTTGTAGAAGCTCTTTAGTTTGATGAAATCCCACTTGTTAATATTTTCTTTTGTTTCCCTCGTCTGAGAAGACATGGCATTTTAAAAGATCCTTTTAAGTTCTGTGTCAAAGAGTGTACTACCTATATTTTCTTCTAGAAGTTTTATGACTTCAGGTCTTACCTTCAAGTCTTTGATCCCATTTTGAGTTTATTTTTGTGTATGGAAAAAGATAATGGTCTACTTTCATTCTTTTGCATATAGCTGTCCAGTTTTCCCAACACCATTTATTGAAGAGACTTTCTTGTCTCCATTATATGTTCTTAGCACCCTTGTTGAAGATTAGCTGTCCACAGATGTGCGGTTTTATTTCTGGGCTTTCAATTCTGTTCCATTGATCTGTTTGTCTATTTTTGTACCAGTACCATGCTGTTTTGATTACTGTAGCTTTGTAGTACATTTTGAAGTCAGAGATTGTGATGCCTCCAGCTTTGTTCATCTTTCTCAGCATTGCTTTAGCAATTCAGGGTCTTTTCTTGCCCCATATGAATTTTAGGAATCTCTTCTATTTCCATAAAGAATGTCATTGGGCTTCTGATTGGGATTGCATTGAATCCATAGATTTCTTTGGGAAGTATGGACATTTTAACTATGTTTATTCTTCCAATCCATGTGCATGGAATATCTTTCCATGTCTTCATGTCATCATTGATTTATTTCAGTAATGTCTTATAGTTTTCATTGTATATATCTGTCACCTCCTTGGTTAAATTGTCTCCTAGTTATTTTATTCTTTTTGTTTCAATTGTAAATGGGATTATGTTCTTGAGTTCTCTGTTAGTTCATTATTAGAGTATTGAAATGCAGCTGATTTTTATAAGTTGATTTTGTACACTGCAACTATACTGTAGTTGATTATTTCTAACATTTTTCCAATAGATTCTGTAGAGTTTTCTATATATAGAATCATGTCGTCTGCAAACAGTGAGAATTTCACTTCTTCACTTCCTATTTGGATTCCTTTTATTCCTTGTTCCCTAATTGCTCTGGAGAAAACCTCCAGTACAATGTTGAGTAAGAGTGGTGAGAATGGGCACCCTTGTCTTGTTCCTGTTCTCAGAGGGATGGCTTTCAGTTTTTGCCCATTGAGTATGATGTTTGCTGTGGGTTTATCATATACAGCTTTTATCACGTTGAGGTACTTTCTTTCTATACTCATTTTATTGAGAGTTTTTATCATAAATAGATGTTGGATTTTGTCAAATGCTTTGTCTGTGTCTGTTGAGGTGATCATGTAGTTTTTACCCCCCATTTTATTAATGTGGTGTATCACATCAAATGATTTGTGGATGTTGAATATGCCTGTGTACCTGGTATAAATCCCACTTGATCATGGTGTATGTGTATTGCTGTATTTGGGTTGCCAATATTTTGTTAAGGATTTTTGCATCTAAGTTCATCAGCAATATTGGCCTGTAGTTTTCCTTTTCTGTGTTGTCCTTCTCAGGCTTTGGTATCAGAGTGATGCTGGCCTTGTAGAATGTGTTAGGGAAGGTGCCATCTTCCCTAAATTTCTGCAATAGTTTGAGAAGGATGGGTATTAAATCTTCTTTGAATGTTTGCTAGAATTCTCCAGGGAAACTGTCTAGTCATGGACTTTTAATTTTTGGGATGCTCTTGATTACAGTTTCAATCTCTTTCCTTGTGATTGGTCTATTCAGATTCTCTATTGCTTCTTGATTCAGCTTTGGGAGGTTGTAAGATCTAAGAATCTATCCATTTCTTTTAGATTGTGCAATTTGTTGGCATATAGCTCTTCAGAGTATTCTCTTATAATCTTTTGTATTTCTGTATCCATTGTAATTTATCCTTTTCCTAATTTTATTTATTTGAGCTTTCTCTCTTTTTTTCTTTCTGAGTCTGGCTAAGGGTTTGTCAATTTTGTTTCTCTTCTCAAAGAATCAGCTCTTTGTTTCATTGATCATTTCTACTGTCTATTTTGTTTCAATTTCATTTATTTCTGCTCTGATTTCTATTATTTCTCTCCTTCTGCAAACTTTGGGCTTTGTTCTTCTTTTCTGATTCTATAGATGTAGTTTGAGATTGCTTCTAGCAGTTTTTCTTGTTTGTTAAGGTGAGCCTGTAATGGAACGAATTTCGCTCTTAGGATAGGTTTTGCTGTATCCCATATGAGCTTGTATGGTATGTTTTCATTTTCATTAGTCTCCAAATATCTTCTGATATCTCCTTTAATTTCTTCAATGATCCATTTGTTGTCCATTGGTTTTTTAGTAGCATATTGTTTAGTCTTCACATCTCTGTCCTTTTCTCAGTTTTTTTCTTGTAGTTAATTTCCAGGTTCAAAGCATTATGGTTGGAAAAGATGCTTGCTATTATTTCAATCTTCTTAAATTTCTTGAGGCTTGTCTTGTTTCCCAACATATGGTTTATCAGAGAATGTTGCATGTGCACTTGAGAAGAATGTGTATTTTACTGTTTTTGGTTGGAGTGTTCTATATATATATATGTCTATTAGGTCCATCTGGTGTAGTTTCTCATTTAATTCCACTGTTTCCTTGTTGATTTTCTGGTCTGGATGATCTGTCCATTGATTTGAGTGGCGTGTTGAGGTCCCCAACTATTATTGTGTTGCTATTAATATCTCTTTTTAGGTTTGTTAATAGTTGCTTTGTGTAGTTTGATGCTCCTGTGTTGGTGTACATAGAAGTGTTATATCTTCTTGGTGGAGTGTCCCATTTATCATTATATACTGGCCCCCTTTGTCTCTCTTTAGCTGTTTTATGTTGAAGTCTACTTTGTCTAAGTATGGCCACACCTTCTTTCTTTTGTTTGCTATTAGCTTGGAGTATTGCTTCCATCCTTTCACTCTGAGCCTGTGTTTGTCTTTGGAGCTGAGATATGTTTCCTGAAGGCAGCATATTGTTGGGTCTTGTTTTTTAATCAATCCCACCACTCTGTGTCTTCTTACTGGGCAATTCAGTCTATTTACATTTAGAATGATTATTGATCCTCTAAGACTTAATGCTGCCCTTTTATCAAATGTTTTCCAGTTCTTTTGCATTTCCTTTGTTTCTCGTCCTGTGTATTTGGGACTATCAATTCAGTTAGCTAGTCTTCTATGCTGGTTTTCTTAGTTTTCTCCTTATTTATTATTTGTGTCTCTGTTCTACTTATTTGTTTAGTGATTACTAAGTAGTTTGTATGAAAAATTTCATACATGAGATAGTCCATTTTCTGATAACCTCTTATTTCCTTAGACTAAGCAAATTCAATCCTTTTCCTCTTCCCCACCTAAGTTGTTTTTGTCACATCTTATACTATTCTTGCATTGTGAGTTTGTTGTTAAAATGACAAGATTACATTTGTTTTCTTCCTTTTATCTTTAATGTTACTTGAGTGTTTGCTAAACTGTACTGATAGGTAGCTACAATTTTTTGATTTTGTTTACCTATTTATCTCCTTGCTCAGGATTTTGTAAACGCTTTCTTCTTTTTTTCTTCAGGTATGAGGGCTTTCTTGAGGATTTCTTGTATAGGGGGGTCTAGTGGCCATGAACTCCCTTAACTTTTATCTGGGAAAATTTTTATTTCTCCATCATACCTGAAGGATATTTTCATTGGATAGAGTATTCTTGGCTCAGAGTTTTTGCCTTTCAAAGATCTGAATATATCATTCCACTCTCTCCCAGTCTGTAAGCTTTCTGCAGAGAAATCTGCTGAAAGCCTGATAGGCATTCCTTTTTTAAGTTATTTTCTTCTGCCTTGCTGCCCTTAGTATTTCTTCTTTGGCATTGACTTTTTCCAGCTTCACTAGTATATGCCTTGCAGTTGGTCTTTTTGTGTTGATATAGTTAGGAGATCTGTTGGTTTCTTTCACTTGGTTTTCCATCTCCTTCCCCAGCTCTGGGAAGTTCTCTGCTATTATTTCTTTGAACAATCTTTCTGCTCCATACGCCTTCTTTTCTCCCTCTTGAATCCTTATGATGCTTATGTTTCTTTCTTAATTGAGTTAGATATTTCTTGGAGAATTTCTTCATTTCTTTTTAGTCATAGTTCTCTCTTTTCCTCCATCTGAAGCATTTCTGTATTTCTGTCCTCGATATTGCTGATTCATTCTTCTATAGTATCAGCTCTATAATTCAAAGAATCCATATTCTTCTTTATCTCATACATTGTGTTTTTCATGTCTAATATTTCTGATCGGTTCTTCTTTATAGATTCAATCTCTTTTGTGAAGTAGGTCCTGAATTCATTGAACTGTCTATCTACACTTTCTTGTAACTCATTGAGTTTTTTTATGATAGCTATTTTGATTTCTGTCATTTAGATTATAGATTTTTGTGCCTTCAGCATTGATGTCTGGTTACTTGTAATTTTCCTTCTGGTCTGGAGATTTAATTTTTTATTTAGTTTTTTTTCATACCGCTATATGGTGTAACTTTGTGTTTCCACATTTTGATCGTATTTGATCATTGCTTCCGCTGGTCGCCACTGGGTGAGGGTCAAGAACTGCATGTTTTGAGATTGCCATGATCCACAGCACTGCTCCTAGGTGCTGAACTGGGGTGCTGAGCAGGTGGTAGGGGTGCTTTCTTTCTCCTGTGCAATGTCGGGGGCATCTCACTCTGCCCTTGCTATCTGCTCTCCTGGGGTGTTAGCTTGATGATGCCTCTCCCAAAGTAGCTATTCACCTGGTGTGGGGCTTCCCCTGGGCTGTGAGGGACCTCAGAGATTGATGGTGTTCCTGCAGAGGGCCACTGCCCCCTTCGCCCTTTCATCTTGGAGCCGCATACAATTCCGGGGTTGCTGCCCTTTGGGGAAGAAGAGAAGATTTCTTTTACTTTGTTATACTTCCTCAGGAGGGCTCCAGCACACCTACCTTCCAACGTATCCCTGCGTGGGGCTCTCATGCATCTTTTGTGTTGTGTGGATGTCCTCTGTTAGAATATTAATGTCCATTTCATTATATCTTAGAGGGGGGAGTTTACACTGAGAGCTCACTCTGCCATGATGCTGACGTCCTTCTCCTAGAGCAAACGATTTTTGACTCATCATTTCCAGTTCCAGGAATTTATCCTCATTTGTTCTCCTGTCCTGCATGCCTGCTACACGTGCACACCCTCTACATCTTCTCTCATGCTACTTTGAACTGTGTATATACTTTAAATGTAACATTTTTTCTTATTTTATAGTAGTTTGGTTTCTAATCTCCCGTCTTTACTATAATTACTGAAAAGGGCAGTGGCATTTCATCCCTTTGTAGAATAATATGTGACTTATATTGTAATCTTAGTACATAGTTATTGAATAAAGAAATGAAAAAAGGAAGGACAAGAAAGAAATTTCTGAAAACATGATGAAATGCTTGGGTTTTTGTTTTCCACAAAATAGTATGTACTGCTATATTATGATATAATGTTTAAAATTGTAGATGTAGCCTCAAATATAGAAATGTAGTGTTTCCATTACATAAGGTAGTTTTTCATGGTTAGGTTGCAGTATGTGACTACTTTTTAGTATTATAAATTTAAAATGGAGATTGATAGCACTGGAGCACACTGAAAACGTTGACCAAGAATGTAAGAACATTGCATATATAGAAGAAAATAAAATTTAAGGGATGTTTAGACATGAGGAGACAAAAATAAGTGAGGGAGAAATTCAACAGCATACCTTCTTCCTTAAAATGTTTGATGAATATATGCGCAAAGACACACACACACACACAAGATTTACCCTTTTGCTTCAGAGACTATAACTCAAGCCAGTGAATGATAAAAGCAGGAAGCATTAGACTGAATAAAATAAATAATATCTAACAATTAGAATTACACCATTGAAAGTACATAAGACTTTTATGTTACTGGATTTAGTCAATCACAGATTCAGTAATTATTTAACCAATACATAATAGAATGGATTCCAGCATTGGCTGAGAAATAAAGTTAGAAGACTTTTTGCCTTGCAAAACCAAAATTCTCAGTATCATGTGTTTCACATAAGGATGAAATTTAAGATTCTTTCTCTTTGGAAAAAATCTGATTTAATTATTTTTCTTATCTGTCTTTAATAGACAAGAAGTAATATGCACAATTAAAAGTGGCTTGAATACCACTATTTTTGGATCAGCATAGTAAGAGCCAAGATTTTGGATCAGCTTAGAAGAGAGACTAGTGAAAAAGTTCTTTTGTCTTGTTTTTGTTGTTATTTTTTTCCTATTCTTGCTTTAACTATAAATTTAACTTTAGCTCACTCACTAGACAAACTTAAGCTATTTTAGAAGTGTTGTAGGTGCCAGTTCAATCCAGAATTTGAGATCAATTTAAATGTATTTTCATCATTTCATTTTATCTTTCTCCTGTGAATTTTCAAGCTCTTACTTAACAGTTTCTTGAGTTTCACTAGGCTGTTTTAAAGTCTGAGGTAATACAGAAAACTAAAATTTTTAGAAGGGCCATTTGGAATGTTCCTTTTACTATAAAATATTTTAATACAGTATCATATTTCATTTGAGATTTTTCTCTGTAAAATACCCTCAAACTCTGATAATCAACAGTCAGAATGTAGAAAAAAATTAATTTTCCTGTCTATTTTGTTCAGATGCAGCATAACAAGAAACACAATATGTCCAAGATATATAAACAAACAGATCAATTATGAATTGTTAGTTTTAACTCTATTTTCAGGTTATTTTACTAAGGATTTTCCAGTGTTTACTATAAACTTTTGATAAAACTTTTTTTAGTATTAATATGATCCACTAAATCAATGATCGGAGATTTAAAAACAAAGTGTTCATTTCTTTGGAGAGATGCCATTCCACACTTGCCTGAATTGTAGCTGACTGGGGAGGTGGAAGGAAGGGGAACAAAAGATGAAGGGAACTTGATGAAATAAAGGAGAGAAGGTTATGTGTGGAAACAAACTGAGGCATGCTGAGAAACTAGCTTCCATTTATGCTTGAGTTCAGTCTCCTTTAGACTTTTCTGGTAATAAAAACTCTATTTAGTGTTGTGGTTAAGAACATAGACTTCAGCGTCCTAAAGACTCTGAAGCATAAAATTACCTGTTATTTCTCTCCTTTTCTCATCACTTTTACACACTCTGTAGGGAGTTGTGGGTTATAATACCACAATGCATGTCTTCCAGTGGTGTCTAATGGACTGCCACCTGGGCCAAGGCACCAGTCATCTCTACCTGTCTTCAAGGGACATTATATGCTTTTACTACCATTCAGTTCTTCTCACTGGGGCTACTGGTGACAAGCTGTTTTGATTTCCAAAGTCCCCAAGTTCACAACTTCACTGTGCTCTGCGATAATGCAGAATTTCACACTTTCACCTGAGTTTCACAGCAGTACTATTTGTGTTCTGGCATCCTACAAAATACTTTTGCTAGTCACCTTTTTATATTTTTATTATCGGAAAAGTCTACGGAAGCCTGAACTCAAGGGTAAGTATGAGCAGAAAGAGCTTGCTGGACAAGTAATCACCTTCTCTGAAAACCATGGAGCTGTGGTTTTGTCGATCAGGAGACATGGAACTGTCTGGAAACATTGTTGGTTGCCACAGCTGGGAGAGGGTGCATGACTTTCTAGTGAGTAGAGTTTAGGGATGCTGCTGGACATCTAACAATGCAAAGGACAGCCCTCTACAACAGAATTATCTGCCTCACAATGCCAGGCATTCCAAGATTGACAAACTCTGTTATATGGTCTTGTTTGCCTGATAAACTTTTGGTTTCCCTCTATTTTTAAATGCTATTGCTTAACAGAACTCAGGCTCAAGTTAGTGAATACTTTGAATCCTTTCCCATTTCCTCTATCTTCAAGTATACACACCCATGCATTCCTACATACAAACATGAACATGCATAATAAAACCACATACCATGCAGATACAATTAACATGACTTTGAGGAATAAATATATTGACCCAAAATAAGTTGACCATTGAGGATCTGGACCTACAGAACACACAGACTAATTACTAAGAAAGAGAGAGAAAATAATAATCCTTAACTTATTCCTCGATACTCATTTCTACACTGTGGTCCACTCAAAAACATGCTTTTCTTGGCATTTTCGATACTTTTGTGGTTTTTATATGAAACGCCGTCTGATGTGGAAGCAAAGACTTTAGGGACACTCCCCAAAATTTCAAAAATTAGAGTGTCGTGTAGATTCTATACTATATTCAATCATGGTTATGTATATTTTCAGCATTATGAAAATAAGACACTAAGAAGTTTTTCATACTATTAATATCATAAAAAATATTAAAATATCCTACTTATCTACAACATTTTACAGCTAGTGTTAATCCCAAGTCAACTTTTATGACTGCAAGTAAGGATTGCAGTGAAAAATGTTGAAATCTCTTAAATAGATTCAATGAACCATGCCACAATAATAACTCCTGGTTAACCTTTTCACATTCAATGAATAAGATGTGAAATGATTACATCTGATTATTAAAAACATAATTAAAGAATTCAAAGGACTCATTAAATGCAATAAAGAAAAATTAGGCTAATGTCCTAAATGAATTCAACATTTAAGTTCTTTTCCAAGGAATGATCCATTTTCAAAGATTAATTTTCTTCATAATATAAATATATGAGGAATGTAGAATATGTGTTTGCCTCAGCACATTGATGACATTTTTCTAAAAATATTAATGGTAAAAAGGCTGAATGGTCTGTTACAAGAGTTTCAGTATATACTTTGATTTTCTCATTAGTAATTGAAAAAAATCAAGTATGTGGAAATAATGTAAAGCTTGAAGGACAAGGCATATCATCAAAAATAAGCAACAGCTTAAATGTCTGCATAATATTTTGTGGGATTTTTGTAATAACTCTGTGCTAACATTAAAAAAATAATTTTTCACCAGCTAATGATATAACTAGTGAATATAGAATAAATAGTGGTATAGCTAGGGAATACAATATATCTTAAACATATTTTAGTGACCAAATAAATTTACATATATATGAATGTTTAGAGAGATGTCTAAAAGAAACATGTCAGCGTGTTCACTGATACATAATTTATAACACGACACAAGAAACATTCACAAAAGGAAAACACAAATGTTTAACGATAGAATAACAGATAAGTACACTAAGTAACAGACATATAATAGATTATTAATTAGCTATTAAAATAGTGTTTTAGAGCAGTGATTCTCAAATGTTTTCTTCTTCACTTAAAATTCTATAGGGAAAGGAAGTGACAAGATAAATTCTGTAAAGTCTCCTCGTATGATATCTTTTCTTTTTTGTTGTAGTAAAAAAGCACGTAACATAAAATGTATCATCTTAACTATTTTTAAATGTACAGTTCAGTAGTGTTAAGTATATTTATATTATTGTGAAACAGATCTACACAACTTTTTCATCTCACAGATCTGAAACTCTGTGCCTGTTAAACAACTCTCCTTTCTCCCTCCCTCCAGCCTCTGGTAACCACCATTCTACTTTCTGTTTCTATGAATTTGACTACTTAGATACTTCATGTAAATGAAATCATACCTAATTCGTCCCCTTGTTATTGTCATTTTGTTTAACACGTTGTCTGCAGTTTCATCCATGTTGTAATATGTGACCAGGCATCCTTCCTTTCCTTCCTTTTTAAGGCCGAATATTATTCCATTGTATGTATGCACCACATTTTGTTTATCCAATCATCTTTCAGTGGACATTGGGATTGCTTCCACCTCTTGGGTATTGTGAATAGTGCTGCTGTGAACATGGGTGTGCAAATATCTCTTTGAAACCCTTCTTTTAGTTCTTTTGGATATATACACAGAAGTGGGATTGCTGTATTATATGGTTGCTCTATTTTCAATTTTTTCAGAACCAGCATACTGTTTTCTATAGCAGTCGCACCATTTTACAAATCCAGGCAACAGTGCACAAGGGTTCTAATTTCTCTACACACTTGTCAACACTTGCTATTTTCCGTTTGTTTATTTGATAATGGCTATACTAATGTTACCCAATTTCCCATATTATTAATATCTTATATTAGTGTGGAACATTTTTCAAAATTAATGAAATAATTTTGATACATTATTACTAACTAAAGTGCACATTTTATTCACATTTCTTTAGTTGTTACCCAATGCTTTTTACTGTTCTGTGCCCCTTCAGGTATATTCTATTTAGTTATCATGGGTAATTAAACTCCTCTTGTCTGTGACAGTTTCTCAGACTTTCCTTGTTTTTGATGACCTTGACAATTTTTTTTTTTTAGATTGGCCCTGACTAACATCTGTTGCCAATCTTTCTTTTTTCTTCTTCTCCCCAAAGCCCCCCAGTATGTAGTTGTATATTCTAGTTGTAAGTGCTTCTAATTCTGCTATGTGGGACACTGCCTCAGTGTGGCTTGACAAAACTCTGGGCTGCCGAAGCAGAGTACATGAACTCAACCACTCAGCCATGGGACCAGCTCTGACCTTGACGGTTTTGAGGAGTACTCCTTAGGTATTTTTTGTAGCGTGTCCCTCAATTGATATTTTTCTGGTGTTTTTCTTATAATTGGACTGAGGGGCAGAATTTTTGAGAGGGATACCACAGAGATTAAGTACCACATCTCAAAATATCAAGGGTATATATTATCAAGATGAATTATCACTCTTGATGTTAACCTGATCACGTGATCTTGATCTCCTGTTGAGGTAGTATTTGCCAGATTTTTCCAAGGTTGAGTTAGTTACTGTCCTCCTCCCCATGCCCACACCCCCACTGCCCTTACCCTCTGTATGCTTTGGAAGGAGCCCTTATATATTTAGATTTAGAGGACTTATATACACTTAAGGAAGTCCTTAGGTCTACATTTAAAGAATGGGGAATTATGTTCCACCTCCTTGAAGGTAGCTTTCCTACATATATTATTTGAAATTCTTATGCATGCAGATTTGTCTCGCCTTATTTATTTACTTACTTGTTCATTTACTTATTTATTCAATCATTTATATCATTTTGGATTCATGGATATTCATTTTACATATTGGGTTATAATCTAATACTACTTAATTAGTTTTATTGCTTAAATTGTTCCAGGCTTGGTCATCAGAAGCTTATTCAGTTGGTTCCTGTGTCCCTTTGACATATCCCCATCAATGTATGTGTGTGTGTATGTGTTTGATAACTTCCTTACTTTCTGGCACTGCAAGATGCTTCAGGCTCATCTTTCACTATTTCTTGCCTACACCCGAGGATCACCCATTTTCCAAGGAGCTCTGGTTCTTTTATTGCAGAATGGAATTAGAAATCACAATCTGAGGTGCTAGATTTGTTCATTACTACTGGAGTGTCATCGCTTTTAGGTTCAGCTGACAGATCAAGGAAATATATGTATATAAACTAATCCATACACATATACACATTTATAAATATTTCTGTATGTGATCGTTTGTAGCATTATTAAGCTAAATTTAAGTGCATGTTGATGTCTCTACCTCTAATCCATAACCACAAGGGGTATTCTAGCCTTCTCCCTTGCTTATCTATAACCTCCCACTTCAACAGTAAGAAACCTAACTTCCCACCCTCCTCTATCCATTTACTTTTGATTCCATTATACATGTATAGTGATTTCAGCATTGTTAGCCTGTACACCAATGGGAATAATTTTATCAACAAGAGTATAGTTCATTTTTATGTATAGTTCACTTTTAATTTAATGTTACAAATTCCACTCATTCCAAAGTTACTTAAGATAGCAATGTATTCTCTCACTCTCTTTAGTGAAGTCATTTCATACATTTTTATTAGTCAGATAACTTTGTCATATCTGCATTTTATCCTAGGATTTCCCAATCTCCCAGAGATTTTTAAAATTTATACATTAAGGTTCATTCCTTCTGCTTTAAAACTCTATGGGTTTTGACAAATGCATAGTGACATAGATAGGCCATTACAGTATCATACAGAATAGGTTCCCCACCCTTAAATATCTCACATGCTTCACCTATTCAACTCCCACTGTCCCCAACCGCTGGCAAACGCTACTCTATTACCATCTGCACAGTTGTGCCTTTTTCAGAATGTCATATAAATAAAAGCATATAGCATGTAGTCTTTCAGACTTTCTTCTTTCATTTAGGAATATGCATTAAGATACTTCCATGTCTTTGCAAGAATTGGTAACTCACTGCTTTTTTTCAGATGAATACTATTCCTTTGCATAGATGAACCAGTTTGTTTATCCATTCAGCTATCGAAGGACGTCGTGTTTGCTTCAAGTTTTTGGTGATTATGAATAAAGCTGCTATAAATATTTGCATCTAGGTTTTTGTGTGGACATGAGTTTTCAAATTATTTGTGTAAGTACCTAGTTGTTTGTGTCACAGGGCCAAAATTAAGGTCCAGTAATACATATTGCCTTGACATCTGGTGAAACCTGGGAGATTCTCAAACAGAGAAAACACAAATCCCCTTCCCCAGCATGTTCCCACCGATAAGGTCCCGTCAAATAACCATCTCTATCATGGCGACCAGGCACAGTTCCTGCTTATCCCTGATTAGCAGGGTTTAGTTCCCTGCCAGCCTGCAGAATAATTCAAACCAGCCAATCACATCTTCCTGTGGGAACAAGAGGTCACCTCAATCTCTTGAGACTACAAGGCCTGCCACCCATAGTCTCTGCTTATTCATTCTGTTTCAGAGTATAACCCCTGTATAAGTTTGCTGGGGCTACCATAACAAAATACCACAGACTGTGTGGCTTAAACAACAAATATTTATTTTCTCACAGTTCTAGAGGCTAGAAGTCCCAGATCAAGTGTCACCAGGTTTGGTTTCTTCTGAGGTCTCTCTCTTTGGCTTGCAGATGGCCGCCCTCTCACTGTGTCCTCACTTGGTCTTTTGCTGTGCATGTGCATCCCTGTTGTCTCTTTGTGTGTTCAAATTTTCTCTTTTTATAGGGACACCATTAAGATTGGGATAGGGCCACCCTAACAGCCTCATTTTAACTTAATCACCTCTTTAAAGACTCTATCTCCAAATCCAGTCACATTCTGAGGTACTATGGGTTAGCGCTTCAATAAACGAATTTTGGGAGAACACAGTTCAGTCTATAACACCCCTCACATGGTCCTGCATGGCACAGTGGCCACCTCTCTAGGCAGAGAGTATATATGTTGAATAAAGTGTTGCCAGTCTCATCTATCTAAAGTTGGGCATCATGTACTCAGCCATTCCTATAACCCTGGAGCAGAAATCCCTCCCACACCCTGGGGTGAGTAGGAGGGGGTTAAAACAGAGTGTTATTGCTGTCTCACATGGTAAGACTATGTTTATGTTTGAAAGAAACTGCCAAAGTGACTGTACCATTTTATATTCCTACCATTAATGAACATTGTTTCATATCCTCACCAGTAATTGGTCTTGTCAGTTTTTGGAATTTTAGCCATCCTAAGGGATGTGTAGTGATATCTCATTGTTTTAATTTGCATTTTCTAATGACAAATGATGTTGAACACATTTTCGTATGCATATTTGCCATTGCATATCTTCTTTGATGAGAAATTCATTCAGATCTTTTGTCCAATTTTTAATTGGTCTGTTTGTTTTCTCTTTTTTTTGCTTGAAGAAGATTCACCCTGACCTAACATCTGTGCCAATCTTCCTCTATTTTGTATGTGGTTCCCCGCCAGAGCATGGCTACTGCTGAGTGGTGTAGATCCACACCCAGGAACTGAATCTGGGCCACTGAAGCTGAGCACACTAAGCTCAATTGCTAAGCCATGGGGCCGGCCCCTGTGTGTTTTCTTGCTGTTAAGTTTTAAGATTTCTTTGCATATTTTGCATAAAAGTGCTTTATCAGATGTTTTGCAAATATTTTCTCCCAGTCTAAGGCTTATTTTTTCATTCTCTTAACATAGTATTTCACAGAGCAGAAGTTATTAATTTTAATAAAGTCCAATTTATCAATTTTTTCTTTCATGGATTGTGCTTTATTTATATTTTAAAAGGCATCATGAAACCCAAGGTCACCTAGATTTTCTCCAATGTTATCTTTTAGAAGTTTTATAGTTTTAGATTTTACATTTAGGTGTGGGGGTTATTTTCAATTAATTTCTATGTCAAGTGTAAGGTATGTATCTAGGTTCATTGTTTTAATTTTGCA
Source organism: Equus quagga (assembly GCF_021613505.1). Lineage (NCBI taxonomy): Eukaryota > Metazoa > Chordata > Mammalia > Perissodactyla > Equidae > Equus > Equus quagga. Next base: position 18,088,603 of record NC_060269.1, read on the forward strand.
TATGGATGTCCAATTTTTCTAGCATCATTTGTTGAACCATCAAGTTAAAACTTTTTATCCAATTAAATTATTCTTCAAAAGTGAAAGAGAAATAAAGACTTTTTAAAAATAAACGAAAACTGAATGAATTTGCTGTCAGTAAAACTGCCTTGAAGGAAATATCTAGTGATCTACATAAGAAAAGAAGAGCACCAGAGAAGGAATAAATAGAGGCAAAATGAACTCTTTATTTTTCTTATTCCTATCTGATCTAATAGATAACTAGTCAAATGATGGCAGCAACCATGTTAGGTGATTATAGTATTTGGATGAGTAAAATGAAGGCCAGTAGTATTATAAAGGATGGGAGAAAGGAAATGGGAATGCTTAGCTACAAGTTACATGCACGACTGTGAAGCTGCACAGTATTATTTGAAGATGCACTTGAATTAGTTGTAAATGTATATTGCAAACTCTAGGGCAACTACTTTTAAAAATTAAACAAAAAGGTATAATTGATGTACTAAGAGTGAAGGGAAAATAGACTTGTATAAAATACTCAATTAAAACCAGAAAAAGCAGAAAAATAGTAAAAAATAATAACCAAGAAATAAAGGACAAATGCAAAGAATGGAAAACAGAAGAATTGTGGGCATTAATCCAACTACATCAATAATCAGTTTAAGTGTTAACGGTCAAAGTACACTAATTAAAAAAGTGTCAGAGTGAGGGGCCAGCCCGGTGGCGCAGCGGTTAAGTTCGCACGTTCCGCTTCTCGGTGGCCCGGGGTTCGCTGGTTCGGATCCCGGGTGCGGACATGGCACTGCTTGGCAGCCATGCTGTGGTAGGCGTCCCACATATAAACTAGAGGAAGATGGGCACGGATGTTAGCTCAGAGCCAGGATTCCTCAGCAAAAAGAGGAGGACTGGCAGTAATTAGCTGAGGGCTAATCTTCCTCAAAAAAAAAAAAAAAAAAGTGTCAGAGCGGATAAAGAAAGAATAAGACCAAATGGTATATGGCTTACAAAAAAACCCACTTTACATATAAAGACTCAGATAGATTAAAAGTAAGGGAATGGAAAAAAGATAAACTACGCTATCTCTAATCAAAAGAAAGCTGGAGTATTTGTATTAATTACAGACAAAGCAGACTTCAGAATAAGAAAGATTATGAGAGAAAAAAGGGGAAATTACAGAACAATAAAGGAGTCAATTTTTCAAGAACGATAATGATGTTAAATGTGTATGCAACTAAAAAGAATGTGTCAAAATACATGAGCCAAAAACTGGAAGAATGGCAAAAAGTAGATAAATCTGCTGTTATAGTTGAAGACCTTAACACCTCTGTATCAGTTAAGATATAAATGACGTGAACAGCACAACAATCAACTTGGTCTCATTCACATTATAGATTACTTCATCCAACAAGAGCAGAACACACATTCCTCCGAAACTCACATGCAACGTTCACCAAGATAAAACATATGAGGCGTAAAACACACGACAACAAATCTGAAAGAATAGAAATTAAATGAATTATTTGTTTAGACCAAAATGGAATTAAATTAGAAATCAATAACAGAAAGATAGCTGCAAAATTCCTAAGTATTTAAAAATTAAATGAAATGCTTTTAAATAACACAAGTGAATGGAGAAGTCTCAAGAGAAATTAAGAAAAATTTTGAAATAAATAAAAATAAAAACATAACCCCAAAATTTGTGAGATAAAGCAAAGCATTGTTTCAATGAAAATTTATAAGAAATATCTAAAATCAACAAGTTGAATTTTCTGTATTAGGAAACTAGAGAATAAAGAGCAATTTAAACAAACAAACCAAAAAAAACAAAAACAAGCAGAAGAAAGCAAATCATAAAAATAATTAGAGCAAAAATCAATGAAATCCAAAACAGGTCATCAATAGAGAATATCAACAAAAGCTAAAGTTGATTCTTTTAAAAGACTGATTAAATTGATATATCACTAACCAGGCTAACCAAGAAAAAAATTAGAGAAAACACAAATGACAGTTGTTTTAGAGAAAATATTGTATATATATACAAATAAAAATCCAATATTGGTTTTTTTTTTCTCTAGTAGGCTGATATGCAATTTTTGGTGCCTCTGTGTTTTTCAATGTTTCCAAAATTTTATGAATTTATGAGAATTTCCTCTTCTAATGGGTAAGGTCTTTTATAAGTCTATCCATCTTTACATAAAAACCTTTGAGTGTAACAAGATCGTCTGCACAACTTAAGCTTTAAAAGAAATGATTATATTTATTAATATTTTATGTAGATTCAGAAATTCAGCTAGGTTTGGAAAAAAAATATAGCTGGAGTTCCAGACATGGAAAAAGAGAAAGCCATTCAAAGCAAAGAAACAACCCGTGCAAGGACAAGAGTGTATGGCTATCCACGGCATGCTTAGGGAAAATTCTAATTCCATGATGTTTACAGAGAAAAATGAGAGAAGGTGAAATTGGAAAGTTTATTCTAAGGCATGCTTTAAATAAGCTTGTTTGCTGTTCAAAAAAGCTTAGAATTTAATCCGAGTTATTGTGATATTGAAGTGGGGGAGGGGATCCTATAACAGGAGAATGATATGGCAAGACTTGTGGGAGAACATCAGAAAGAACAATACATGATCCCGATGAATTTTAAATGGAGTCTAAACTGAAGTAGCAACAGTGGAAGTAAATGGCAGAGAAGTTCTGGGGCAAGGAGGCACTGCCTAAATTATGGAGACGTGGAAGCAGTCAATAGGGAGTCATTATAATCTTCAGTTGTGGTAGGGGTAGCAATAATGTTATTAACCACACTGAAGGATATATAAGAAGGAGTTGTGAAGTTGTGAAATAATAATTGCATTCACAAGTTCTATTTTGACTCTTTGGAGTTTGATGGAGTTAAATAACGTGTATTTGCTTATAAAGGTTCACTGAACTCAGGAGAACAGTAGGAAGCAGTATAGGGAAGTTGTTATGAGCTCAGATTCTGGAGCAACATATCTATATTTGAATTCCAACCCCACCTCTAACAAACTGTGTGAAGTTCACAGTTTCCCCCTCTGAAAAATGGAGATAATAAGAACACCTAATGTATACGTATTTTGTAAGATTCAAATGAGATAATACAGGTACCACACAGCATGGTGGTTTATATGCCTGGCACATGGCAAGTATTCAGTAAATGTGAGATATTACATACATAGTTGAGGATGTCGTTGAATTCTGCAGGGCATTACTGGAGTAATGGGAATAATAAAATCAACTAGGAAGCATTTACGAAGATTCCAAGAATTGCTTAAAGAATTAAGGAGAACCCTGAGAAACAAATAATAAGCAAATGGATAAAGGAAGAAAAATGGGCAGAAGCTAATGAGAAAGAGTATACATGATGATAGAGAAGAGCAAGGAGAGTTTTGAGTGTTGTTAACATCAAAGGAAAGAGAGCAGATTTTCAAGAACGAAGGTACTACTGCCAATTTTGTGTAATTCAAAAGGAGAAATAGTCTAAGAAGCATGAACATTGAAAAGTTCTTCACAGTTAGAAGGTAGATGTTGTTAGAACTCATGAGAGCAGTTTGCTTTGAGGTGGATGAAATAGATTTCAGTGGGTTGGAGATTAACGTACACGTATAGCAGTAGACACAGTGATTGCAGGCTACTTGAAAAGGGGACTGGTGCTTAAAGTAAATGAAATAGGTTTGTGCTACAGTGAAAAATATTCTAGAAAAAAGATTGAAGTGTTTGCTTAAAGAAGTAATGTGAAAAGCTTATGAAAAGTTTAAAGTTTTAATGGTGAAATGCCTTTATTTATAATACCAAAGAGAAAGCTAAAATGTTTAGAAATACCAAGGGATTTGCCAAATATGTTTGGGGAGAACTTCATATAGACAAAAAGGAAGATGTGTACAAATGAGTAGGTAAGCTGTTTTGTTATATAATTTTATTTAACTTCTATATATTTCTAATCACTAAATTTAATATAATGCCCCCAAAATTGCCAGTTGGATTTTAAACTAGAAAATAAATAAATAAATAAGCAAAACACTCTAACAAATTTCTGAAAGAAAAAACAAAGACTAATGAATAAAAGACACAGCAGCCCAGGAACAGAGAAAGTCCTAAATGAAAAGGGGGTGACAATCCAGAGAGAGATCTGTATCAGCCAGGATTCAATTAGGAGAGAGAAACTTGAAAAGGGAAAATTTACACAAGAAGTGTCAACTAGTAAAAGGTGGTTAATGACAAAAAGGGGTAAAAGAGGATGGTAAGTGGTACAGATATAGTAAGTACAAAACCAAACCAACAAAAACAAACTCTACTACCTTTATGGCTGAGGGAAAGTGAACAAGGAAGGAAGAAAGAACTTAGAAGAGATCCCGTACTCCCAATCCCAAGGATGACCAACAGCAAAGAAATTTGTCAGAGTGAAAGGATAAAGCTAGAATAAAGACGCAGACTTCCAGGTAGTTGAGAAACTTGCCAATGGGTGGCAGGCAGGCTGGGTTCAGTTGACACAGTTTACCACTTGACCAGAATTCATCAGAGGATGTGGGTAGGCCAGCACTGATCTTAGGAAATTATGCACTGAATGGCTGAGAAACTTGTTGTAAGGTGCATGTGGGCCAGAGCTGATCCACAGAAATGCCCTGCTGGGTGGGTGAGGAAACTGCAGGAAAATGCAAACCATAACTGCCTACTGTGGTTTCATGCTCCTAATCCACTCATGCCTGCACCAAAACACAGCATACCAGAATCGAGACAAGAAGTCTCTTCCTTTTGCCATGATCACGATCACGCAGTGTCTCTTCAGGCCCTCTGTTGACAGAGCCTAACGTGCAGCCAACTGATAATGGAGAAATCCTTAGAGAGTCCAGCCCTTGTTTCACAACCTCCACAAAGATGAATGGATTTAAAGCTGAAATGTAATAATAATTGGCAAAAGATCCAAATACTTTTGGGAGTTTAGTATATAATAAATGATCAAAGAAATTAGGAGAAATTATTGGAGCTTTCTTTATATAAAATCAAAGAGTAGAAGTATGTTCTAAGAATTATTTTTAAAAAAATACATCAGAAAATTAAAAGAAAACTTTGACACATATAGTGAAATATTATACATGGCAAAATAACCACAAGTAGGATTTGGCCGTGTGGCTGAGTGGTTAAGTTTTCACGCCCGCTTGGTGGCCTGTCTTCACTGGTTTGCCCCCTCGGCGTGGACCTAAAACCCCTCATCAGGTCATGCTGAGGCAGCATCCCACGTAGAAGAACTAGAAGGACCTACAACTAGGATATACAACTACGTACTGGGGCTTTGAGGAGGGGGAAAAGTAAAGAGGAAGATTGGGAACAGATGTTAGCTCAGGGCCAATCTTCCTCAAAGAAAAAAAAGTAACCATTAAAACAAAAAACCACTATCAATTCATATCACAGACAAATAGCCAATTACCTTAACAGATGAAGAATTTCTACATGTCAACTTTATAAAAAGTACCAACATGATAGAAAAACAAAACAAAATATGGTCAGACACTGGGGAAAATGGTAAATACAAATATCTCTTAAACATATGAAATGATCTTCAATCTCACTCAAAATAAGAGAAAGGAAAATATCAGCTATAATGAAATATTTTCACCTATCAGAAGAGCAAAGAGCCAAAAGTTTGGTAGTATGCTACATTGGCAAAGAAATAAGGAAACTGGTATGCTCAACTTGGCTGGTGTGCAATTGGGCAATATCTAAATGTGTGTACATATCTATTGTTTTCAGTCCTAGGAATCTATCCTAGAGTTATCCTTACACACGTGAAAAATGAAGTATTTACATGGATATAGATTTTAGCTTTTTTTTTTTTTCACCGTAAAAAGATTGGCAACAACCTAAATACCCATCAGCAGTTGACTAGTTAAAAAATACGTTACATCTAAACAATGGAACAGTGTGCATCTCAAAAGAGAAATGAAGATGCCCATTACTCATGACATGGAACTAATTAAGCAATGCATATTTTAGGATTAAGAAAAATAAATTCAGAACAGTATGTGTAGTTTAAAAAGAGGAAAATAATAAATACTTGTATCCGTTACACTGTAGGGTATGTATAGTTCTGAAGGATACATGAAGAAAATGCTCACTTGTCTCTAGAGAGGAGAGACAGGTGGCTAGTGGAATGAGAGGGTGCACTTGACAATACACTATGCTGTAACTTTTGAGTATCGTACATGTAAATATATCAATAAAAATACAACAAACCAAAATATTTAAGTTGATCAATCACTTTAAAAGTTTTGGAATATAGTTTTCAATAAGGCATAATCCTCACCCTGGAGTTGCTCCCAATTTGTAGATATTTCACACACAAAAAATAGTGACATATAACAATTGCTACAATAAAGTTATATATAAAATACTGTGGGAGACACTGCTGTCTATCTTTGCATCAAGGATCCAACGAAGGATTCTTAAGAAATAGTCAATTTTGCTGGAGCTCATCCTCCTAGAATGACTTCTGCCTTATTATTTTCCTACCCAAATCCTGCTTAGTCCCACTTTAATAGTCATTTTCTGGCAAGTCCAGCCTATATTGAACTTCTCCTATCTTTGGGATTCTATCACGTTTACTGTTTATATCACCAATATGAGTATTTGCTCCTCATTGACTAACTGTTTCATGGTCTATAGCCAACAAATCTGGTGAATTTTAAGTTCCCTCAAAGTCAGGAATAGTAAATATAGATATCTTGAGAAGGCCTGTCAATGCTTACTAGATACTTTTTGGGAAAAAAAAAGTAAAATACCATCTTTTTCATATCCTTTGTGGGATATTTGGTGGTAGATTGAGAAAAACCTCTGCTAAAATTCATACATATAGAAAAATTATATTCACATCAGGCATTCACAAGAAACGATATTAATGAGAAAAATACCTGTGGTGAACTATTCACCGGTTAATGTCCTCCTGCGTTTAATATGCCACAATTTGAAAGGAGTTCAGTTCTGCAAACTGGTAGGGTGATGTATTAGGGGCAAAAATCCATTTCAGCTGTCATTGGCTACAAAGTCCGCAGAGCAGCTCAAACCATCAAGGTTTTTCTTAAGCTTTTCTATTATTGAAAAATATCAGGTTATGTCTACAGGAAAAATATTTTTGGAAAACTAAAGTAATCCTAAAAGTAATATATCCATGCTGATTTACAAACTGTCAATCCCTCTCTCCACCAAATATATCAAAATTTCACACAAACGTAATTAGGGAAAGAAAAGGGAATACATTATTTATTACCTATATAGTTGGTATTAATAAATTTCACCAGACTATTTGCCCATACATTGGCAAATGTATTCCAAATATTTAGGTCTTACTTATATGTTTTATATATATATATATATGCTATATTTCTAAATTTATTAGCACCAACTGTAAAGCAAAAAGCTCATGGTTACCTGTCATAAGTCACATGGGATTCTTATAACTTAGGCCCTTCCTTGGAAAGGTATTCTCAAAAGACTAATTGAGAAGAAAGGAATTTCCGTAAATTGAGGACTGATTGAATAAACCTAGCGCTGTTTCCATGGATTAACCACAAGAAGCCCATGTCTCCCAGGTCTTCCTTCATGATATTCTGTATATCCCCCTGTTTTGGACCCCAACTCTCAGGCTTCTCCTATTCCTAAGCCCTTCCACAGGATCTTTAGGAACTCACCAGCAATATCTCCCAGATCCTTGATCTTTTGGCTGCATGGTCTCTTCTTCTACTTGCTCTAACCAAAACCCGGAGTTCCCTAAAGGCACTACAGCGTCCCCTGTAGCTTGAGGAGTTTCTGGCTTCCACCCCACACTACTTCCTTTTCATTGCTGTTTTCAGACTATTCTCTTTTGATTCTTCCTAAAACCCTTTAGCCCTGGCTCTCTTCTCATCAAACAATTCTTCGTCAACACTCCTTGCAGCAGTCATCAACTGACCTGCTCATCTCTCCCTTTAATTTCTTAAATAATTCAGCTCCTGACTCAAAATAACTCTCTCCAAATTATTCTTTTATGATTACTGATTATTTCAAAATCCTAAGCCAAATTCTCCCCAACACCATTCCCTTTTAGTTGTCAACTTCAACTCTTCCAATGATATCAATTTCCAGACTCCCTCAGCTATTCACTCAAAGTCATACCATAGACCTTATCATTACCAGTCAGTGCATCCGCTTCATAATCACCATCTCCATCATCCCGCTCTCAGGTCACCATCTCTTGCCTGTCTAGCTCAGTTCCTTTAATACGCACCCTTCCATTACACAGGGACTACTGAATTTCTCACTTATTTCATATGTATGCTTCTCTCTTGAATGACATTAAATTCCATGGTTAATTCAGTTATATCTTATCTATACCCTTAACTAGCCCTTTCTCAGTTCAAATATTCTTATAGCAAAATAAAAGTCCAACTTAAATTCAAAATACCATCTACTTTGTGCATTCACCCATGTAGCTTAGCATTTTTGCAGAGAAATAAAATTAATTCTGATTTGCCCCACTTTAAGGTCATAGTTACTAAATTCAGGCTGGGACTTCAATGGTGCCTAGCATTCATTCTGATTTTCCTGATCAAACCACATGCTCAGTCTTTGACTGTCTCTGACCTTATCTCTCATCAAACCTTTAACATTTCCTCTTTCATCCTCTATCTCAGCAGATCACCTTGCTTTACACTTCACTGATTAATATAAACAAGCCAAGATAAAGTTCCAAGTCCCCCTCTCACATCCACGCACCTGTGAGCATCTGCATCCAAATATTAGGACTCCACTCCTGTTGCTCATCCCTCCACTCCTCGAGCTTATTGTTGCAGAAATTTTCTTCTCTCTCCTGCACATTGAGTAATTTTCCTCTACTGGTTCTTTTCCATCAAAAAAAAAAAAAAAAGAGGGAGAGAGAAGGACCTACAACTAGAATGCACAAATATGTACTGGGGACTTGGGGGAGAAGAAGAAAAAAAAAGGAGAAGATTGGCAACAGATGTTAGCCCAGGGCCAATCTTTAAAAAAAAAGTTTGTCTCCATTTTAAGAAAAAGCTTTTAGTTCTTCCTTCTCCTCTAGCTACTATCTTTTTCTTTCCTTTCTTTTGCAACAAACCCCTTCACAGTCTACTTGTTTTATCTCAAATCTTTGTCATTATATGAACCCCTTCTAATCAGGCTTTCACCCCCGCCATTCCACTGAAAGATAGAAAGTCCTCATTCTATTTAACATTCCAGCAGTAAGTTTTGATACAGGTGATTATTCCTCCCTGAAAAATTTTTTTCCATGCAGGACACACTGCTATTTCATTTGCTACTTCTTCTCAGTCTTCTTTGCTGGATCCTTCTTATCTCCTTGGCCTTTGGACATTGGAACGTCTCAGTGTTTTGTTCTTTCACCTCTTCTCTCTTCTGTCTGGACTCCCCCTCTTGATCTTATTTATCATCAAGGCTTTAAACTCCTGTTATAGGTGACAAGAATAAAATGTATATCCCTAGCTTAGATCACTCTGCTAAACTCTGATTCTTACATTCATCTCCACTTGGATGTATAATATGTCAAAATTAAGATGTCATAAAATCAGCTCCCGAACTTTCCTTGCTACACTGGCTTCTCCTAAGACTTCTCTGTTTCAGTTAATATCAATATCATTCCTCCAATACTAGTGATAAGAAAGTAAATTAACAAAAATAGAAAACAAATATGTTATAGGATAGAAAAGTCAAAAGCTGATCCTTTGAAAAGTATAATATATATAAAATATGTATAAAATGTGAAATATATATGAAAATATCATACATACTCACATAATACATACATAGAAAGCACACACAGTCAACAATAAATACATACAATATCCTTGAAAGAAAAAGAGGTTATCACAAAAGATCAAGGGCATTAAACTCTTAATAAGAATGTATTAACAATAACTTTATTTCAATGAATTTTAAAATTTAGGAAAAGTGGTTATATTTTTTTTGGAAAACCCAACTTGTAGAAATTGATATAAAATGACATGGAAAACTCTGAATAGTAATTACAAGTATTAAGTATTACAACTGTAGTACACAACCACAACAAGAAGAAAAACTTCTAGCTCAGAGAGCTGCCGCGGTAGATTCTGTCACACAGGGCTCTCCTGAAACTTTCATCCCTAGTGAAGACACGGTGACAGGAAAGCATCACAGACAAGATGACAAAACAAACCATAGCACCACAGGCTTGTTTGTTTTTTCTTCAGTCTATTTTCATTGATTTTATCTCACATTTTTAGCAGATACATACCATTTTTTATCATAGTCTGTTTATTTTCATTATTGATATTCTCTGAAGGAAGAAGATATTGTAATTGTATGGTTGAAGTTTTTAACATTTCAAAATATGATGAAAAAGCATGAACTCAGAATTTCATTTCTTTTGTAGAGTTCTTACAAAACAAGACAAATATCTTTCCTTGAATTAATATAAATTACACCCATTGCATGATAAATCTTCCACATTTTAAAATTATTTTGTGAATAGTCATTTCTGTGAACTTTAGTTGGGCAAAGAGTTTTAGGAAATTTGGAAACGGAAAATATGTCAAAGTACAAATGATTACACAGACAAAATTTGTATACTTCTATTACTATAGGTATGTACATCTCTACATCTTTGACAGCAAAATTTACTATTCACTTTCTTTACTTGTATTTTGCTACAATGATTTAAATGCTGACTGGATAGAAATCAAAAAGAAGTCAAGACTGTTGGTCAAAGGGAAAAAAATTCTTTATACCTCCACGTTATGTTGACCTCATGTTATGATAACCTCAGTGAGAATATGCGGTCAAAAATGTGAAATGCTGTTGATACGACTAGGAGTCAGAAGTAATCTATGTGTTAGTGTGACCTATAATATTTATCTTCCACCTTCAGAACTGAAACGTGATCAGATCTGGCTTAGTCCATTGTCAAAATCCAGATGTTCACAGAGTTAGTTTGCTATCACCCTCTTAATCACCTTTCATTAGAGAAATAAGTCAGAGATTGGTCACTTCAGGTGATTGCTGTCACCAAGGGTTAGTTTCTCATGTAAGACACTGGGTGTTTTTGAATAGTTGAAAGCTTGTCCTCTCTTTATATGGTATTAAAATTCTATGCAATGTCATTTATTCAAAGTTCTGACATTTGAGACAGCTTATACCACTCTATTGGATTATATTTCATTTTTGAATCAGCTGTAGAAAATATATTATTTATATTCATTTTACAAGATAAAACTGCAAGGGCCAAAAATTCATACCCCATCTGTTATGAACTACCAGCTATTCCTGGAGAATGGCTGAGAGTAAATTTATACTCTGATCTGGTCAAATAGGACATCAAAGGATCAAGTGAAGTGTGAGTCTGTGTGTGTGTTTAAAAGGGAATATTTTTGTTTATGCTTTTGATTTTTTAATTCACTTTAAGTAGACAAAAATATTTAAATGGATACATCACTATGCAAAATTTTGGACTTTGTCCTATACATATATTTAAACTATTGTTTATAATATAAACATGTGAAATGAAACTATATTGTTAGCCTTATACTTCTTAGAAGATAAAGGGTTAAGAAAAATAGGTGGAGGTTATGAGAAGACCAGAAACTACTATATTGGGAAAGCAAATTTTTATACTCATTGATTGTTAAATTAGAAAGCAATAGAAAATAAGGAAGCATTGAACTATGTGACAGAAGAAAAGAATGAGATACGTCAATTGAGGGCTGGAACTATTGAGGGAGCATTTCTGTAGAAGCTGAGACTGAATAAAAAAAGATGAAAAACAATGGGTTGGTAAAACAGGAATTTAGAAATGATAGGGACTGAAGGTTCATAGAAGTTAGTTTAAAAATTAATGGAATAAGATAAAAGTGTCCATACTGAGGAATAAATGATTTTATTTGACAGTAAATTTCACTACTATATGTTCTTGAACAAGAGTCTATGGGATAAATGTGGTCATTTGTGACTATTATATTTTAGAGGTGTAATGCAGTGTAGATTCCCAAGGGTAAGAAGGCCATTTAGGAGAAGTTTAGGCTTGAGATTGTACAATCCTAACAACTAGAACATGTATTCCCTTTAGGATCAACTTGTCTTTGGGAAAATATCTTGAAATCCTTTGTGAGTTGTGTGAGTGAGTTTGGGACATGGGCTCTGAGAAACCATGGCAAGAAAAGATACTTGCTACAAAGCTGGAGCCCAGTCTGGGAAAAAGGCAAAGACACTTTAGGACCAAAAGTATCTAACATAGATTCTTCAGTTCCTCATATTGCTATGTTGCAAAATCTTTTACTTCTGCAAATTTTAGCAAAGCATGAAATGAAAGTATATGAAAATGTATGGAGGTGCAGAGTGTTTTGTAGGGTTCATTTATTATCATCCAAGTAATACATGGGCATGATGGCTAGATAATGCCTCAATTTAACAATTAAGCCAAAGCACCATAAATAAAATGAGAAGACATTTTGCAGACTGCTGGAAAATATTGGCTTTATGTATAGAAGAAAAAACAAATACCTATACAATAAGAAATATTTCTACAAATTGATATTAAAAGGCAGATATTTATAACAACAATGAGGAAAATGATATAAACAGGTCGTTCATAGAAAAAAGGTAAAATTGGTCAATAAACATGTGAAATGATATTTAGCTTCTCTAGAAATATAATTTCTTTTATTGAACAGACAAAAAATTCTTATATTTATCATTGGAAAAAATTAGATGAAGGGGACATTTTGTACAGAATTGGCAGGAGGATGAATTAGTATAGCCTTTCTAATGGCAATGTCATGGTTTTGATTTTGATTAAATATCAAAAAAAAATCCTGTTGATTTCAAAATACTAAATGAAAGAGGGACATTATTATCAATTCTACAGAAATAAAAAAGGATTATACAAGAGGACTATGAACAAGTGTACATCAATGAATTAGATAATCTACATGAAACAAATTCCTAGAAACACAAAACCTACCAAGGCTGAATCATGAGGAAATAGAAAATCTGAACAGAGCTGTAACTAGTAAAGAGATTGAATCAGTAATCAAAAATCTTCCAAAAAGAAAAGCCCTGGTCCAGATGACTTCACTAATAAATTCTACCAAACATTTAAAGGACTAACACCAATACTTCTCAAACTCTTCCAAAACAATGACAAGGAGGGAACACTTTCTAATTTATTCTATGAGGCCAGAATTATCCTGATACCAAAGCCAAAGACACTACAAGAGAAGAAAACTATACATCAACATGCCATATGAACATTAACATAAACATTTCAACAATATACTAGCAAACCAAATTAAGCAGCATATTAAAAGGATTATACACAATACACAAGGATACAAGGATGATTCAACATATGAAAATCAAAGAATTTAATTTACTATCTCAACACAATCGAGGAAAATGACCACATGATCATTTCAATTGGTAAAGAAAAAGCATTTGACAAAATTCAACACCTTTCATGAAAAAACACTTAACAAACTTTTATTAGAAGGAAACTACCTCAACATAAAAAAGCTATATGTGAAAACCCCACAGTGAACATCGTACTCAATGGCGAAAGACTGCAAGACTTTCTTTTAAAATTGGGAACAAAGCAAGGATGCCTGCTTTCACCACTTCTATTCAACAATGTACTGAAAATTATAGCCAGAGCAATTAAGCAAGAGAAAGAAGTAAAAGGCATAGAAAATGGAAAGGAAAAAGTACAATTATATCTCTTTGCAGATTATATGATCTCATATGTAGAAACTCCTAAAGATTCCACACAAAAAAAATAGTTAAATCTAATAAGCGAATTCAGTAAAGTGCAGGATACAAAGTCAACACACAAAAATTATCTGCCTTTCTATATACTGACAATGAACAATCCAAAAAGGAAATTAAGAACATAATTTCATTTGCAATAGCATCAAAAAGAATAAAATACTTAGGAATTAATCAATGAGGTGAAAGATCTGCAAAATAAAAACTAGAAAACATTGCTGAAAGAAAATTTAAAAGACATAAATAAATGGAAAGACTTCCCATGTCTATGGAAGGGAAGATTTAATATTGTTAAGATATCAATACTACCCAAGTGAAGTACAGATTAAATCCAATCTCTATCAAAATCCTCCTATGTTTTGCAGAAGTAGAAAAATCTATGCTAAAATTTATATGGAAACTCAAGGGAGGCCAAATAGCCAAAATAATCTTGAAAAGAATAAAGCTAGAGGATTTACATTCCTCACTTCAAAACTTAGTACAAACCTATAGAAATCAAAAGAGGGTGGTACTGGCATAAAGACAGACATATAGACCAATAAATTAGAGTAGAGAGCCCAGAAATAAACCTTCATGTATATGGTCAAATTACTTTTGACAAGGGGGCCAAGACCATTCAATTGATAAAGGACAGTCTTTTCAACAAATGGTGTTGGGAAGACTGGATATCCGTAAACAAAAGAATGGAGTTGGACTCTTACCTATCACCATATACCAAATTAATTCAAGATAGATCTGAGACTTAAATGTAATATGTAAAACTATAAAACTCTTAGAGGAAAACACAGAACAAAACCTTCATTACATTGTATTTGGCAGTGATTTCTTGGATATAACACCAAAGGAATAAAAGAAATAACAAAATAAAAAAAATAGACAAATTGGACTTGATGAAAATTTTAATAATTTTCACATAAAAACAACATCAACAAAATAAAAAGGTAACACACAGTAAGGGAAAACTATTTGCAAATGATATATCTGATAAGGGATTCATATCCAGAATACAGAGAGAGTTCTTAAAACTCAACAGTAACAACAAACAACTGATTTAAAAAATAGGTAAAGGACTTAGACATTTCTCAGAAGGTATATAAAATGGCCAATAAGCACATGAAAGATATTCAACATGACTAACCATTATGGAAATGCAAATCAAAACTACAGTGAGATTCCACCTCCTTCCCGTTAGGGTGACTACTATAAAAAAAATAGACAGCAAAACATGTAGGCAAAGATATGGAGAAATTGGAACTCTTTTGGAATTCCTTGTGTAGAAGGTAAAATGGTGTAGCCCTTATGGAAAATATTATGGAAGTTCCTCAATAAATTACAAATAGAATTGTCATAAGATCCAGCAATTCCTGTTTTGAGTATATACCCAAAAGAATTGAAAGCCAGGTCTTGAAGATATATTTGTCCACCAATGTTCATAGCTGCATTTTTCACAATAGCTAAAATGTGGAAGGAATCCAAGTGTCCACTGACACATGAATGGATAAGCACAATGTGGTTTGTGCATACAATGGACTATTATTCAGTCTTAAAAAGAAAGGAAATTCTGACATGTGCTACAACATGGATGAATCTTGAGGACATTATGCTAAGTGAAATAAGCCAATTCAAAAAAGAGAAATACTGTATGATTCCACTTATATAATGTACTTACAGTAGTCAAAATCATATCAACAGAAAGTAGAATGGTAGTTCCCAGGGACTGGGTGAGGAGTAGGAGGGAGTTATTGTTTAATGGTTATAGAGATTCAGTTTTGCCAGATGAGAATGAGAAGAGTTCTTGAGGGGGCTGGCCTGGTGGTATAGTGGTTAAGGTCACATGCTCTGCTTCGTTGGCCTGGGGTTCACAGGTTTGAATCCTGGGCATGGACCTACACACCACTCATTAAGACAAGCTGTGGCAGCATCCCACATACAAAATAGAGGAAGACTGGCACAGATGTTAGCTAGGGACAATCTTCCTCAAGCAGAAAGAAGTTGTTAGCTCAGGGCCAATCTTCCCCACCAAAAAAAAAAAAAAAAGAGAGAGAGAGAAGAGTTCCTGACATGAATAGTGGTGATGGTTGTAAACAATATGAATGTACTTAATATCATTAAACCATACACTTAAAAATGATTAAGAAGATAAATTTTATATTTCACCACAATAAAATAAAACATATTGCAGAACAGAATACAAATACAATGTATTATATCCATAGCTTACTCATCTATTTAACTCTTGATGGCCATTTGGAATGTCTCAGATGGAGGCTATTATAGTCAAATATGCTCTGAATAGTTTTATATAGGCTTTTTGGAGTACACTTCTAAAAATATCTTCAGGGTATATTTTTTGATTTCTTGAGAGAGATTTCTTGATTTGATTGTATTTATAGCCTAAACTTTAATAGATATTACCAAAATTTTCAAAGTGGTGGTACCAGTGTGTGGTTGACAGACTTGATTACTTCTGTCATGATTCCTGTCTCTTCTTTTTCACACCATTGTATAATTTCTTCTCCTTCAGAGTGAGACCTGTGATTCACTTCTGATCAATAGGCTATGCTAAAGGCTATGGAATGTTACTCTTATAATTTTACTATCTTATAGAAGATTCCATCTTATTAGTAAACTTGCTATGGAGGCTTTCACCCCCATTGGCTTTGAAAAAATAAGTGGCCATGTTAGGAGGCCCATGTGGCAAAGAACAGAATAGGATGAGGTGATGAGGATGGCTCAGGTGACAGCCAGCAAGAAGTCAGGACCCACAGTGTTATAGCTGCAAGGAAATGAATTATTTTTGCTAACAATCAGTGAGATTAGAAGTGGAACCTTCCCCAGTCAAGCTTGCAGATGAGAAGCCAGTCCTGGCCAACATCTTGATTGCAGCCTTGCAGAGTACCCAGCTAAGCCATGCCTGAACTTCTAACCCACAGAACTGTGAGATAGTATATGTGTGTTGTTTTAAGGCATTAGGTGTGTGGTTATTTGTTACACAGTAATAGATAACTAAGACACAATGTATACTCCAAGTTGTGTATATGAGTGTCTAATGTTCCATATCCTCTCCAACATTTGGTATGGTTACATTTTTATTTTATTCTTTAATTCTTTTGATTGCTGTGTAGTGATTTTAATGTATCTATTTTTAATTTCTCAAATTATTAACTAACTTGAACATTTTTGCATATCTTTATTGATCATTTGAATTTTCCCCTTTCTAAGTGTTTAAGTCTTTGGACCATTTCTGTTGAGCTGTTTGTTTATTTATCATTTAGTCATTGCAGTGCTTTATAATGCTATTATTGCCTTTTGTTAGGTACATGTGATGCAAATATTGCTTCCAAACTGGTGGCTTGTTTTTTCACACTATGATTTTTTTGATGGGGGAAGGTTTAAATTTTAATGAAGATACGTTTATTAACTTTTTTCTTTATCATTAATTATTTTCTGTTTTGATTAAGAAATTCTTCCTTACTTTGAGGTCAGGAAGATATTCTCTTTAGGTGCATTTTAATCATAAATATTTTAGCTTCTCTTTACTCGTATTTATCAGTATTTGTTAACTATGCCCCAGTGTATTGTTTATGAGATAAAGTCACTATAAAATATTTAAGATGCAATAAAAGAATGTGAAAACTAATGAATGTAATAAATGTGTTTCCTTTTCATGGTAGTACAAGCTACACAACCACTTTTAATCTGGATGTAAGTTTTGCTTTAAGCATTGGTGGAAAAGCATGCTTTTGTGTACACATCAGAGAAAGAATTTGTATTATTATCCTATTAACTTTTAATGCAAAACAACAATAAAAATATTTTCTTAATCAAAATTTATGTAGTTGAATCGTAAAACAATTATAAGAGACTATTTTATTCTTAAGGACACATGACATAAGTTTGAAGAATCAGTCAAAATTTGTAAATATGCACAGCTAAATTGAATTTCTCAGAAGTTGCTGTGCATATATGATAAAGTACTATAGCAGAGTATGTTTCAGGAACTGCAAAAGGTCTGAGATTTTATGCTACCTGCAAGCTAACAGGCAAGTAGCCTTCCATACTCTCATGGATGTTGATAAAGACATGAGGCTCCCGGAAAAGTGACAAGGGTTTTTATATTGATGGCAATAGTAGTAGTTAGTGTATGAGCACTTTCTTGTGCAAGTTCTGTGAGCTCATTTCTTCCAAGGTGACATGAAGAAGGCTAAGTAACAACTGTACACAAAGTATGCCACATTACAGAAGAGGAACAATGACCTTAGAGAAGCTAAATTTTGTATAATGAAATACAAGCATGCCTGCCCCTTTGCTCAGAGGGAGACTCTATTTCTGTTTTCCAAGACTGCACCAACCTCCTTGAAAAAATAGTTTAAAACAAAGGCAGTCAGCACCTCTGCCCATAGGAGGTGCAGAAATGTGAGAACCATGGAACATTATCTCCCAATACTGTATAGAACATAAGATCTCTCACTTGCCAACTCTGTGACCTTGGACAATTTTATTAAGCTCTTTAAGCCTGTGTTTCATCATCTTTAATCTAGTGATCATCATAGCTTCATGGAGTCGTTGTGGGGATTATATAAAGTTCTAAAATCTACATAAAAGCAGAGAAAAAGTGCATGGCACAGTGGAAGCACTAAACAAAGTTTATCTAGTGTTATTACTAGGCCTGGAAAAGTAGCTAATCATTTTGCGTACTGTGAGGTGCTAGAGGTTAGCCTCCAGGGCCTGAATTTGAGAGAAACTCAGTTGCCAATCCAGGCAGTCCTCAAATGCCAAAAATCACCAAAAGAATTGTTACTAAATGAATAGTTTGAAATGAGCAAGATTGGAAATATTGGAAAATGAGCCATAATCCAGGGCATGAAAAGAAGACACTAGAGTTATAGGAGTCAATCTGCATGATTACACCTGAAAGAATGAAAAGGCTAGAAGAAAGAAAGATGATAAATGGTAGGTATAGACAAACTTAGAAAATACCATACAATAGCAGATCATCAAAAAGCGATGGATGGAATGCTGTATAGTGAAAAATCAAGGAGAGATTTAGGATTTATCTTTCAAAACAAATGTCTCCACCCACAAAAATGGTTTGACCCATTTTATTGGGGCATCTAGGATTTTTGCCCTTGGATAAATTTCATTACTAAGTATAACTCTCACCTCCTGATGCAGGAGGAAACATCTAGGAGGCCTCACGGCTGAGTAATATGTACTTCTCCAGAGCAAAAGTGGTCTGAGTACCAAAAGTCCCTTGCCTCTAAGATATTCTCAGGAATAGATAGCTAGTGTCAGATTATTACAATTTAATTTAACAGGTGTAATCTGGTGTTCTTACGGGTGAAGTGCGGTTATATAAAGCATAGGTAAGGAAACGCGAAGTGAACTTGTAAAGCACTTCAATATCTTCCTTGTATAATGATTTAACTTCATGCATCTCTCTAAGTGTTTCAGTATTTTAGCCTTTCCTCAGTAAAATTTCAGGCTTGAACAGAGAATCTACAATTAGTAATCTTATTCTTAAGCATAGATTTTAATTAAAGTCCTAATTATGTTCCAAGAATTGAACTTAGTATTTCATATATGTTAGCTCATAAATTATTCTGTAAAAATAGTTCTATTTTACAGCTTAGGAAACCAAGATCCACAGGCGAGTGAATGAAATAGCCCTAGGTCGCATTAGTAAAGCTAATCTTGACAGATCTTGTCAAGATGGTGGGGTACACAGATTCTGAACTCACCCTTCTCCCACAAACACGATCAGGTTACAACTGTTCTTGGAAAAATTACCCCAGAGAGAGAACTGAAAACTGTATAAAAAGAACCCCCACAACAAGGGACAGTCTTGACTGAGGTAGAAGAGGCAGAAATTCCTTCTGGAAAGAAAAAAGCCACCTTCATGAGCCATGGAGCTTCACAGCCAGCCAGACAGGAGCCACACTAAGGTACATAGCCCTTCCTGGAGAACTGGAGACCTCAGCAGAGGTGCATTCCATTGTAAACATCCTTCAGACTCAGAACAATTGAGACAAGTGTCCTAACGGCTTCACTGGCTATTAACTGCAATGGGGAATACCCAGAAAAGCTTTGGATGAAAGCTGAAAAAGCTCAGCTCTTAAAGACCCAAGCACAAATTCACCCATCTCAGAATCCTACAAAAAATCACAAGAAAGAAAGGTGCACAGTCCTTTGGTGAAAAGAGACTCACCTGGTAGGCTCTGGGTGAATTTCAGTGAAAGGTGAGGCCTCTCCAGAGACAAAGACATTGGTGGTGGCCATTGTTCTTATTTAGTATAGGTGTGCTGGCATAGACCTGGCAGGCAGCATTGGCGTTCTTCCCCTGGTCTGTTAGCCTAGGGGTCTGCCACACCCACTAGAGTGTAGATTTAATCCAGTTCAGCCAGGGCAGGTAGCCCAGCCTAGGGACCAGCCCCATCCAACAGCAAGCCCTCAGGCTACTTGTTGGCCTACATAGACTGGGTGCCTTGATCCTCTACAGGCAGGTGAGTATGTCCACCTCTGTGGGGCAGGGCCTGCGTGATGACCAGGTGAATTGTGGGGGCCATTGGTGGAGAGGTGGGGGCCTCTGCAGTGGGGTGACTTGGTATGCTCCAGGGGATTTGGAAGTGTGCATGGGCCAGGATTGTGTTGACGGTGTGTATGCACCTGTGGGGGTTGTTAAGCTATCAGTGACAGAAGACCTGTGTCTCACAAACAGCCACATGGGGGATTGGCCCCACCTTCCAAAGCCTGAAACAATTGGGTCCTTCCATGCCTAGGGCCAGCCCCACTCAGCTGCAGTCCTAAGAGAGCTGACAACAGCCTTGCAAGCCTGAGGCCTACAGCAATTGTAAGCTCCTGATCCTAGCAACCAGCTACACTGGGTTTACTCTCATTTAACAGGAAAACTGCAACAGGAGTGTGCTATTAGACCTTGTAGCCAATGGTGCTGGGTCTCCCCCAACCTAACATACAAACAGACAGCCAGGGAGGGAAAACCTAGACTCCCTGGGTACCTTCAGTAAGAGGAACCTTGCTGCAGGAGAAGGACACAAGTAGCCCACACGGGGTCACTCCTGGAACATTTGGGCTGGTGACAAGAGAGAAGCACACTCCTGGGCCTCAAAAGGCATCTCTCACATAAGGCCACTTCTCCATGATCAGGAGACATAGCTGACTCACCTAATACATAGATATAAGCACAGAGAAAGAGGCATAATGATGAGAAAAAGAAATATCTTCCAAGAGGGAAACAGGACAAAACACCAGAAAAAGAACTAAATGAAACAGAAATAAGCAATCTATCTGACAATGAGATCAAACAAAAACTGATAAGGATGCTCACTGATATTGGGATAAGACTGGATGAATACAGTTAGAACATCAACAAAGAATTGGAAAATATAAAAAAGAACCAGAAATTAAGAATACAATGCTGGAAATGAAAAATTCACTACAGGGACTCAATAGCAGAGTAGATGATACAGAGAAAAGGATCAGCAAGCTGGACAAAAGACTATGGAAATCACCCAAGCTGAAAAGATAAAAGAAAAAAGAATTAAAAAGAATGAGAATAGTCTAAGGGAACTCTGGGACATCAAGTACCCTAACATTCAGATTATAGGTGTCCCAGAAGGAAAAGATGGAAACAAAGGGGCAGAGAATCTATTTGAAGAAATAATAGCCAAAAATTTTCCTAACCTAAGGAAGGAAATGGACATCCAGGTACAGGAAGCACAGAGAGCACCAAACAAGATCCAAACAGCCCACACCAAGACATATTATAATTAAAAGCCCAAAATTAAAGATAAAGAGAGAATCCTAAAAGCTGCAAGAGAAAGTCAACAAGTGACATACAAAGAAAAGCCTATAAGGCTATCAGCAGACTTCTCAGCTGAATCCCTAGAGGCTAGAAGAGAGTGGCACAACTTATTTAAAGTGCTGAAAGAAAAAAACCTACAGCCAAGAGTACTCTATCCAGCAAGGTTATCACTCAGACTGGAAGGAGAGAGAAAGAATTTCCCACACAAGAAAAAATTAAAGGAGTTTATCACCAAGAAACCAGTTCTAAATAGGTAGACTAAGGAAGAAAATATCTGTAGCCACATTTGTATTAATTTTCTTATTCCTATTTGTGGTCTTCTCTCTCCCACTTAAATAAGTCCCTTCAGTATTTTCTTGTAGCAGTGCTTTTTTGCTGACTTCTTTCAAGAACTTTATTCTTTTAAATGGAATTTTCACTGTTTTCTTCTATAATTCAGGAAACTTTTTTTTATTTTATGGCTTTGATTGTCTCTTCTATTACTTTTTCCTCTTTAAGGAATTGATTATCTGGCTTATTACTTTCCATTTTATGACCTCCTTATTTGGAGTTGTTTGTTGTACGCCAACAGACAGGGTATGTGGATAGCCTTTGACCCATTTTCTGCTCACTGAAGAGATAGTAAATCTGTCTCACTGAACTACAACCTAGAGGTGAGGTTGATGGATATGGCCTTCGTTCAATTTCTCAGTTCTCATTTGTTAAGAGCCATTCATCTATTATAGATTTCTTTTATGACATACATTTATTCTATTTTTCAGATAATCTAAGTAACAAAATGCTGGGCTCCACCTTCTAGGATGCAATGTGTTACTGTGGACATCCCCATCACCACTTTATACATAATTGCCTTCTAGAATTTGCTTTCAGTGAGTGGCTAAGGAATAGAGGTCATATCTATCATGGATGGGTTTTGTTTGGCCTTCCCAGTGCTTTAAAAGTAAACTGATAATATTTTTAAGATATGAATACTACCCAAATGATCTTCAATCTGTATCAAAATCCCAAGATGTTATTTTAAAGAAATAGAAAAATCAATCCTAAAATTCATATGACATCTCAAGAAACCCTGAATAGTCAAAATAATCTTGGAAAAGAATGAAATTGGAGTTCCCATACTTCCTGATTTCAAAATTTAGTACAAAGCTACAGTAATCAAAACAGTATTTTATTGGCATACAGACATATAAACAAATGAAATAGAATAAAGAGCCCAGAAACAAACCTTTGCATATACGTCCAAATGATATTCAACAAGGGTGCCAACACCACTTAATGGGGAAAGAATAGTCTTTTTAACAAATGATGATGGGAAAACTGGATATCCACATGCAAAAGAATGAAATTGGACCCTTACTTTACACCACATATGAAAATCAACTGAAAATCAATCAAAAACCCAAACATAAGAGCTAAAACTATAAAACCCCTAGAAGAAAATGTAGGAGGAAACGTTCATGACGTTCGATTTGGCAATGATTTATTAGATATGACACCAAAAACACAAGCAACAAAAGAAAAAATAATTTGTCTTATTAAGATTAAAAACAATTGTGCATGAAAGGACACATAAACAGTTTGAAAATGCAACACATGGACTGGGAGAATATACTTGCAAATTCTATATCTGATAATGGATTGATATATAGAATAAATATATAAAGAACTCTTATAACTTAACAACTAAAAGTGAACAACTTAATTTAAAAATAGGCAAAGGACTTGAACAGCTGTTTCTCCAAAGAAGATATACAGATAGTGATTAAGCACATGAAAAGATGCTGAACATACTAATCGTTAGGGAAATGCAAAAACACTTCATACCCAGGATATCTGTTATAAAAAAAAGAAAAACAGAAAATAACAAATGTTAGTGAGGATGTGGATAAATTGGAATGTGTGTGTATTGCTGGTGGAAATGTAAAATGGTGCAGCTTCTGTGGAAAAGAATATGTCAGTTGCTCAAAAGATTAAACCTAAAATCACCATATGATCCAGAAAATCCACTTCTGGTTACACGACCAAAAGAATTGAAGCAGGGACTCAAACAAATATTTGCACACCAATGTTCATAGCAGCAATTTTCACAATAGCCAAAAGCTGTTGAGTTGCAACCTAAGTTGGGAAGCAACCCACGTGCCCATCAATGGGTGAGTGGATACACAAAATGTGGTGTATACATACAATGCAATATTTTTCAGCCTTAAAAAAGAAGGAAATTCTGACATATGCTACAACATGGATCAACTTTAAAGACATGATGCTAGGTAAAATAAATCAGTCACAAAAGAGATAATACTGTATGATTCAACTTACGTGAGGTATCCAGGGAAGCCAAACTCATAGAAACAGAAAGTAGAATGGTAGCTGCCAGGTGCTGAGGCTAAGGGGGAATGGGAAGTTGTGATTTAATGGGTATAGAGTTTCAGTTTTGCAAGATGAAAAAGTTCTGGAGATTGGTTGAACATCAGTGTGAATATACTTAACACTACTGAACTATACACTTAAAAACGATTAACATGGTAAATTTTATGTTATGTGTATTTTACCACAATAAAAAAATTAAAAAAAAAAAAAAAAAAACAAGGCTAATCTCAAAGCCATGTTAGCCTGACTGCAAAGTTCATGATCGTGTCTGTATAGTATGTGTGGTTGCTCAGGAACAACCAATGCATAACCTTGAAAGGGTCACTAGTTGGCCAAATATTAGGAAGTTGATAATTTAGAAGAGAAGCCAGCTCACATGCTAACCTACTCGAGATTAGGCCTTTGTGGAGGGAGGGTCACACATCCTGAGCTACTCCCCACCTTCAGGTTTTCAGTAATGGTAAGCCACTGAGTCTTCCTATTGGCTTCCTAGATACCTAGCCTTCGATTATTCTTTTCTTAGAGATTCGCTCATCACTGCAAAAGCACTGTTCTGGGGTTGCTACATTTGGCAATTTTTGTCTTTGGTCTATTCTGACATAAAACGGTTTTTAATTTTTAATAGAAAAGTTACTATATGATGCTCCTTTAAAATACACATATTTTAATATTTGCAGCTGACATATACCTGCATTGCTCTTCCCCCGCATCATCATGCACACAGTAAGTGGGTGAATCTTCTGAAGCTTTCCATCTTTAAGTGACATGAGTCTTTAGAGGTCATAGAAAGGCCATATGTATGGAGGTTTGTACTTCACACCTGCTTACTTTGTCTCCACAGGAAGTACTCTGAATTCTGTGAGAGCAGATCCTGTATTTTATCCTTTCTTTATAGCCTCCAAGGGCCTTACACAGTTTGTCTAAATGAAGGCATTAAAGAAACACTTGTGTTGATTCTACTTTTAAGCAAAGTATTTTAACATATCTGAGCCTTGCCGCAAAATAACAAATAAAATGTGAAATGCTGTCAATGAACTTCACTGTTGACAAGAAATGGCTGAAGAAATGCAAAAGATGAAAAAAGACAGAATTTTTGCCCCTTCTAGATTTTTGTTCATATATTCCAGACAGCTTCTCATATCACAGCTTCATTCACTTGTTAAGTTTTAAACCCCCACTAAACAAGACCATGTGTCATGTTGGAATTACAATTCGGCTTCATGGATTCAAAATATTGCTATGAAACAGAAATACTGTGGTTAAAAAAATGGAAGAGAAAGGTCTTTTAATTCAAGGAATTTAAAATCTACTTGTAACTAATTTTAAAGACATAAGTGTGTTAAACTGAAGTTTATTGTTTTAAATTGAGCATGTAGGAGGGGAAAAAAGAGACGTGTGAAAGTGATGACATAAATGACAATTTACTCAAAAGAAAAATGAATCAATCACTTGAGGTACTCAAAGATTAGAGTAACAAACTTGTAAAGTACTCATAAAATACTCGTGAAGATTTGTTGTACTTCGCCTCGCAAGGCTGACATAAAACTGATTATTTTCACGTATTCACGACTCCTCTACCCAGTACTCTTTGTGCCATTCTCCATTGTTCCATTCCTGTAAAAAACCAGATATATTTAACACTTCCTGTTAACTTGACTCATGAGTTCTATTCAAATCTACTCCCTCCTCAAATCAATGTATTAAAAATTTAGTTTTCTAAATATTATATCAGTTAATTCAAGTTGCAGAATAAAGGGTAAGCATAATTTAAAATTGTAGATGATATTAAGTTTTCAAAAGCAGAGCTAGACTAGAAAGCTCTCGAAAATCTTTGCTTCAGTATTAGGGCCTTCAGTCTATGTTGGCCACGCACTGAGTAGACATTAATGCCAAGCGGTCATCTTTGGCATTGCAGACAGTCTGCCATTACCACAAAAAATTGGCCCATTTTTTGGAACTGTGTTCATCGTGTGGTTAAAAGTAATCTTACTGTTAAAGGTGAACAGGTCTTAAAATCTTAGGGATTCTGAACTGTTCATAAGTTTAATTGTGGCACTTCATATATAGGTTATAATTAGCAGGGAGCCCTAAATTAATAGAAAAAAAATCCTACCCTAGTGCCTAGTTTTACATTGTAAACCGTTTAGCAGTTACACTCGAGCCCATTTAAAAGCAGCTTTAAATGACCCATGGCTGGTTTCCAAAACAAATAAATTAAAATTCGGCTGTTAGAGAATGTTAAGAGTTAAAAACAATTTTAATGAAAAGCAGCGGTGGACTCAGCACTACTGAGGTTTTGGGTTTTGTTTTTAAACTTTCTTTAGTGAATTTGAATGTGACAGTACCTCGGTAACAATTTGGACACTAGAAGCTGACCATTCTGGATGTACTTATTTCACATTTATCCATCCCCTCACGTTTGTATGGCTTTTAAAAATCATAATCCATCA
Organism: Equus quagga; assembly: GCF_021613505.1. Lineage (NCBI taxonomy): Eukaryota > Metazoa > Chordata > Mammalia > Perissodactyla > Equidae > Equus > Equus quagga. Next base: position 18,115,051 of record NC_060269.1, read on the forward strand.
GTAACATGACTGCAAACACAAATGGCAATAAAGAACCAGTAGTTTCTTCATTCTCCCTTTTTATTCCCTTTGGTTTCTTTGTTTCTTTGACCGACATTCCTTTCCCTGACATCTAAATGATGGCAACATTCTGTTATCTTGATTTATAAGAAATTGTTGAAAAAGTTATAGTATCTAGTGAGTCAATATTAACAGGAAGCCATTAGCTTTAGATGTGCTTGTTCCCCACCACGATGAGAGAGAACACATCTGAAGCTGGTAATAGTGTTTCCTTCACAAAACGTGTGCCAGCTAAAATACTGCATGATACTGAATTCAACACTTTCGTTACTCCCACTTCCCAAAAAAGGTGTTTTAATTGCGGTTGCTGGCTAGTCTTCCATTGTATGGAAAACCACACAGTCACCTAATTTATTGCCCTGAGCATTCAAGTTTCATAAAGAAATGTATCTCTAAGAAAATATGAAGCAGAAATTAATGTTTGAACAGCTCACTGTCGATTATAAATTATTATTTTTGTTCGCTTCTTTATAATTGCTGGCTAATTTTAAAAAGCCAAATTAACCACATTTTTACTACAATTTTAACTGAATTTAAAACCGAAATTAATCACATTAATTAAAAACCCAAATTAATCATATCAAAGACTCAAATTAATCACATTTTTACTATAAAAATAACTTTATCACGTTTTTACTATAAATTTAATTGAATTTATACTAATTATTTCAAATACTTATTGACCAGAGAGCATCATTCTAGAAATTGTCTATGATTAAAATATTTTCAAAGTTTGATTATTATCTAGTAGTAATGTAAAAGGACATCATTTTTAATAAGTAGAAAAAATTTGTCTTGTAAATTAAAGCCAGTCTAGATTCAGGCATTATTACATTAATTGTTGAATATTCAATCTTGTCTTTTACTCACTTTTTTTGAGTCATAGAAATTATGGTAGTTTGATACAGTTCTAAAGTAATGCCTTAATCAAACACTGCTTTCTTTTACATGTGGGACTAGGAGTGGGAAATCTTTGTTCAAAAACAGATGAATGACCTCATTTAAACTCTCACCAAATGTTTTTGGCTCTGCATTTCTTCATTAGATCCAGATGTTACAGTATTAAGTGCCTGTAGCCATTTACACTAATAATCCATGAATTGACATTTTTGCTAATAATACAGCAAGCTAAGGTTTTTCTTTGTCACTTTTACTTAAAATGGTGGGAGAGATGGAGAATGATGGCAATTCTCAGCCCCCATAGTAGCCTATTTCCAAATCTCCCTCTCTGAATGATACCATCTATTAGAAAGTAACCGGCGAGACACCGTTCTTTCAAAACTCTATTGAGTAACGGTCGTGTGATGCTTAATAAAGAACGAAGGACATATTTTACTTATGTATGCAGTTGATCAACATGAGAGTAAATGCCAATAATTTATTACCTAGCCACAAGACTAAACACAAGACTATTACATTATAATGGAGAATGTTACTCATAAATTAAATATATTCATATATATTTCCATACGTATAAGAGGAATATGTGGTATGACTTCTTACTGAAGACTGAAGTTACTATATTTCCCATGTCAGTATTGCCATTCAGATGATATTAGATGGAAACAGTGCTCATTTATCAAAATCAGTAGTGTCTTATTTTTAAATACATGCTTTAAAAAAATGACAGCCACCTGTGGACTCTACCATACTCTTTCCAAATCAAAACCTACAATTTTTCTGAGACCTGCTGTTTCTATGGAGACTTTCATTTACTCAGATATTTTCCGATTTCGTCTTAGTCTTGGTAGTATTTATTTTTCTCCATTTTTGTTCCATTTTAATGACTGACATTCTTTACTTTTTGGCTTGCTTATTTTCTTTGGAAGTTTGACGCCAACTATTTTTCATCCATTTTTTTATCCTAGTCAGAATGGCACCAGCAATCAAGAAGACTTCACAGAACTTTTGCCTTAAATACAAGTTATTAATTCTGATGTTTATTTTCACTTGGTGATACCTTTCTTTAGAAAATCCATAATATTTACCTCAATAATCTATCTACAGTACAATGAAATAGAGAAATTTGATATTCCTGTCTGGTTAGTATCTATATCACACCAATTATGTTTTATTAAAACAGAAAGTCTGAATTATTGAGCAAGTTAAAAATTAACAGAGGAAAAAAATAACTGAGACTACTGAGTAGTAATAAGGCATTGCATGAAGACAGATTTTGTTAATAAGTGAATGTACTCAGTTTTTCACCTGTTACTTCAAAATGAATGAGTCCAGACATTGCAAAAGGAGAGAAGTAGAAGATTTGGCCTTGTCTTTAAAGGATTTGAAAACTTATTACTTAAAAAATCATTAGCAATTTAAGAGAGTAAATGAAAAAGTACAAGGTAACAACAAGTTCTCTAAGGTTTACAACAGAGAAGACAACCGTCTATTAGAGTCAAAGAAGATTCTATAAAAATCTTACATCCTGACTGAGCAATATTTTGGAAATAAAAATAAAAATAGTTCAAAGATGACAAATTGTCTTAAGAAAGCATATGAGAAGGTATGGCATGAGAAGTCCCAGTGCATATAGTCTTCAAAATATTACTCATTGAATTGTCTGGATTCGACTGAAGAAATGGGGATGAATGGTGGAAGTGGAAATTATTGCTATAAGTAAAATGACTTTTCCCAACAACACATTTCTTCAATAAAGGCTAATATTTATCAAGGACTTATAAATGCTAAGAACTGTTCTAAGCATGTTAATGTAGTAGTGAATTAATAGGCACAACAATTTCTGAGGTAGGCATTATTTGTATCCCCATCTTACAAATGAGGAAATGGAGTCATAAAAAGTCTAAGTAACTTGCCGTAAACTACCCGGATAATTTAATCGTAGAAATGCTGACTCTGGAGCCCCCACTCATTGACCACATTACAACTCACTCTACACACCTTCTTCAGGCCTCCCAACCCCTGACAGAATGTGTTGGCCTGGTTGGAATGAACTTACGAGTTTCTTGCGTTAGGACACAACGTGTGTGAAGGCTGACATCCCAGTTTCCATCTCTCTCGGCTGCATTTATTCCATGTTCATTGTACAGACGGCGCTGCTTCTCAACCTCACTCACATTTTACTTTATGGGAACATTTGTTTTCTCGCCTCTTTCTCTGAACTTGGTGTTTTTAGCCTTAAAATTATTTTTGAAATACTCAGATAGGTGTTTATCTTTCTGGCTACTAAAACAAAATGGTTTTTTATTACATTTTAGTCTCTTCTGTTTTATTTTAAGTAGATTTACGTGCATACCAGAAACTCTCCTGTTTCCATTTAGAATTCACATGTCCACATGTAAGATTCTCAGCGGCATATTGCTTCCCATCGAATTGCACAAACATTTGGCAATGATAAGCAGTCATATTTATTATTGGAGGCCTCAACATTTACATAAGCTATTGATAGTGGAGGTTTATTAAGTTAATAAGTTCTCAGAACATCGTATTTAATATTTTTTAAGAAGTTATAATTATGGACTGACAAGTTAAAAACACTTAAACTTATAGAACATCACATTTAACATTTGAATAATAGAGGTTATAAGTAAATACATTAAAAATAAATGATATTTTAATTTGAATATCTTCTAATCACTTTTAAGTTTCTACTAAACAAGAAATTGCTTGATTTCCAAGGGGATGACTATTTTATAATACAAAGGAATAGATGTAAAAATATGGAAGGAAAATCTTTTACTGTAAACATTTTATTTTCTTTATGTATGATCAATGTAAATTTATAATGTTAAAAATTGCATTACTTAGTTTGGAATCTAGAGGAAAATAGGGCAGTTATTTACTGAAAACCATGCTTTTAAAATGAGGTCATATTCGTTATTAAGAATAAAGTATACTGAGATCCATAACACTATTTTTTTTTTTTTTTTGAGGAAGAGTAACCTTGAGCTAACATCTGCTGCCAATCCTCCTCTTTTTTGCTGAGGAAGGCTGGCCCTGAGCTAACATCCGTGCCTATCTTCCTCTACTTTATATGCAGGACGCCTGCCTCAGCATGGCCTGACAAGCCGTGCATAGGTCTGCACCTGGGATCCGAAACAGCAAACCCCGGGCCAATGAAGCAGAACATGTGAACTTAACCGCTGCGCCACTAGGCCGGCCCCAACACTGGCTATTCTTGAAAGTAGGAATGTATATATATTCTGTAGGTCCTAGGAGCATTTATACTATCTAAATTCAATATCTATTGTGTAAATCTAATAATTACTTCTCAAATCTCAACTAAAAGAAAAATAATGAGCTAATGAAAGAAAAATAAATGTGTAAAAACAAGAAAAAAGTAAGAATGTACATTTATTGTGCATCTGCTTCATTTCAAGCACTATGGGGATTAAAAATATATATATATTGTTTTATATGTATATTATATACTATATTATATATTATTTATAGTTATATAATTATATGGTTATAAGTTCATATAGGATACTCCATTTTCCTAGCCCTAAAGTATCTACCAAACACTAGACTTTCATTTGTAACTTATTTTCTTGGTTGATATTTTCATCTAGATTTCCTTTTGGATGACAGCTCAATCCTAAAATGTTGAAAATCAAAATTATAAACTTGATTCTTTTGGTTTTTTAAAATTAATTAATTAATTATTTTAGTTTATCTTTTATTTATAATTAGTTTTTCGGTGGTGAACATGATATACTCTACACAGAATTCAAAATATATTATGATGTACATCCAAAAGCTATATAATGTTATAATCCAATGTTAATGCAATTAAACTTGATCCTCTTCTTAACTGTTTTATATCTTCCACTTGGCACCAGCATTCTTTCATGCACTATCCTTGTAGGCACCAGATCCTCAGAATCATTCTTAATTCTCACTTTGCATTACTTCTGCAAATCTATCTTCAAACTCTGCAAAGGCCTTTTCAGTTCTAATGTCAATGTAATCACCCTAGTCAGCACTACAACTTTCTATGCCTAGATAGTTAGAAGAGAATTCTAATGTGTTTCCCTTGCATTCAGATTTTTTGCTTTAATTGGTATGGCATAACTTTCAAATTATTTCCAGAATCCAGGTATTTTCATGCTCAAAACCTTTTTGCCTCCCAAAAGTCAAAATAATTAAATTTGGGGACCCAGAGGCAAGTTTACCCTGAAGCTGCTGAATATTGAACATAAGGGCCTTTCACTTCCAAGATATCCCTCCAAGGCTCTATACTCCTTTTCATATGTGTAATTTTGTACTATAGTATATTTAAAGAAGGATTTCCAAATTGAATAAGTTTCAGGAATTCAATAAAACCTGGATCTACCCCCGGTTGGGCTTCATGATTAATGTTTCAAGTCACACTATTATAAACCTATTCGATTAACTGAAATTCAAATATGGGCTGCTTGGCTAGAAGAATGTGTGAGAGAAAAACAACAGCTCAAATAGTATGGGAGATCTTTGTAGGTTCCTCAGAGTACGCATGAGAGAAAGGATCTAAAGTCTGCCTTTTCCTCGGTCTCATCCTTCTCTGCTCTCTTAGTGCAACACAATTCAACTGTGATTCTCAATGTATTATGGCTCAGCCTATGGAAATAGCAAGGGGATAACTTTATGATTACTGACAAAGAAGCAAAATGCATTATTCTCGGGGTCAAGTATGAGGAATGATTCCATCTTCATCCTTAGGTACTACTGAATAGTTAATTGAGGGCTGTGAGGAAACTAAAAGCACTGGCAAAATCATTCTTTTAAGACAAAGATATACAAAAGTCTTCTAAAATCTTCCAAACTGGAAAACTCTTGAGTGTTTTAATTTCTGAGTTCTGTACGTATGGCTAAAACAAAGGATTTCCAAGTGGAATTTTGACCATACGCAAATTTTGCCTGATATGCTGACTGTGGAATTTGATGAGAGATTCCTGAACTATAAGATCTTATTTTCATTTCCAGGTATAAGTCCTGCTGTTCCTAAGCTGAACAGAGTACATGCAACTTGGTTTTGTAGAAATACCAACAAAGCCTTGACATCCAAAATATGCCTTAGTAACCCTCGTGCTTGCTTTTGGTGCTCAATTTCCAGGAGGAACTAGGAGACTGAAGCTAACTGACTATACAAAAACCTTCACCAAAGCCTGTTTAAATAATTTCTTTGAAATCACTGCTGTGGCTACATCTCCCAGCTTCTTCTTTCAAGCCAAGCCCTGAGAATGATTTCTCCCCTGAACATTAAAGGGTTGGCATAAAATTCATGAGTAATTGCCTCCTCCTCCCTATCAGGTAACTCTCAAAGTTCTGCCATGAATATGTTTTGCATTCCCTCTGTCCTATGTCTTATCAGTGAAATATATTCAAACTACAGAAACATAAGCCATTCATAGGGTCAGCTTTTAAACATGGCCTCAAGGAAAAGTGTGAGTCATCACATGCCCACTACCTAGAATTTAATTTGTTTAGCGTGTATTTAGTTAGTTATTAAGGGTATAGTTTCGTTAATTCTCGTGTATTTTGATTGCTTTCAATACACATTGGACATTGGTGATGACATGCTCATGTCCGCTCAGCACTCACCATTCCAGTGTATGGCAGTAGCATCTTACTACCTCAGTGACAACTCTCTACCTCAGACTTTCTGTTGGCTAATGGTTGGGGGTAGGGAGGAGTCAGAAAGTGCTAAGAAGTTAACGCCCCTAAAGCAGTTTCCAGCCAATGAGAAACATGAGTTGAAAGATAAATTGCACAGCTTTCTCACTGTTACAAAACAAGTAAATGCATTTCAAAACCAAAGCAAGACTGCTGAGGGGAGAAGTTTTACTGCTAAGGAGGGAACCCCATTTGTGGTAGACTGAATAGTGGACCCCGAGATGTTCACATCTTGATCCTCAAAAGCTGTGATTATTTCCTTATATGGCATAAGGGGCTTTGCAGATGTGATCAAGTTAATGATTTTGAGATGAGGAGATTATCCTGATTATTTGAATGGGCCCAGTATAATCACAAGTGCCTCTATAAGAGGAACACAGAAAGAATCTGAATCAGAGGAAAAGGTAACGTGACGAGGGAAACAGAGACTGGAGTGATGCACTTCGAAGGTAGAGAAAAGAACCACAAGCCACGGGATACAGGATGTATGTTAGTCAGGTTCTCCAGAGAAGCAGAATCAATAGGATATATAAAGATAAACAGAAGACATTTACTATGAGAAATTGGCTTATGCAATTATAGAGTCTAGAAGTTCCACAATCTGCTGTTTGCAAGCTGGAGACCCAGGAAAGCCAGTGATATAGTTCTAGTCCAAGGCCAAAGGCCCGAGAACCAGTCAATGGTGTAAGTCCCAGTCCGAGTTCCAGGTGCCAGAACCATGAGCACTGATGTCTGAGGGCAGAAGAGGCAAGTCCCCGCTTCAGCACAGAGGGCAAATTTGCCCTTCCTGTCCCTTTTTGTTGTATGCAGGCTCTCAGTGGATTCAATGACACCCACCTGCTTTGGTGAAAGCAGTCTTCTTGACTCAGTCTGCTAATTCAAATGCTGATCTCTTCAGAAAACACCCTCACAAACAGACTAAAAATAATGTTTTACTGGCTATCTGGGCATCTCACAGGCCAGTCAAGTTGATGCATAAAATTAACCACCACAGGAGGCCACTGAAACTGAGAAGGTAAAGGAAATAGGTTCTCCCCTCAGATCCTCCATAGGAACCAGCCCTACTGACACCTTGAAACTGTGCAGTGACACTGATTTTGGACTTCTGACCTCCAGAATTGTAACATAAATGTGTTGTTTCAAGCTACTAAATGTGTGACAATTTGTTACAGCAGAAATAGGAAACTGATACACAGTCCAAGCACAGAGACCAGATAGGTTCTTAGGGATGAACCTAAGGGAAGTTCAGAGGAGGGAAAAAGAGGCAAGTCTGTGAACATGTTGATTAGGTGTCAATATCTGTGTATACTGATTAGCTAAGGACTAGATTGCCTGGAGGGGGACCGCGATGTAGGTGTGATACCCTTCTTTTTTTTTTTTTTTAAATATTTTATTTTTTCCTTTTTCTCCCCAAAGCCCCCCGGTACATAGTTGTGTATTCTTCGTTGTGGGTTCCTCTAGTTGTGGCATGTGGGACGCTGCCTCAGCGTGGTCTGACGAGCAGTGCCATGTCCGCGCCCAGGATTCGAACCAACAAAACACTGGGCCGCCTGCAGCGGAGCACGCGAACTTAACCACTCGGCCACGGGGCCAGCCCCAGGTGTGATACCCTTCTTGGGATCCAGCTCTCTCTGCTGCTCACATGAGTCCCTTGCCTTGGAGCTGCTTTGATGAGAAGAGGCTTAGGCTATATTAGGACTCATCATCTTCCCTTAGGTGATGAGGGATAACTCTGAGACGTGGTCTACATTTTCTCCCACAGTAGTTGGAAACAATAATCTGCTCAATAATACAATGTTTATTGGCTTCCTTCCCTTCCCTTTACTTCCTCACTCCCAAACTGGTGTTTCCTGGGGTCACTTCACAAACATAATACTTATATCCAAATCCTGTCTCTCAGTCTGCTTTTGGAAAACACAATCTAAGACACTGTAATATATCACAATTTAAAAGAATATTGATATTAACTATACATTTTGTCAGTCATGGTTGTTTGTTTCCAGCAAGATAAACTAACTCTGGCCAACTGAATTAGATTAAGAAATTAATTAGGTACACAGTACCTCACAGAATCTTTGGAAGAACTATAGAAGAAAGATTTCAATTAAGCACTCCGGAACAATTCCCCAAAACTAAGCTACAGAATTTATCTAGTGACAGAACTCCTGAAATTGTCACTACACACTAGTTTAACTGCTGTTGCTTCTGTCCCTTCTTCTACTCTAGAAATTTAATTGAACTGTAACTAATCATATGGCTGATATAACTGCCATTTGTAGACTAACGACATAATGTTATCACACACAACCTCCCCAATGTTACCCAAGAGGAAAAACGTTCTACTCTTTCCTACTTCTTGTGTTGCTAGCTCCTGAGTTGAGCATGAAGTGAATGCCTCTGATTGGTGGAACATAGATAACATGTCTACTTTCTGGCTGGAAGGGAGGCTGTGCAAATGAATGTCTGGCATTCTCAACTTTTTAATAATAAGAGGCAATTTCTATTTCCAAGCAAAATTCCTAAGGTGGAAAATTCTTCAGCTATGAAGGGAGTCCTGATACTATTTGATCAAAGGAAATATCAGCTGTTAACTACGGTGGACATTACTATTTTGAAAACGCATATGACAATTTCTGTCACTCTTTAGATTATATAATTCTCTGAAACCAAGCTCAAAGTCACCAGAAACAACAGAAATTTTAATCACATTACTTGATCTGATTAGGGCTGCATCATCTCCATGAAAGTAAATGACTCCACCTTAATATGGCAGACCTGGTGGTCCTACCATGCTCCATACTAATGTCTCCTGAACCTATGAAGTTAATCCAAGAAAAACTTTCAGAGAGAATTGGCGTGGGTTCACTTCATCCTTACTCTCGCACATACATAAACTTTAATTATCTAACCATTAACTTGACTGCCATAGTTTGATTAATAGACGAATCTCTAGTTTGTTAAAAGGCAGAAATACTTAGAGTCCACAACAGATTCCACTGCGGGTACACTCAGCAAGACCATGCTTTTAGAAACCACAAAGAATTCTGATGGCTTTTTGCCAGGGACACAGTCCCAGAGGACCATATTTAAGGAAGCTTGGGGATAGCCAGCATTTCCTAACCTAAGTATAGACTAAAGCAATACCACATAAAATTCTGATTTACATTCTATAGGAGTACTCAAGGAGGACGTACTTATTTTACTGGTTAGTAATTTCCTCTTTCTTTAGATTGACTACTGGGAGCTCTGTTGTGTCCAATTACAATCCCCTTATTTTCCTTCCAAACCTGAGAGATCTTTGCTTTAGTGTGAACAAAATCCAATGTTATTACTCACAGAGTTTTGTAAATCAACAAGAAGCTGCTTGAGTTCAATTATTTCTCACCTCTTTAATTAATCTTTGTCTGTTTTTTTCCCACCTTACTAGGTAAGTCAGAGAAATTGCCTCAAAATCAGATATTCTGATAATACACTTAAATGCATCCTGAAAATTCTCGTGGTATTCTTCTCTAGCTTTCCCATTGCCTTCTAGATAATTCCAAGTAAATTTCTATTGTTACTCTGACATCTCTCTGTATATCTTGAACTTAAATATATTCCTCAGCAAGCTATTTTAAGAAGCTTCCCATGCAACCTTTTCCCTGTAATTTCTTCCACTTGCTTTGTCCATTTTGCAAACACATTCCAATCCTTCAGGTATCTTTCCAGAAATTTAGGCCATTCCTGTGTGAGCATGGGTATAATGCTTTCAAAATAAGCATCCTTTTTCTTCAGATGACTTATAGATGGTCCAGGTTTTATCAACCAGGCAGGCATAAGACATTTTCTGTGCCAACCTGGTCTCTCTTTGCCCACTTCTGGCATATGTAAGAATTTTTATAGTCTGATTTACTATTTTTTATGGCATATTGTATAGAATTATCTCCCTGGAAAGGCTCACTAGGGCTAGGTAAGAGACCCAGCAGGCATATCTCCTAGGCCTAGGTATGTCCCTAATAGCTGGTCACATTCAAAAATTACCTTTTCAGTTCTTACTTATGGCAGTAGCCCTTGGTAAAAAGAAAAGTCCTTTACAATAGCTGCTCATAATCCCTTCATTCCATTGAGTGCTCGTGACTAGACTGGTTAGGTTAGAGCAGAGGTCCTGCTATTCTCAAGAAATTGCCATATAACCGTTCTGTTTTGCCTCCAAATCCCAGTTTTTCCCAATAACTTTTAAGGACTACCACAAGGCCTTGTATATTGATACATTTTCTAAGGTGTCAATTTCCTTTTCCCTCTCCCCCTTGCTGGTGGCTATCTCTTTCTCCCTCCAAGATAGCACTGACATATCATCACATTCTAGAAGGAAACACAGATTGCCCTTACCCCATTTCTTAACCTGGCACTTAAGGAAAAGCCATAAAAACTGGCCTGAGTAGAAATCTCCGTGAAACTCTACTTAGGGGCTGACATCACTATGATAATTTTACATGTCAACTTGACTGGGCCACAGGATGCCCAGATCTCTGCTTAAACATATATTTGGGCATACCTGTGAGAGTGTTTCAGAAGAGATTAGCATTTGAAGTGACAGACTGACTGAAGCATATTGCCTTCTGCCAATGTGAGTGGGCATCACCCAACCAGGTGAGGGCCCGAATAGAACAAAAAGGCAGAAGAAGGTTGAATTCTCTCTCTGCCTGACTGCTGAGACACTGGTCTTCTCTTGCCTTTGGACTGGAACTTATATCATTTGTGTTCCTGGTTCTCAGGCATTTGGATTCATACTGGAATTTACGCCACCAGCTTCCTGGGTCTCCAGCTTGTAGATGAGATTGCAGAACTTCTCCGCTTCCATAATTGTACGTGCCAGTTCCTTATAATAAATCTCTTTCTGTCTTTCTCCATATACCTCCTATTGGCTCTGTGTCTCTGGAGAATACTGACTAATAGACTCACTCTTAGAGTAAGGCTGACTAAAGACATATGAGCACATAGTATTATTTCCTACATATAACAGATAACTTTGGGGTTTCCTAGAGATCCCAAGGCATTTTCACCATAACAACACATTAGAAGGAATCACTTGTCCTTGGAGTGCATCATTTCAGTTGTAGCTCCAGCTGTAATCAATAGGCAAACCAGGCACCGTCGGGTGCCATTAGCTTTCAAGATCAAAGAAATCGGATGCCTTTGAAACTTTTAGTAATTCTGATGCTGGCTTTATTTTACCATAAACACTGTGATCCATAGCAGTAAATTAACATACAATTATTATAAACATCTTCTTGAACTAACTAACTACTGAACTGAGTCTCCTGTATCTCTTTACTGAAAGAAGTCTGGTCCAAGAAACAAAAGGACTCCATATAATTCACGTTCATTGCCTCTTCTTCCTACATTAAGTAACTCTCAGATTATAACGAGAAAGTTATTTTTGTGTCCACTCTCTTCTTTCATCTTATTGGTAGAGGAATATCAGAAGGGTTTAGCACAAGTGCACTTCAGTTTTTAGAATTGGTTGTTAAGTAGACGTTCAAAGGCAAGTGCTGGCTTTTCCATCTGACTCCTGGCCCGACTGCACTCCAAAATCTAGACGAACAACTTCTTGCTATTCCACCAATATGTGTCACAGTTTCCTGTCTTTGTGCATTTGCTCACACCATTTCCATTTCCTCTACCTGTCATTCCATTACCTTCCCTATCTATGCTGCCCATACTCAAGGCCGTCTCAAATCTCTCCAGCTCCAGGATACTTCTCTTGGTGTTCTCAACCAAATGGAACGCTCTCTTTTAAGTCACCATTACACTTCATTGACTTATCACATTCTGCTTTGAATTAGAATTGTTCTATGCTTGTCATAGCCTCATTGCTGATCTGTAGGATATCTGAGCCCTCTTTGGGCTTTTCTGAACAGCATATATCAACTGAACCACACATTCAAAGGTGTGGTTCTTAAACATCTTAAAAAGCAGACCCCAACTGCTTTTCAGGGGTCTTGTCCCCTACATTAGGAGCTAGTATGAGAAAATGTATGTCAATCATCTGTCATTTGGTCTACATAGCTCAGAGATATAACTATTATTTACACAAATATAAATGAAATACGATACGTATTTGTGTAAATCCAGTTCAGCTTTCCTCTGTATGATTTAGTATTCTCTTATGATCCTTTGTATTTCTTCAGTATCTGTTGTGATTTCTACTCTCTCGTTTCTAATTTTATTTATTTGAGACTTCTCTCTCTTTTTTTTAGTGAGTCTGGCTAAGGGTTTGTCAATTTTGTTAATTTTTTCGAAGAACCAACTCTTTGTTTCATTGATCCTTTCTACTGTCTTTTTTGTTTCAATATCATTTATTTCTGCTCTAATTTTTATTATTTCCCTCCTTATACTGACTCTGGGCTTTGTTTGTTCTTCTTTTTCTAATTCCGTTAGGTGTCATTTGAGGTTGTTTATGTAAGACTTTTCTTGCTTATTGAGGTGAGTCTGTATTGCAATGAATTTCCCTCTTAGGACTGCCTTTGCTGCCTCCCAAATCATTTGGTACAGTGTGTTTTCATTTTCATTTGTCTCCAGATAATATTTGATTCTTCTTTAATTTCTTCAATAATCCATTGTTTGTTCAGTAGCGTGTAGTTTAGTCTCTACATTTTTGGCCCTTTCCCAGCTTTATTCTTGTAGTCTATTTCTAGTTTCATAGCATTGTGATCAGGAAAGATGCTTGATATTATTTCAACCCTCTTGAACTTATTGATGCTTGCTTTGTTTCCCAAGATATGGTCTATCCTTGAGAATGTTCCATGTGCGCTTGAGAAGAATGTGCAACCTGCTGTTTTTGGATGATGTGTCCTATATATATCCATTAGGTTCATCTGATCTAATTTTTCATTTAATTCTATAATTTCCTTGTTGATTTTCTGTCTGGATGATCTGTCCATTGGTGTTAATGGTGTGTTGAGGTCCCCTACTATTATTGTACTGCTGTTGATGTCTCCTTTTAGTTTTGTTAATAGTTTCTTTACGAATTTTGGTGCTCCTGTGTTAGGTGCATATATATTTATATGTGTTATGTCATCTTGGTGGAGCGTCCCTTTTATCAGTATATACTGTCCCTCTTTGTCTTTCTTTATCTGTTTTGCTTTGAAGTCTACTTTGTCTGATATAATTATGGCAACACCTGTTTCTTTTGTTCATTATTAGCTTGGAGTATTGTCTTCCATCCCTTCACTTTGAGTCTGTGTTTGTCTTGGGGCTGAGGTGTGTTTCCTGGAGACAGCATATTGTTGGGTCTTGTTCTTTGATCCATCCTGCTACTCTGTGCCTTTTGATTGCAGAGTTCAATCCATTCACGTTTAGAGTGATTATTGAAACGTGGGGGCCTACTGTTGCCATTTTATCACTTGTTTCCCGGTTCTTTTCCATTTTGTCCTGATGGAGAGCTGTTACTTTGTGTTATTGTCCTTCTGCTTACCTCCTTTGTTCTGGATTTTGTAGCCCCTTTCCTTTTTTTGATTTTTCAGGAATGAGGTTCTTCCTGAGCATTTCTTGAAGAGGAGGTTTTGTGGCGATGAACTCCCTTAACTTTTGTTTATCTGGGAAAGTTTTTATTTCTCCATCGTATTTGAAGGACATTTTCGCTGGGTAGAGTATTCTTGGCTGCAGGTTTTTGTCCTTCAGAGTTTTGAATATTTCATTCCAATCTCTTCTAGCCTGTAAGGTCTCTCCTGGGAAATCTGCTGATAGCCTTATGGGGTTTCCTTTGTAAGTTATTTTCTTCTGCCTGGCTGCCCTTAGTATTTTCTCTTTGTCAGTGACTTTTGCTAGTTTCACTACTATATGCCTTGGGGTTGGTCTTCTTGCATTAATAAAGTTTGGAGATCCATTGGCTTCTGTCACATGAAGTTCCATCTCTCTTCCCAAGTTTGGAAAGTTTGCAGCTATTATTTCTTTGAACAGGCCTTCTGCCCCCTTCTCCTTCTCTTCTCCCTCTGGTATACCTATAAGCCTTATGTTGCATCTCCTAATTGAGTTGGATAATTCTCAGAGAGTTTCTTCATTTCTTTTTAGTCTTAGTTCTCTCTCCTCCTCTGTCTCTAGCATTTCTATATTCCTATTCTCCAAGTTGCTAATTCTGTCCCCCATATTATCGACCCTACTGCTCAGAGAGTCCAGATTTTTCTTAATCTCCTCCATTGTGTTCTTCATCTCCAGTATTTCTAATTGGTTCTTCTTTATAGTGTCAAGCTCTTTTGTGACATAGCTCCTGAACTCATTGAGTTGTCTACCTGAATTCTCTTTTAACTCATTGAGTTTTTAATAATGGCAGTTTTGAAATCACCATTATTTAGGTTATAGATTTGATTGTCTTTTGGATTGTTTTCTGGGCTCTTATCATTTTCCTTCTGTTCTGGAGATTTAATATATTTTTTCATACTGCTTGATGGCATGCATTTGTGCCTCCGCATAGAGATAGAGTTTAGTCGCTGCTTCCACTTGTTGTGACTGGTGTGTGGGGGGGGGAGGACAGCTGTTTAGACTGCACCAACCAGGAACCCTGTCAGCTGTTACCCTCTGTATGATTTAGAAAAGTAGAAATATTCAAAATGAAGTCAATTATTTTATCCTTCGACATGCATTACACTACTTTGTTTGAAAATTATACAACGATAAACACATCATCAAACACATTAAAATCAAAACAAGGGGTAACTAAATCATAAACTATTAGGTAACTGAAGTATAGTTGAAATACAGACAATTACACTGTTCTTCAAGGCAAATGCATAGTCATTAAAGCTATGCGTCTACCTTTATTTTGTATGCTGAAGATGATTAATGAAAGTCAAATAGCTGAAAAGAAATAAAAATTCTGCATATGATTCCTAGGAGTATTTTTTCTTGGTTAGTTCTATGCTTTTGGAAGGAAAAAGAATTTGAATATTACATTGTCTTTGAATAAGCAAATGATTGTCATTATACATGGAGAAAGTGAAGATGAAGCAGCCTAATACTTTTGGAGGAGAGCCAAAATTTTAAATCATTCCTAGCACTCAAGATTCTGCTGTTCTCAGAGGAATCCATGTGGGGTAATTTGGTGATAAGGTAGCTAAAGAATAGTGGAGAGTGCCTCTGTGAGAGCAAGAAATATTTTTATTTGTTTTTTTAGTAATGTATTTCTCAGAGCCCCAAAATTTGCCTGGCACGTAGTAACAACTTAACAAACATTTGTTGAATGAATTGTTGAACAAATATTTTAAGTATAACAGTACTCATAAAGCTAAAGTTATTGTGATTAAACTACCACGGAGCTATATATATATTTAGTCCAGATATTTTGATAGGTATCAGTAAAAATGAAAAAAACTAAATATAAAACTGCTTATAAATGCTACAATGAAATAATAAATAGAAAAATTTCCTACTATTTATTTCTGTTTTGGCCTATGCAGCTATTTTTGGTTTGTTTGTTTTTAACTTAGTGGTATTAACATGGACATCAAAAGAAGCTATTAATTTTGCAGCAGACTATTGTTAAGAAACTTACCCTATCCTGCAAGATAGTTTGGTTTAGAGCTATGTGTGATGTGATTTTAATCTGTATTATCTTTCATGAGTGATCATGGTAACAGTTGTATTTTGTACTTACACAATTATTTTATTTCTCAGTGTCTCTAACGGTTGTATTTTGTACTTACACAATTATTTTATTTCTCAGTGTCTATATTTAGGCAATAATTTATGCTCAAATATTGAAAATTATTTTTCCTTTTTCAAGGAATTAACAAAACAAGACAATCCTCTAAGATGGCCTTTAGGATTTGAAAAACAGATTCTTGCTGCTCTGGTTTTTCAGGATGGATTTTTCTGTCCACACAAAAAATTACCAGTATTGTTTATATTGTTACAGTTTAATAATTTGTGACACTTGTAAATTTGTGTACAGCCATTTAGCAGTGAACAGCTATAATTTATTGACTCTGATAGGTTCTAAGTTTTTCATATTTGGTCCCCTTCTCCTTGATATCCACTGAGTATTATGGGGTTATTTGATGTCTGTTATAAAGATTGTTGTATGAATAAAATGTTAATTTAAAAAATATATATATATATAGGCATAAAAACATGATTGTCACATTAATCTGGCTTGAGTTATTACATGAGTCATATTAGACTAGTCCTTGGTTTGCAAATGAATACTTAAAATATGATAATATTCTTTCTGATACTTGGGATATTTCCCAAGGTAACCATAATAGTAAAACCTCCGTAAGGTGCCTCATATTCAAATTGCCAAATGATAAAAGGTAGATTTATTCAAAGGTGATTGGTGATAGTTAATTCTGCTTTTCACCCTTTCTTTGATTTCTATCTCATTATTCATGTAAATTGCTATCTTTTTAATTTGCTGTTTATTCTCATCTACATTTAAATTGGACAAAGGAGAAACAAGGGCAGCAACATCTGGCTTTAATGAAATAGAAACAGTTATATAACTAAATGTCGTCATCAATCAGACTGCGTTTTATTCCATTACACATGCTATTTGAAGCAGTCACACTAGATATACCAAACAGACGCAACAGCAGTAGAAAACAAATTAGTCCACTCAACAAAGAATTAGAAACAGAGATCCAACCATCCTATTGCATTCACTTCACTTACATTCTGGTTGATTGAGACTTTAAAATACCAATCTATAATTGTATGAAAGATCACAAATATTTTTTTCTTTTTCCTTTTTAAAATATAGAAATAATACATATAATGACCAAAACAGTAAGAAAAGTTCAAAATGAAGTCTCCTTCTATCCTAGTCTCTCTTCATAGAAAATACAGTTTCCAGTGTTTCTTGAGGTTTCTTTTAAAACTGGTGTGGTATACGTATATCTTTAATTATTGCTGTATCTATCTATTGTTTCTTCACTGTAAAGGGTGATAAATTTAACTTTTACTCCCTCTACCTCTACAGCTTCCTCCTAAAGGATTTCACTCTTTCTTTGCATGAGATATTTCTGCTCAAGATGTGTTTGGAATGCCCAACTCTATTATTTAACCTTTTAATGCAATCTAGAAGGTAAGTGTAGAAAACTTTCACCAAGGTCTACTGGAAGTACACTTGATAGAAGAATAATAAAGTCATAAACATATGTCCGTATGAACTGGCTTCTTTATTTACATATTTTTTCCTTAGAAGGGTACAGAAGTTATAAAAAAAAGTACTGGGCAACGTAAGTGATTACATGGCTAAGCCTTGGGTATCAATTTCTTCATGTTATAAATGAGGATTATAGACTCAGTGATCTGTAAAATATATTATAATGTTCACATTCAGTGAATGAAAATAAGTCCATATGATAGGTTTTTGTTCTCTAGCACTATTTCTAGGAGTAAATATCTCAACCAGCTGATTCTATAAGTGTAATTGAATTGAATGTATATTTATTCAATGAAATTTGATCATTCTGGAAATTATAGATTAATGACAGTTGCCAGATAATTCAAACAACTTCTATTTTTTTTCCTCCTTTGCTTTGCTTATGAAGTTAACTTCTGTTCACACTTTAGATTCTCATAAAGATTTTCCCACAGGAAATTGATGCACACTATCTGGCCCATGATATTTTTTCCATAAATAAAAATAAAGTCAAAAATAATTTTTTCAGGATCTGCATTATGCAGGCATTATGCTAGGTGATGGAGGTGCAAAAAGATAAACACAAAATTGAGGAAAACTTACTTGTGCCAAGGAGTTATAATACAAATGGCAAATACAATTATTGAAATATCCAGAGTTCTTGGGAATGAAGAAAATGGATCCTGATCCAGACAATGGGAACAGAGTGAGGAAAGACACACAAAAGGAAAGAATAGTTTGCATATGCTTAATTGTACATTATTTGGTTTGGCACTTGGGATTAACATTGGGGCTAAGGGCATGAATAGAATTCCAGTACTTATATCAAAAAAATGTAAGCTAGACATAAACGATATTCTTACAACTCTTATTTACAAAAAATTTGGGAGGCTGCATTGAGTTGTCAAAATTCACTTAAAATATTGCTTTTTTAAGTGAAATTTTTATGGTATTATCATAATGCAAGTTTGCTGCAATTTTAAAAAAATATGAGATGTCAAAGAAATTTGACGTTTATAAAACACTACTGTTGGACACCTCCCAGAGAGAATTTTTATTTCCATCAGTGATGAAGTAACTGGCATAGGACTAGACTCCCCATGATAAGGAACTATAAATCTGGACAAAAGATATGAAATAATTATTTTCAGACATTAGACATAGGCAGTGAAGGACTGTGAGCCACAGTAGAAGAGAAACAAAAGACACAAGTCCATGCTTACTCTGACTTTCAACCAACTCTTTCTGGACTGTAGCACAGTGAGAGAAGAGTAAAGCATAGAAGTCTCACTGAGCTGAGAAACCAGAGTTCAAGGCCATTGAGGTGACAGAAATTTACAGGGCATGAGAAAAAGGGCCTATACAGAAAAGGAAAATCCTAATGGACTTCCCTTGAATTACTGGCAAGTACTAAGCTACAGATGCTGAAGGAAAGACTCCACAAAGTTATGGAAAGAACAGTTACCCAGAGCAGTGAGCTGGAAAAAAAAATGCATGAAAGTACAGACAGAACTGAAAACTGTTCAAGTTCCAAAAAGCAAGAGTGAAGAGACCTCAGCAAATAACTGGACACCAAGTATAGACTTCAGAAGTTGTGACTTTAAAGTAGGACTACTCCACCCCTGGAGTACAGGCTGTTTTAGTTTTATCCTAATTACACTTAAAAACAACCACTGAATGGATCACGCTAATGTGCAAATAAATTAATTGACCAGCATGTGGAAAACCTCAAAACTCTGTTAAGGGAGACAATGAAATTTAGACACACACCAATGTAACATCCACCATGCCCAGAATCCAATAAAATATTCCTAATATCTGAAGAAGCAGTAAAATGTGTCCCATAAAAAGAAAAACAAGTCCATTAAAATAGACACAGAACTTTCAGAGACAATGGAATTAGCAGGCAATAATTTAAAAAAATCTGTTCAAATGTGTTCAAATATCTAAGAAAAAACATAAAGCTAATGAAAGAGCAAATGTAAAATCTTAGAGAAATGAACACTATAAAAATAAACCAAATGCACATTTAAAACAGAAAAATTAGATATCAGAAGTGAAAATCTCCAATGATGGGCTCATAAGCAAATAAGAATCTATTAAATAAAATACTGGAACATGAGCAAAGGGAGAAACTGCTTAGAATTGAAAAACAGGGTGAAAAGAAAAAGAACAGAGTTTCAGGGAACTCTGGGAAAATATCAAGTAGTCTCATATGCATGTAATGGGAGTATGATAAGGTGAAGAGAGAGAAATTCAATCAAAAATATTGAATAATCCATGACCAAATATTCCAACTTTTAATATAAATATAAATCAGTAGTTTCAAGAAGCTCAATAAGGAGTAAGCAGAATTTGCCTAACAAAATGCACATTAAGGTACCTTATAATCAAATTGCCAAAACCAATAAGAAAAGGAAAAACATTAAAAGAACTAAAAGAAAAAAAGACACATTACATTTAGAGGAACAACATAAAGGATATCTTGTTTTTCTTTAAAAAACTGTAACCTATAATTACGTATCCAACATAAATATGCTACAAAAATGAAGAGGAAATAAAGACATTTTCTAAACAAAGAAAAGATGTGAAAATTTAGTACCAGCAAACCTATACTATATCCAGTATTTATGATGATATTTATAAGACACAAATTGTAAAGACAAGTATAGACTCAAAGCAGAATGAAAAAAAGATATACTAAATAAATATCAATCATAAGAAAATGGAGTGGTTATATTAATAATAAAGTCAATTCCAGAGCAAGAAGGGTTACCAGAGATAAACAGACATTTCACATTGATAAAAGTTGAATTAATCATGAAGACATAACAATTCTTAAAATATGTGTATATAGTAAGAAAGCTTCAAATATAATCAAAATATGAGAAGTGTAGTGATAAAGCAGCAAACTCAGACTATAGTTGGAAATGTCAACAATTCCCCCTCATTTATAGAATAAGTATATAGCATATCAGTAAGAGTATAAAATACTTGAGGAATGCTATCAACCAACTAGAACTGATACTTATAGAAAACTTCACTCAACCCAATAGACTACACTTTTTTTTAATCTTACGTAGACAATTAACTAGAATAGGTGCCAGACCATAAAATAATTCTCAACAAATATAGAAGATTTCAAAATGTGTTTTCACAACAATTGAATCATATTAGAAGTTAATAAAAAACTTCTGTAAAGTCCCTAAGTATTTGGAAATTAAGCAGCATATTTTTAAATAATCTATGAGTTAAAGAAGAAATCATAAGGGAAATAAGAAAATAAATGACAATTAACATATGAAAATTTGTGAGATGTAGCTAAAGTAGTGCTTAGAAGCTAACTTACAAGAGCTTAGAGAAAAGAAGAAATTTTCAAATCTAATGATCTAAATGTTTACCTTAAGAAGCTAAAAAAGAACAGCAAACTAAATTCAAAATAAGCAAAGAAAATAAATAGTAAAAAGAGTAAACTCAGAAAGAAAATGGACAAAACAAACGATGAAAACTAAACTTGATTCTTTAAAAATATTAATAAGATTGGTAAACCACTAAGTAAACTAATCAAGAAAAAAGAGAAAGATAGAAAACACAAGTGAATTGTTTAGAAATTAAATAAGAAACATCACTATAGATCCCTCAGACAATAAAAGCTTATGGAAGGAATATAATTATGAAATTATTAATTCAATAAATTAGAAGACATGGACAAATTCCCTGAAAAAAATTAACCAAACTTTCACAGTATAAATGTAAAAAATAATAATCTTATATACATTAAGGTAATTGAATTTTAATCACAAGCTTTCTAACTAAGAAAACTCCAGGCCAGATGGCTTATCCAAATTCTATGCAAAAAAAAAAAAAAAATTGCAAGAAAAACATTTTACACAAACTCTTTTGTAAAGGAGCAATAAACACTTCTCATCTGACTTCATAAAAATGAGTAAATGCAAAGACATTACAAGAAAAAGGAACTACACACTGATGTCACTCATCAGTATTGGCCTGGGATCAGAAAATGTTTTCTTAAAAGCTGAGAGAGTAAATATTTTTGACTGTGAAGGCCACATTGCCTCTGTTGAGACTGTTCAACTCTCCCAGAGCAGTGCAAAAGCAGTCATAGAGAGTATGTAAATAAATTGGCATGGCTATGTTCCAGCAAAATTTTATTTATCAAACTAACCCCTTATCTATGTGCTATAAATCCTAAACAGATATCACAAACTTTACTCAGCAAGTTCTAGAAATGTTAATACATAATTACCAAATTTGGTTTATCCCAAGAATGCCACATTGGTTTTTTATTCAAAATTAAACAATATAATTCATCACCTCTATTAAAGGAGAAAAAATCAAACAATTATATTAAAAAATTTAGAAAGTTTTGGACAAATCAATACCCACTTGTGATAAAAACTACTGGCATTCTAGCAATAGAAGGAAAATTTATTAATTTGATAAAGTCCATCTACAAAAAAACAAAACAAAACCATAGTTAGTATCACAACATATTAAAAATTGAACAGTTTCCCTTTAAGATTGCAAGTGAAACAGACATCTCTGTTCATCATTTCCATTCAACATTGAACCAGAGGCTCTAGCCAGTGCAATAAGACAAGAGAAAAAAAGTCATACTAATACGATAGGAAGAAATAAAGTTGTCTATACACAGATGACATGACCATGTATGTAGAAAATTCTAAGGAACCAAAAAACAAAACAAAATAAAACAACAGCAAAAACTACCAGTGCTAAGTAATTTAGCAAAGTCATAGAACACCAGGTTAATTTGTGTATGTGTGTGAATTGCAGTAAAAATATCAGGTACAGTAGTATTTTTTAAAAATATGATAGAACTAGGTATATAATAAAATGCACAAGAGTTGTACAAAAAATTACAAATTAGAAATCACTAACAAAGAGGTAGCTGGAAAATGCCCATTTTTTGTAAACTAAGTATCCTATTTGTGCATAAACAATAGGTCAAAAGAAAAACTTGAACAGGAAAGTTAAAAAGCAATTTGAACTGAATAATATTAAAGATATATCATACTATAATTTATGAGATGCAGCTAAACAAAACCACATTCAGGAAAATTTTGAAAGACTGAAACAAATAGGGATCTATACCAGGGTGATGGAATGCAGCACTCAATATTTTTAAGCTGCCAATTCTTCCAAGTTGATCTATAGATTCAATGTAATCCTAATCAAATTTCCCACATATTGCTTGTTGAAATTGACCAACCGATTACAAAATGTATGTAGAAACTCAAAGGACTTGGAATAGACAAAACAATGGTGAAAAATAAAAGCTATGCTTTAGGAGTTACACTATTTGAAATCAAAACTTTGTACACATCTACAGTTACCAAGATAGTTGGTATGATATTGACATCAAGGTAGACAAATAGATTAATGGAACAGAATGGAGTCCAGAAATTGGTTCACATTTATGTGGTTAATTTATTTTCAACCATGGTACCAAATAATTCAATAGAGAAGTTAAATTCTCTTCAATATATGGTGCCGAAACAATTTGCTCTCAATCTAATAAAAAAAAATGAACCTCAACCCCTACCTCACACAATATGTAGAAATTACTTTGAGGTGGATCCGTAGACTAAAAATACAAACTTCTGTGAGAAAACATAAGAATATATCCTCTTAGCCTTAAGGTAGGCAAATATATATACATATTTTATAGAAGACCCAAGAAACAAACTACAGACTGGAAGAAAATATCTACAATTCATTTGACAAAGAACTTATATGCACAATATATAAATAACTTCTACAATTCAACAATAAAAACATAACCAAATTAAAAAATAGTCAAAAGATATGAAAAACGATTGGCAAAATATATATAAATTCCCAAAAGGCACATGAACAAGTGATCAGCATTACTAGTTATCAGAGAAATGCAAAAGAAAACCTAAGTGAGATACTACTACATGGCCAGTATAATTCAAAAAGACTGCCAACACTCACTGGTGGCATGGATGTGGACATCAGTGGTAGGAGGATAAAATGACATACATCATCTTGGAAATTATCTTCTGAGCTTCTCTGAGTTAAAAGTTAAACATAAACTTTTTTTTTTTCTGGGTAATAAAAAAGATGATTTTTATTTTGATCTTTCTGCATCAAATCAACCAGAAATAATTAGCTGCTGGTGGTGGGTTTATTGCCTTAATGATCCCATTCCTTCTCCCTTCCCTGCTGTTTTTCATTTGAGCTTGTAGTACCTTCCCACTCTCTCTAGGCTGAGCACTGCAACTTACTTCGGCCAAAGAGATATTAGCAAACTTGACAAAGGAGATTCTTGAATAAGCCTTTTGCTCTTTCTGTTTGCTTGTTTTCACTGATGTTTTAGTTTTTCGTCTGATTTTTAAAATAGTCTTTATTTTTATTTTTTTATTAAGATTATGAAAGATTACAACCTTGTGAGATTTCAGTTGTACATTATTGTTAGTCATGTTGTGGGTACACCACTTCCCCCTTTGTGCCCTCCCCCTACCCCGCCCTTTCCCTGGTAACCACCTATCAGTTCTCCTTGTCAATATGTTAACTTCCACCTATGAGTGGAGTCATATAGAGTTCGTCTTTTTCTGTCTGGCTTATTTCGCTTAACATAATACCCTCGAGATCCATCCATGTTGCTGTGAATGGAGGAATTTTGTCCTTTTTCATGGTTGAGTAGTATTCCATTGTGTATATATACCATATCTTCTTTATCCAGTCATCAGTTTCTGGGCATGTAGGTTGGTTCCACGTCTTGGCTATTGTAAATAATGCTGCGATGAACATAGGGGTGCAAGGGACTCTTGGGATTTCTGATTTCAGGTTCCTAGGATAGATACCCAGTAGTGGGATGGCTGGGTCATAGGGTATTTCTATTTTTAACTTTTTGAGAAATCTCCATACTGTTTTCCATAGTGGCTGCACCAGTTTGCATTCCCACCAACAGTGTGTGAGGGTTCCTTTTTCTCCACAACCTCTCCAACATTTGTTGCTCTTGGTTTTAGATGTTTTTGCCAATCTAATGGGTGTAAGATGATATCTTAGTATAGTTTTGATTTGCATTTCCCTGATGATTAGCAATGATGAACATCTTTTCATGTGTCTATTGGCCATCCGTATACCTTCTTTGGAGAAATGTCTGTTCATGTACTCTGCCCATTTTTTGATCGGGTTGTTTGTTTTTTTGTTGGTAAGCTGCGTGAGTTCTTTGTATATTATGGAGATTAACCCTTTGTCAGATAAGTGGCTTGTAAATATTTTTTCCCAGTTAGTGGGCTGTTTTTTTGTTTCAATCCTGTTTTCCCTTGCCTTAAAGAAGCTCTTTAGTCTGAAGTCCCATTTGTTTATTCTTTCTATTGTTTCCCTCAACTGAGGAGATATAGTGTCCGAAAAGATTCTTTTGAAACTGATGTCAAAGAGTGTACTGCCTATATTCTCTTCTAGAAGACTTATTGTTTCAGGCCTAATCTTTAGGTCTTTGATCCATTTTGAGTTTATTTTGGTGTGTGGTGAAAAAGAATGGTCAATTTTCAATCTTTTGCATGTGGCTGTCCAGTTTTCCCAGCACCATTTGTTGAAGAGACTTCCTTTTCTCCAATGTAGGCCCTCTGCTCCTTTGTCGAAGATTAGCTGTCCATAGATGTGTGGTTTTATCTCTGGTCTTTCAATTCTGTTCCATTGATCTGTGGACCTGTTTTTGTACCAGTACCATGCTGTTTTGATCACTGTAGCTTTGTAGTATGTTTTGAAATCGGGGATTGTGATTCCTCCGGCTTTGTTTT
This sequence comes from Equus quagga, assembly GCF_021613505.1. Lineage (NCBI taxonomy): Eukaryota > Metazoa > Chordata > Mammalia > Perissodactyla > Equidae > Equus > Equus quagga. Next base: position 18,140,656 of record NC_060269.1, read on the forward strand.
TCTTACTCAGGATTGCTTTAGCAATTCGTGGTCTTTTGTTGCCCATATGAATTTTAGGATTCTTTGCTCAATTTCTGTAAAGAATGTCCTTGGGATTCTGATTGGGATAGCGTTGAATCTGTAGATTGCTTTAGGTAGTATGGACATTTTAACTATGTTTATTCTTCCAATCCATGTGCATGGAATGTCTTTCCATCTCTTTATGTCGTCAATTTCTTTCAAGAAAGTCTTGTAATTTTCATTGTATAAATCCTTCACTTCCTTGGTTAAATTTATCCCAAAGTATTTTATCCTTTTTGTTGAGATTGTGAATGGGATTGAGTTCTTGAGTTCTTTTTCTGTTAGTTCATTGTTAGTGTATAGAAATGCTACTGATTTATGTATGTTGATTTTATACCCTGCTACTTTGCTGTAGTTGTTGATTGTTTCTAATAGTTTTTCTTTGGATTCTTTGGGGTTTTCTATATATAAGATCATGTCATCTGCAAACAGCGAGAGTTTTACTTCTTCATTACTTATTTGGATTCCTTTTATTTCTTTTTCCTGCCGAATTGCTCTGGCCAACACCTCCAGTACTATGTTGAATAGGAGTGGCGAAAGTGGGCACCCTTGTCTTGTTCCTGTCCTAAGAGGGATGGCTTTCAGTTTTTGTCCATTGAGTATGATGTTGGCTGTGGGTTTGTCATATATGGCCTTTATTATGTTGAGGTACTTTCCTTCTATACCCATTTTATTGAGGGTTTTTATCATAAATGGATGTTGGATCTTGTCGAATGCTTTCTCTGCATCTATTGAGATGATCATGTAGTTTTTGTTTCTCATTTTGTTAATGTAGTGTATGACGTTGATTGACTTGCGGATGTTGAACCATCCCTGTGTCCCTGGTATAAATCCCACTTGATCATAGTGTATAATCTTTTTGATGTATTGCTGTATTCGGTTTGTCAGAATTTTTTCACATCTATGTTCATCAGTGATATCGGCCTGTAGTTCTCCTTCTTTGTGTTGTCCTTGTCAGGTTTGGGGATCAGAGTAATGTTGGCTTCATAGAATGTGTTTGGGAGTACTCCACCTTCCTCAATTTTCTGGAATAGTTTGAGAAGGACAGGTATTAAATCTTCTTTTAATGTTTGGTAGAATTCTCCAGAGAAGCCGTCTGGTCCTGGATTCTTATTTTTGGGGAGGTTTTTGATGACTGTTTCTATTTCTTTACTTGTGATTGGCCTATTCAGATTCTCCATTTTTTCCTGATTCAGTTTGGGGAGGTTGTAGGAGTCTAGGAATTTGTCCATTTCTTCTAGGTTGTTCAATTTGTTGGGATATAGTTTTTCATAGTATTCTCTTACGATCCCTTGTATTTCATTGGTATCTGTTGTGATTTCTCCTCTCTCATTCCTAATTTTATTTATTTGAGATTTCTCTCTTCTCTTCTTGGTGAGTCTGGCTAAGGGTTTGTTGATCTTGGTAATTTTTTCGAAGAACCAACTGTTTGTTTCATTGATCCTTTCTATTGTCTTTTTTGTTTCAATATCGTTTATTTCTGCTCTTATTTTTATTATTTCCCTCCTTCTACTGACTCTGGGCTTTGTTTGTTCTTCTTTTTCTAATTCTGTTACGTGTTGTTTGAGGTTGCTTATGTGAGCTTTTTCTTGTTTAGTGAGGTGAGCCTGTACTGCAATGAATTGCCCTCTTAGGACTGCTTTTGCTGCATCCCAAATGATTTGGTATGTCGTGTTCTCATTTTCATTTGTCTCCAGATAATATTTGATTTCTTCTTTAATTTCTTCAATAATCCATTGTTTGTTCAGAAGCATGTTGTTTAGTCTCCACATTTTTGCACCTTTCTCTGCTTTATTCTTGTAGTTGATTTCTAGTTTCATAGCATTATGATCAGAAAAGATGCTTGATATTATTTCAACTCTCTTGTATTTATTGATGCTTGCTTTGTTTCCCAAGATATGGTCTATCCTTGAGAATGTTCCATGTGCACTTGAGAAGAATGTGTAACCTGCTGTTTTTGGATGAAGTGTTCTATATATATCTATTAAGTCCATCTGGTCTAATTTTTCATTTAATTCTATTATTTCCTTGTTGATTTTCTGTCTGGATGTTCTGTCCATTGGTGTTAATGGTGTGTTGAGGTCCCCTACTATTATTGTATTGCTGTTGATGTCTTCTTTTAGTTCTGTTAAGAGTTGCTTTACAAATTTTGGTGCTCCTGTGTTGGGTGCATATATATTTATAAGTGTTATGTCTTCTTGGTGGAGCATCCCTTTTATCATTATATACTGTCCCTCTTTGTCTTTCTTTATCTGTTTTGCTTTGAAGTCTACTTTGTCCGATATTAGTATAGTGACACCTGCTTTCTTTTGTTCATTATTAGCTTGGAGTGTTGTTCTCCATCCCTTCACTCTGAGTCTGTGTTTGTCTTTGGGGCTGAGATGCGTTTCCTGGAGGCAGCATATTGTTGGGTCTTGTTCTTTGATCCATCCTGCCACTATGTGTCTTTTGATTGGGGAGTTCAATCCATTTACATTTAGAGTGATTATTGAGATGTGGGGGCCTACCGCTGCCATTTCATGTCTTGTTTTCCAGTTTTCTTCAATTTCCTTTGTTTCTCGTCCCATGGTTTAATCTGTTCTGATGGAGAGCTGCTACTCTCTGTTGTTGTCCTTCTACTTATCTCCTTTGCTCTTGGTTTTGTAGCCCCTTTCCTCTTTTTGATTTTTCAGGAATGAGGGTTTTCCTGAGCATTTCCTGAAGAGGAGGTTTTGCGGCAATGAACTCCCTTAATTTTTCTTTATCTGAGAAAGTTTTTACTTCTCCATCGTATTTGAAGGATATTTCCACTTGGTAGAGAATTCTCGGCTGTAGGTTTTTGTCCTTCAGATTTTTGAATATATCATTCCACTCTCTTCTAGCCTGTAAAGTTTCTGCTGAGTAATCTGCTGATAGCCAGATGGGGGTTCCTTTGTAGGTTAATTTCTTCTGCCTGGCTGCCCTTAGTATTTTCTCCTTGTCGTTGACTTTTGCTAACTTCACTACTATATGCCATGGGTTTGGTCTTCTTGCATTGATAAAGTTTGGAGATCTATTGGCTTCTGTCACATGAAGTTCCATCTCTCTCACCAGGTTTGGGAAGTTCTCAGCCATTATTTCTTTGAATAGGCTTTCTGCCCCTTTCTCCCTCTTTTCTCCCTCTGGTATACCTATAATCCTTATGTTGCATCTCCTAATTGCGTCTGATAATTCTCGGAGAGTTTCTTCATTTCTTTTTAGTCTTACTTCTCTCTCCTCCTCTGCCTGCAGCATTTCTATATTCCTACCTTCCAAATTGCTAATTCTTTCCTCCATATTATCGGCCCTACTGTTCAGTGCATGTAGATTTTTCTTAATCTCCTCTACTGTGTTCTTCATTTCCAGTATTTCTGTTTGGTTCTTCTTTATAGTATCAAACTCTTTTGTGACATACCTCCTGAACTCGTTGAGTTGTCTATCTGAATTCTCTTTTAACTCATTGAGTCTTTTAATGATGGCTGTTTTGAAGTCATCATCGTTTAGGTTATATATTTTATTTTCTTTGGGATTGTTTTCTGTGTATTTGTTATTTTCCTTCTGTTCTGGAGATTTAATATATTTTTTCATATTGCTTGATGTTGTAGATTTGTGCCTCTGCATAGAGATAGAGTTTAGTTATTCCTTCCACTTGTTTCTACTGGTGTGGTGGGGGAGCAGCTGTTTATACTGCACCAACCAGGAACGCTATCAGCTGTTGCTAACTGGGCCCGGGCCCCTCCTCGTAGTCACAGTGGTCCTGTGGGTTCCCTCTTCAGCTGGGGGGGCCGTCATGGGGGGGCTTCAGGCTGCTGGTGCCTACTGTTGCAGACCACCTAGATGTGCTCCCTCCTTGGGGTCTGCAATGGTGTTATGGGCTTTTCCAGTGGCCAGGGGCAGGATCACTTATGTTTGCAGCTCCATCACTGTCAGCACCCACAAAATCTCACTTGTCCACTATGGGTCACAGCAGAGCTATTGGCATCTTCTGCAGTCTGTGGTTAGCTCACTTAGCTATGCTACTTTTGTCCCGGGGTCTTCCAGCCTTGTGGCTGCCGGATGGGTGCTCTCTACTAGTGCTGTGCATAGGCTTTCGCTGAGGCTGCTGTGAGCCTGTAGGGTTTGCCCCTAGGCTGCGGAGCTGGGTCGCTGGAACTCCACCCAGCCCCAGTCCTGTTCCCCAGGATCTTGGGGAGCCCTTTGCCCTGTCTGGGGGATAGCCAGAGACCTTGATTTCAGTGGCAGCTGGCCGGCTGCTGCCCTGCCTGCTATTCTCCTCTCCGGGACCCTCCCGGTGTTGTGGATGCTGGGAGGGGCCTCTCTGCTAATGGCAGGTAGAGACTGCCTGTTGCCAGGGCAGAACTCTGAAGTATTGCCCCCAGGCCACGGAGCCAGTCACTGGAGCTCCACCCAGCCCCAGTCCTCTCCGAGGGGATCTCCGGCAGTCCTGAGCCCCACCCAGCAGTCAGTGGGGAAGGCAGTGGCAGCTGGTGGGCTGCTGCACTGCTTGGGATTCTCTCTGGGACCTTCCCAACGTTGTGGATGCTGGGTGGGGCCTCTCTGCTAATGGCAGACAGAGACTTTCATCTGCTGCCTGGGCAGATCTCTGGAGCTTTCCCCCTGGGCTGTGGAGACGGCCGCTGGAGCTCCAGCCAGCCCCAGTCCTCTCCGAGGAGATCTCTGGCAATCCCGTGCCCCGCCTGGCAGTCAGTGGGGCAGGCAGCGGCAGTTAGTGGGCCACCGCACCATCTGGGATTCTCTCCAGGACCCTCCGGGCACCATGGATGCTAGGCGGGGCCTCCCTGCCAATGGTGGGCAGAGGCTCTCCCCGTGGACTCAGGTGTGTAACTCTGGAGCTTCCCTCTGGGTTTAGGTGTAATTGCAGGGGGCTTAGGTAGGGCTCTGGTCACCTGTTTCCACCGTTGCTCCTCTGGTGTGAGCACCCTCCTGCCCTAGGTGTGTGTTGATGTTCTGGGGGCGTCCGTTGGAAGAAAGCCACTTGCAGGTACTAGGCTGTTCGGTCAGGGTCGGAGAGTTTTCACCTATCTCCACCTCCTCCCAGAGGGAAGTTCGTCCGCCTTCCAATGTATAGCCACGTGGGTCTCTCAGGCATCCTGAGATGCTATATGGATATCCTTTGTTAAGCGATGAATGTCCAATTAGTTGTAGACTCAAAGGGGGAGAGACAGAGAGGACTACTCACGCCGCCATCTTGGATCTTCTCCAAAAAAAAACATAAACATTTTTTAATATGATCCAGTCATCACCATACTTAGATATTTAAAGGAGAGAAACGAAAATATGCATACACCAAAAGGTGCACTAGGATGGCCATAACATAACTTGGATATTCATAGTTGCTCAAAACAGGAAACATCCATATGTCCATCGACTGAAGAATGGCTAGGAAAATTGCTGTGTATCCATATAGGGGAATAATTCTTAGCAAATTAACACACAAAAATGAATAAGCTACTAATACACACAAAAGTTGACAGACCTCAGAAAGACGAAGCTATTCAGCTGATCAAGAGAAGCCAGATGCTCTGGAGTTATATTTAAAATTCTGTTACAGTCTAAGCAATTTATAAGGAAACCAATCAGAAGAGTCGTTGCTTCTTGACAGGTGGAGTAGGGACAGGTGTTGAGTTTGGGAAGAAGCAAAAAAGTTCTTTCTCAAATGATAGAAATATCCTGTATTTTAATAGGCATCTGAGTTATATAGGTGAAGGAATTTTTCAAAATGTGTTGAATTATACACCTAATTTTTATTCATTTCACTGGATGTACAATATGCCTCAATAGAACGATTCCCACACATCCAGATAATGTTCTACATCCAACACAATTTGGGATATACCGGTGAAATATCTTGAAAAGCACTGACCGGTTAATGGGAATCTTTGAAGCTTTTTAAGCAAGGAATTTCTATTTGTGTTCTTGATAGATCAATGAGGAGATTGTAGAGAATGAATTACAAATGAGTAATACTTAAGATAGGGAGACCAGATAAATTAAGAAAATGGTCTTTTATTCAAAAAAGTTAAGAAAATGGGTGATTTCTCAGGCAAGCTCACAAATATCTAATTGTGCCAACCTAAGAGAAGTAATAACAATTCAGTAACTTAGTATTCAGTATATTCTTGTGAAAAGCCAAATATCCATGACCTAAGAGCATTCAGCGTTCTTATGTAATTAAGAGATTCATAATCCTGTATATTCTGGCTCTTACCCTGAAGTCCTATTTTCCAAACATGTTGGATACATAAACCATTTTTAATATACAAGCTTCCATATCTGCTTGGAATTTTGTCATCATAGTATAATTTTAGCACTATATGTCATAAAGTGATTAAAAAACAGAGAAAAAACACTTTATATCATTATGCTATCAAATTATATTAGTTATCAACTTAGTATATTTAACAATAGTGATACTACTATCCATATATAAAGATAAATCTAAAGGTTTTCCCTCATTTTACAAGCAGTACTTGCTTTTTAATGCATTTTATAAAGTTATTGAAACATTTGACTTGATTTTAAATAAAAATGTTCAATGACATATTATTATATAGATGTTTTTGAGATTGGATCCATATTAGTTCAAATGTCACTATCCCAGCACGGCCTTTGCTGACAGATCTAGTTAGAAATGTTTCTCACTCCCCCTCCCACCCCACCACACAAACATGCACTTTCATATGTTATTCTGTTTCATTTTGTCCATGTTAATTACCCTTATCTGAAATACTTTTTGCTTACTAGTTATTTTTTTATCTCCACTCACTATTATGTAAATTTTACAGTGTCAGGGATTTTTCTTGTTTATGTCATATCCCCAGTGCATGCAATATTGCCAGGTTCATATTAGGGATGCCTTAAACCTTTGAATGAGCAGATAAAACAATGAATGAATAAATTCTCTGAAGGTATCTAAAATAGCAGGTATGTATTGCATTTATGCAATTAGGTTTCTTTACATTCCCATTTCTCAAATGGAAAAAAGAGAAGAAATCACGTTGTTTGTTCATTCTTCTTTTTTTCTGACTAATGTCAAGAAGTAAAGGGTGGAAAGAAATCAGAATTGTGGGATTGTAAAAATAATTGTGCAACTCGGTATGTTTAATGATCATAACCACACTCTGATTTGTGTCACAGGGGGAATAATTCCAGTCTCAAGAAATGGATTGGAAAAATCTCAAGCTTTAGTTCTTGCGATTTCACATGTAAGTAGATAAGTAGGTTTAAGGAAAGGTCATTGAAATAGAATTATAACCATTTATTAAAGAAAAAAAGTGATCTGTAGCCAAAGTCCCGCATTTTTATATCTTGATGAGCAGAGTAAGAACAGCTAAATCTGGTTCAAATAAACCTTAGGTCAATGGTTATTAGACTCCATCAGCCAGGGATTCTGCCTTCTCTCATACTGTGCAAAGAAGAAGAAGAAAAAAACATATGAAATCAGAAAAATTACCATTGAACCCCATGGGAGATGGTTCAAATCTGGACAGATCTGGAGGAAAGAGCAGAAATGTAACCTCAGAATTAAGAGGCCAAAGGATGCATATAAAAAGTCCTGGATCAATTTCTGTAATCTCTGAATGCTTCCTCATTACTGGGGTTATACATCCCCTCTTCAACCACGTCTCCATCACTATCTAAAGTACCAGTTTAAATCACTAATTTAAACCTGATAAAACTGGGAAATTTAAAGTACTTCCTTTTACGAGATTACAAAAACCTCAATTCTGGAATGCTTTCTAATTCCAAAAGGAGACTCACTCACTTTATATTAAATAATAATAATATACCCAAAACTCAAATAATAATTGGATAGTACCGAGACAAAAGTGTCCATTAAGGACACTTAATATCGATGTTGGCATCAGCCATAACCTTGTGTAGCCTGCTTCTAGATAACACTTATGTACAATAGAAATCAGACAATAACATCAAATGATTTACAAAAGTCAGTTAGTAAAAATAACCAGCTGACTGATTAATTTCCATGGCTTATGTTTTTTATTGGTGTTCCCCAAACATGGTCCTGATCATTATCCTTTTCATGCTTTTTAGGTTAAGTCATTCAATGTTAAATTAATGTGCTTTTGAAAATTTTCAACGTCATATATTGTTCACTTTTCATTCACTCATTTATTTAAACAACCTTGTTTGGATTCATCAACCATTTATTGCTTGTCAATTTTCTTCATAGAAAAGAATGACAAGAAGATATTCTGAAGAAAGAATATTAAAAGTCAAGGTTTTAATTAAATAGTGGGTAGCAAGAACACATTTAAAAAAAAGATAAAAGGTAATAAGGTCAAAGATAAAGAAATAGAAAGAGAACTTAATTTTAAAGAGAATATTATTTTAAGCTATAATCCCAAATATACAGTACCTTATACAAGATTTCTTTCTGGTATTTTCTTCATCTAAGCTAACCACTATACATTACATTACTAGAATTTCTAGATGAGATTACTGATTACCTATAGTTGGAGGGATAGACTTTTCCAAATGTTGGACCGTTTTAAAATTTCTTTTGGATAGTGTTACATATGCTATAATGTGAAACATTTCACATTGACAGTTTTTTCTTATTATCTGAGATAGGGGTGGGGTCACCCTTCCAATATGGTATCATGTTACCTCATATAATTACTATTTATTTGATATTTTTATAAAATATTTTAGGCTAAATCTTTTGGAAACTATTCTATATCATTCCCAGATGTATTTTACACCCTATTCCCAATTGTTTTATGAAATGAAAATTTAAATAAAACCACATATCTTCACTCATAAAGCTCTCCAGTGGTCCTTATCAGAAAACTCTCATATTTTATGACCAGGAGGATTTTAAATAATGTTTAAAAACTTTCATATAAAATTTAGAAAATCAAGCAATTTTAATATTATTTCTAATTTGTCACATATTAGTAGTAGCCAGGCCTTTTATTCAGTGTATATTTGTTTTATGATTATAAATCTATCTGTTAAAAATTCATGTAAGAAATTCACGAATCCTGCAATAGGTTAGCAAGTTAATTTACCTTTATAAAAATATTTACTAAAATTAGTAATGTCCTTTAACACTGTCAAGAGAGTGAAAAGACAGGCCACAGACTGGAAGAAAATATTTGAAAAGACATATGCAATAAAGAATTGTTACCCAAAATATACAAAGAACTCCTAAAAGTCAATAATAAGAAAATGAAAAGCCAAATTAAAAGATGGGCAAAAGACCTTAACAGACGCCCCACTAAAGAAGATACACAAATGGAAAGCATATGAAAAGATGCTCCAAATCATGTATCATCAGGGAAATGCAAATTAAAACAATAATGAGATACTATTACACACCTATTAGAATAACCAAAATCCAGAACACTGACAACACCAAATGCTGGAGAAGATGTGGAGCAACAGGAACTCTCATTCATTCCTGGTAGGAATGTAAAATGCACAGCCACTTTGGAAGAGAGTTTGATGGCTTCTTTTTATTATTTTTTAAAAATTTTTTTGACGGAGGTCATATTGGCTTACAATTTTGTGTAAATTTCATGTATACATTATTATATTTCAGTTTCTGTATAGACTGCGTCATGTTCACCACTAATAGTCTAGTTTTTATCCATCATCATACGAATGTACCCCCTTATCTGTTTTGCCTTTACACCACCTCTTTCTCCACTGGTAACCACTAATTTCTTCTGACCTATGTGTTTATCTTCTGCACATGAGTGAAATCATACAATATTTGTCTTTCACTGCCTGACTTATTTCATTTAGCATAATATCAAGACCCACCCACATTGTCAAAAATGGCATGACTTTGTCTTTTTTATGGCTGAGTAGTATTCCATTGTGTGTGTGTGTGTGTATATATATATATATATATATATACCATACTGTCTTCTTTATCCATTCATCTTTTGATAAACACTTGGGTTGCTTCCATGTCTTGGCTATTGTGAGTAATGCTGTGATGAACATAGGGATACATAAATCTCTGAATTGTTCTCTTCACGTTCTTTGGATAAATACCCAGTAGTAGGATAACTGGATCATATGGTAATTTCCATTTTTAATTTTTTTGAGAAATATCCATACTGTTTTCCATTGTGGCTGCACCATTTTGCATTCCCACCAGCAGTGTATGAAAGTTCCTCTTTCTCCACATGCTCTCCAACACGTGTTATTTCTTGTTAATTATAGCTATTCTGATGGGTGTGAGGTGATATATTATTGTAGATTTGATTGCATTTTCCTAATAATTAATGATGTTGAACATCTTCTCATGTGCCTCTTAGGCATCCGTATATCTTCTTTGGAAAAATGTCTGTTCATATCCTCTTCCCATTTTTTGATTGGGTTGTTTGTTTTTTTGTTGTTGAGTTGTATGAGTTCTTTATATATTTTGTAAATTAACCCCTTGTCAAATAGATGATTTGCAAATATTTTCTCCCAGTTGGTAAGTTGTCTTTTGGTTTTGTTGATGGTTCCTTTTGCTGTAAAGAAGCTTTTTCATCTATTGTAGTCCCATTTGTTTAGGTTTTCTTTTGTTTCCCTTACATGAGGAGACATGGTGTTTAAAAGATACTGCTAAGAACAATGTCAAAGAGTGTACTGCCTATATTTTCTTCTAGGAGCTTTATAGTGTCAGGTCTTACATTCAAGTCTTTAATCCGTTTTGAGTTAATTTATGTGTAAGGTATAAGATAATGTTCTACTTTCATTCTTTTGCATGTGGCTGTCCAGTTTTCCCAGTACCATTCATTGAAGAGTCCTTTATCCACTGAATGTTCTTGGTTCCTTTGTCAAAGATTAGCTGTCCATAGATGTGTGGGTTTATTTCTTGGCTTTCAATTCTGTTCCACAGAACTTTGTGTCTGTTTTTATGCCAGTACCATGGTGTTTTGATTACTATAGCTTTGTAGTATAATTTGAATTCAGGGAGTGTGATACCTCCAAATTTGTTCTTTTTTCTCAGAATTGCTTTGGTTATTTGGGGTCTTTTGTTGTTGCATATAAATTTTAGGAATCTTTGCTCTATTTTTGTGATCAGAATTGCTTTGGTTATTTGGGGTCTTTTGTTGTTGCATATAAATTTTAGGAATCTTTGCTCTATTTTTGTGAAGAATGTCATTGGGATTTTGATTGGGATTTCACTGAATCTGTAGATTGCTTTAGGCAATATGGAAATTCTAACTCTGTTTATTCCTCTAATCCAAGGTCATGGAATATCTTTCCATTTCTTTATGTCTTCAATTTCTTTCAATAATGTCATATAGTTTTCAGTGTATAGGTCTTTCACTTCCTTGGTTAAACTTATTCCTAGGTATTTTATTCTTTTTGTTGCAATTGTAAATGGGATTTTATCCTTGATTTCATTTTCTTCCAGTTCATTATTAGTATATAGAAATGCAACTGATATTTGTGTTGATTTTGTATCCTACAATTTAGTGTATTTGTTGATTATTTCTAATAGTTTTTAGGTGGATTCCTTAGGGTTTTTGATATATGGACTCATATCATATGCAAATAGTTAGAGTTTCACTTCTTCCTTTTCAATTTGGATACCTTTTATTTCTTTTCCTGGCCTAATTGCTCTGGCTAAAACTTCCAGTAATGTTGATAAAAATGGCAAGAGCAGGTATCCTTGTCTTGTTCCAGTTCTCAGAGAAATGACTTGCACTTTGTCAAGGTTGAATATAACGTTGGCTGTGGGTTTGTCATATATGGCTTTTATTACGTTGAGATACTTTCCTTCTATAAGCATTTATTGAGAGTTTTTATCATAGATGGATGTTGGGTCTTGTCAAATGCTTTCTCTGCATCTATTGAGATGATCATGTGTTTTTTATTGCTCATTTTGTTAATGTAGTGTATCACATTGATTGATTTATAGATGTTGAACCATTGCTGCATCCATGGAATAAATCCTTTTGATTGTGGTATATGATCCTTTTTGTTTTTTTATTGCAATAACATTGGATTATAACATTATACAACTATCAAATGTACATCATATTTCAAATTCTGTGTATGTTACATCATGTTCATCCCCCAAAGACTAATTACAATCCATCACCACACATGTGTGCCTAATCATCCCTTTCATCCTTCCCCTTCCCCCCTACCCCTATGGTAACTATCAATCCAATCTCTGTTACTATGTGTTTGTTGTAGTTTGTATCTTCTACTTATGAGTGAGATCATATAGTGTTTGATTTTCTCCCCCTCTGACTTCTTTCACTTAGCATAATACCCTCCAGGCCCATCGATGTCACAAATGGCCAGATTTCATCCTTTCTTATGGCTGAATAGTATTCCATTGTGTATATATACCAACTCTTCTTTATCCATTGGTCCCTTGATGGACACCTAGGTTGCTTCCAAGTCTTGGCTATTATGAATAAGGCTGCAATGAACATAGGAGTGCATGCATCTTTATGCATTAGTGTTTTCAAGTTCTTTGGATAAATATCCAGCAGAGGAACAGCTGGATCATATGATAGATCTATTCTTAATTTTCTGAGGGAACTCCATACGCTTTTCCGTAGTGGCTGCACCAGTTTACACTCCAACCAGCAGTGTACGAGGGTTCCCTTCTCTCCACATCCTCTCCAGCATTGATGTTTCTTGTCTTGTTAATTATAGCCATTCTGACCAGAGTGAGATGATAGCTTACCGTAGTTTGGACTTGCATTTCCCTGATAGTTAATGATGTTGAACATGTTTTCTTGTCCCTGTTGGCCATCTGTATATCTTCTTTAGAGAGATCTCTGTTCAGATCTTTTGCCCATTTTTTAATTGGGTTGTTGGTTTTTTTGTTGTTGAGACATATAAGTACTTTGTATGTTTTATATATTAACCCATTATCCAATATGTGGTTTGCAAATATCTTCTCCCAATTGTTAGGTTGTCTTTTAGTTTTACTGATGGTTTCCTTTGCTGTGCAGAAGTTTTTTAGTTTGGTGTAGTTCAATTTGTTTGTTTTTTCTTTTGTTTCCCTTGCCTGGTCTGACCTGGCACTTGAAAATATGCTGCTAAGACCAATGTCAAAGAGCATGCTGTCTATGGTTTCTTCTAGAAGTTTCATGGTTTCAGGTCTTACATTTAAGTCTTTAATCTATTTTGAGTTGATTTTTGTCCATGGTGTAAGATAATGGTCTACTTTCATTCTTTTACATGTGGCTGTCCAGTTTTCCCAACACCATTTATTGAAGAGACTCTCATTTCTCTGTTGTATGCTCTTGGCTCCCTTATCAAATATTAGCTGTCCATAGATGTGTGGGTTTATTTCTGGGCTTTCAGTTCTATTCCATTGATCTGTGTGTCTGTTTTTGTGCCAGTACCATGCTGTTTTGGTTACTATGGCTTTGTAGTACATTTTGGAATGAGGGAGTGTGATAACTCCAGCTTTGTTCTTTTTTCTCAGGATTCCTTTTGCTCTTCGGGGTCTTTTTTGTTCCATATAAATTTTAGGATTCTTTGTTCTATTTCTGTGAAAATTGTTGTTGGAACTTTGATAGGGATTGCATTGAATCTATAGATTGCTTTAGGAAGTATGGATATTTTAACTATGTTAATTCTTCCAATCCAAGAGCACAAAATATCTTTCCATTTCTTTGTGTCTTTTTCAATTTCTTTCAACAATGTTTTATTGTTTTCAGTGTACAGATCTTTCACCTCTTTGGTAAAGTTTATTCCTAGGTATTTTATTCTTTTTCTTACAATTGTAAATGGGATTGTATTCTTAATTTCTCTTCCGCTACCTCACTGTTAGTGTGTAGAAACACAACCGATTTTGTATGTTAATTTTTTATCCTGCAACTTGACTGTATTCATTTATTACTTCCAAAAGGTTTTTCGTAGATTCTTTAGGGTTTTCTACATATAAAATCATATCATCTGCAAAGAGTGACAGTTTCACTTCTTTTTCAATTTGCAGTTCTTTTATTTCTTTTTCTTGCCTGATTGCTCTGGCTAGGATTTCCAATACTATGTTAAAAAAGAATGGCAAAAGTGGGCATCCTTGTCTGGTTCCTGTTCTTAGAGGGATAGCTTTCAGTTTTTCTCCATTGAGAATGATATTAGTTGTGGGTTTGTCATATATGGCCTTTATTGTGTGGTGGTGTATTTTCCTTCTATACCCATTTTATTTAGAGTTTTTATCATAAATGGATGCTGTATCTTGTCAAATGCTTTCTCTGCATCTATTGAGATGATTGTGTGATTTTAGGTCTTAGTTTTTTAATGTGGTGTGTCATGTTGATTGATTTGTGGATATTGAACCATCCCTGCATCCTTCTAATAAAACCCACTTGATCATGATGTATGATCTTTTTAATATATTGTTGTATTCGATTTGTTAGTATTTTGTTGAGGATTTTTACGTTGATGTTCATCAGTGATATTGGCCTGTAATTGTCCTTTTTTGTGTTGTCCTTGTCTGGTTTTGGTATCAGGGTAATGATGGCCTTATAAAATGAGTAGGGAAGTATTTTGTCTTCTTCAATTTTTTTGGAACAATTTGAGAAGAATAAGTATTAACTCTTCTTTGAATGTGTGGTAGAATTCACCAGAAAAGCCATCTGGTCCTGGATTTTTGTTTCTTGGGATGTTTTTGATTACTGTTTCAATATATTTGCTTGTGATTGGCCTACTCACATTCTCTACTTGCTCATGCTTTAGTTTTGGGAGGTTGTATGACTGCAAGAATTTATGCATTTCTTCTAGGTTATCCAGTTTGTTGGTGTATAACTTTTCATAGTTTTCTCTTGTAATCCTTTGTATTTCTTTGGTGTCCATTGTAATTTCCTCCCTTCCATTTCTGATTTTATTTATTTGAGCTTTCTCTCTTTTTTTTCTTAGTGAGTTTGGCTAAGGGTTTGTCATTTTGTTTATCTCTCAAAGAACCAGCTCTTAGTCTCATTGATCCTTTCTATTGTTTTTTCAGTCTCTATTTCATTTATTTCTGCTCTGATTTTTATTATTTCCCTCCATCAGCTAGCTGTGGGCTTTGTTTTTCTTTATTTACTTCTGTTTTCATTTGAGATTTTTCTTGTTTTTTGAGGTAGGCCTGTATTGCTATAAATTTCCCCCTTAGTACCAACTTTGCTGCATTCCATGAGTTTTGGTATAATGTGTTTTCATTTTCACTTGTCTCTAGGCAGTACACTCTTTTACATTGGTTTTAGCAGCATCTTTTCTTATATCATGTCTCCTCTGGCAACGGAAACAAAAGAAAAAACAAACAAATGGGACTACATCAGACTAAAAAGCTTCTGTACAGCAAAAGAAACCATAAACAAAACAAAAAGACAACCCACCAACTGGGACAAAACATTTGCAAATCTTATATTCAACAAGGGGTTAATTTACAAAATATATAAAGAACTCCTATGACTCAACAACAAAAAAACAAACAACCCTATCAAACAATGGGCAGAGGATATAAACAGACATTTTTTCAAAGAAGATATATAGATGGCCAACAGGCACATGAAAAGATGTTCAACATAACTGATTAATAGGGAAAGGCAAACCAAAAATACAATGAGATCTTACCTTACACCTGTCAGAACTTCTATAATTAACAATACAAAAAGTAACAAATGTTGGAGAGGATGTGGAGAAAATGGAACCCTCATACACTCTTGGTGGGAATGCAAACTGGTGCAGCCACAATGGGAAACAGTATGGAGATGTCTCAAAAAGTTAAAGATAGAAATGCCATATTACCCAGCCATCCCACTACTGGATATTTATCCAAAGAACATGAAATCAACAATACAAAGAGATTTATGCACCCCTAAGTTCATTGCAGCACTATTCACAATAGCCAAGAGGTGGAACAACCTAAGTGGCCATCGACTGATGAATGGATAAAAAAGACATGGTATATATACAATGGAATACTACTCAGCCATAAAAAAGACACAATCATCCCATTTACAACAACGTGGATGGACTTTGAGGGTATTATGTTAAGTGAAATAAGCCATACAGAGAAAGACAAACACTGTATGATTTCACTTACATGTGGAAGATAAACAAACACATGGGTAAAGAGAACAGATTAGCAGTTACCAGAGGGGTTAGGGTGGGGTATGGGTGAAAAGGGGTAAAGGGATACATATGTATGGTGATGGATAAAAACTAGACTGTTGGTGGTGAGCATGATGCAGTCTATCAGAAACTGACATATAATAATGTACACCTGAAATTACACAATGTTATAAACCAATATGACCACAATAAAATAATTAAAACAAGACAAAGCCCAGCACTAAAAAAAGAACAAGGAATGTCCTTCAATAGACATAATTCTAAACATTAAGCAGTGGGTTTAAGTAGTTGCTGGTGGTTAATGTCCAGCATACCAAAACTTGATCAATGAATACTCCAAAAGATAGCTTTTTGACTGCCAGCAGTGAATTTCTGAGACTACAAAATAAATATGTACTTTTCTGGTAATAAACAGATATTTTTAGGTACCAACTATGTGCCAAGTATTTTATCTCAGTACCAGATAGAAATAAGAAGTTATTTAAATCAAATATCAGCAAAACAATTTCCCTTTTCTAACAAAGTAGTATTCATCTTCAATTGTCCTGTTTCTTATGAGGTCTACTAACATGCAGTGGATGTTTCTCACATATGAACAGAAGAACGTTTAGCTAAAAGGTAACTTGCCTAGAATACTGCTTCAGTTAAAAGGCTCACTTTATAGATTAACCATTATAGTCACTTTTTAATTCATGATATATCTAAACTAATAATAACAGCACAATATACGCTGAAGGGAAATAGGTTTTCTATGCAGGCTTGAAATGCGATCATGTAGTGAGGTAGGGGTTACCAGGGAAGATATTTATAATGTAATTTACCATAAACAAAATTTTTTTAGTGAATATTCACGCTACAGAGTGTATCAGTCAGGTTTCAACCAGAGAGGCAGAACCAGTAGGAGATGGGTACTGAGGGATTTATTGCAGGTAACTTGTTTACAGCAAATTGCTTCACACTTGCCACTCCTGTCCCAACACAGTCCAGAGAATGATTCTCAATGTTTTTAGGCCAGTTGTGGTGATTCAAATACCTTTGCCAGTAATTGTGTTAGGCTTATTTTCCCTGATATAATTCTGACCAATATGAGCTGAAAGTCAGTTATGAAGCTTCTTAAAAATCTGCACAAGGATGATTTTGTAGTTAAAAATGATGTTTGCGATGTTGCACCCACTTTGCAAATATGAGAACAAAGGTGAGAATACAAAAGGAAATGTTGGAAGAACTTTGGCCCTTGATGGTGTTATTGAGCCATTGAATTAACCAACTCGGAAAGCTATGCCATTCTACCACTCATTTATTTATTCATTCATCTATCTGATAATACTTCTTCCCCGTAAATTCTGTTTGAATTGGAAATGTTTGTTAAATGCAGTTTGTAGCCTCTTAACTGATACAGAGGCCAAATAAAATCAGAAATTGCTTGGTAATGCATGGAATCAGAAGAAGAGGATTTAAATGATTCAAATGTTTATTGGAAAACAGGGAAAGGTAATCTAATAAAATATCTCTTTCTCTGGAATTTGGCTTTGGGCATCCAACTATTTGAACCTGGGAGTCAGAGTAACCCTCCTCTCAGCCTTTAGCATGGATTAGCTCACCTGAAGAGCTGACTGAGGCGGGAAATTTGAGGTTCCTCAGCTTGCATGCATCTTCCTTTCTTTCTGAGGGGTCCTCTTAGAGCTACTCTCACTTGATTTGAGAGGGAAGTAGAGCCTTGCTTTCCTCGTGTGCTTTTTTCTCCTTGAATTTTGTCACTGAATTTTCTCTCAGTAGATCTCTATCCTGTTGGTAAGAGGTAGGAGGCACTCTGTCCCAGGTCTGATTGGGGTGGGGAGCTAGGAGGAGCTGCACTTTTTGATGCCTTCCAATTCTACCTGGGAAGGACATTCCAAGCCTGGATCTGATCTTGTATGAATTCTGGTCTTTGGAAACACCTACCTCAAAATCTTCTATGTACTCCCTGGTGGTTGAGACTGACGTGGGTCGGCAGTGTTGTCCAGGCATGGGGCCCTGAGCCCATGTCTTTCTTTCTCTGCTCGGAGGAAACTCTTCAACCCTCTGTCCCATGCATGGGCTCTACCAGATGCCCCAAGGAGCTCTGAGACTCAAGTTGATAGGGTCATCCCAGGTCCCTGTGGATGGTCCCCAGTCCAGGAGGGCAGTATGATAAATGGGTCAAACCTACTGACCAAGATAGTATTTCCTTCATGGGATTGCATGAGATTAGGTCACCAGAATGGTACTGACATGCTGATCTTGGGTATCTCTCAGTCACATCAGACACAGGAAGAGTTAAATCCTCTGGGCTACCAGTGGTCTTATGATGACCGTTGTGCTTGAGCCATATAAGGCCTGGACATTAGCTCTTGTCTGCCAATATTCTGACCACAGTGATGCCTCCAGTCTACAGCACCCAAGGGCAGTTGGGGTGGTGGCAGGTCTTATTCATCTTGTGTACCCCCAGGCATTGGCACCCAGGGCAGTCACTCCACCAACTCAAGACAGTCCTCCTGGGATGGCCGTGCCAATCATCTCTGAGTTTTTTCAAGACTATTGCTCTTCTTCAAGACAATAGACACTTCTGACTGATATTCTTTTATGCTTCAATTGATAAAACTTAAGCTTTGAAATCTAGAAGTGGACATTCCTTGCATAAATGGAACTTCTGCCCACAGGACTCTTGACTGTTCACCCCACTGATGGAACTGTGTAGAAGGAAGATTTACAGTTAACATTGAATGAAATCACATTTTAAGAATGTGGTGACTATGACCTACAAAGTTCAGAAGTCATAACTGGAAGATATACTGTTTTATATTTAGCCTGTAGTACTCCAAATGGTAAATTTAACATGATCAGGAAGCAAATTATGATTCATGTTTTCCTGCACACTCTGGGTAAGACTTGCATTTGTGGACAATAACAACTATTAAGAGACTCATGAAGGGGATAAGAAGTACAAACTTCCAGTCATAAAATAAGTCATAGGGTACAGCATGGGGAATATAGTCAACAATATTTTAATAACTTTGTATGATGACAGAGCTTTTCAGGGTGATCGTTTTGTAATGTAAATAAACATTGAATCATTATGTTGTACACCTGAAACTAATAAAGTAGTGTATGTCAACTATACTTCAATAAAAATATTTAAAAAAAGAGTCATTGGAAGCTGATATTCTTTGGCTATTTGAAGGATGATGTACTATCATGAGTAATGAGGTAAACAGCATTTGAAAAACCAAATAAAAGTTACCAAGGAACTGCAGAAGCAAGAAAATCTGAAATGTTTTTATACAAATGGGTTTCAAAAAGCCATGGCATTGTGGGTAATAATAGCCTTGCTACTCATGCTAGGGGATTTGAAATTAGCCACTAATAATGCAGTTGACAATGAAGAGCACATAGAGATGGTGCTTGGACACTATAAGATTCTTCCCAAGCACTCATTGGACATAAGCAAAATATGTAAGTATCTCTTATTTACTTATTATTATAACTCATCGTTGATAAATCAATATATTTCACATGGGCTTTGATATTTTGTGATACCTTTTTCATCATATTGTTTGTAGAAAGAGAAGCCTTACAAAATATATTTGCCCAGGGCCCTGCAAACCCTGGGGGCAGATATATTGGGCACATTTGGGAAACTTTCCTTCAGAGCCTCTCTTCACTAACTGCACATTGTCTTCAACATTGAGCCCTTTGCCAATTTGGATACAACAGAAACAATCCTATTCCACATATATCAGTATATCTACTAATAGACACACTGACATACTCACACACAAAAACACACACATTATCTCAATGTTCACTATCCGAAAACTTGCAATGCAAATTAAAGACCTAAAAAGAGTTGACTCTCTCCAAAAAAATATATATATATATCTCATTTACACATCAACTAATATATATAAACATATATAGATATCTAATATGTATTGTGCATTTACTACCTGCCATGAATTACATTATCCTCTTACAGATATCAACATATCTATTCCCTACAATACTCATATGATATAGTTATACTTATTATCTAGATTTTGTAAATAAGAAAACTAAGGAAAAGAGAGATTAAGTAACTGCCCAAGGTCACATAGCTTGTAAATGCAAAATGAGATTTTAATCCAGAAAGCCAAGTTCTCAACCACATTCTTTTTTTTTTTTTCTGTTTTTAAACATCTGAAGTTCCACTGAAATTTCCATTTAGGCATTTACTCTCAAGAAGGCCATTTAAAAAAAAAAATTTATTTTTCAAAGATTGGCACCTGAGCTAACATCTGTTGCCAATCTTTTCTTCTTCTTTTTCTCCCCAAAGCTCCCCAGTACCTAGTTGTATTTTCTAGTTGTAGGTCCTTCTGGTTGTGCTATGTGGGACGCCACCTCAGCATGGCTTGATGAGTGGCACTAGGTCTGTGCCCAAGATCCGAAACAGTGAAACCCTAGGCTGCCAGAGTGGAGTGTGTGAACTTAACCACACATCCACAGGGCTGGCCCACTCAACCACATTCTTATACTGACTCTCATATGAACTTTTTTCTTTCTTTTGATGTTATATTTTTGCACAGTTTGTCTTGGAATGTATTTTTCAGGAGTGTTTTATTTGAAACAAAGTGATTCAAAGAAAAATTTTATCATTGATGTTTAGAGAGGAGAGATTGTGATTGTGATTGGCATTTTTAAAGTAGTGTATAATAAATCCAGTAAAGATTTTAGTCACTCAAAACATTCAGCAATGCAAAATTTTCATAAGGTAAGTTTTGAGTAGATGTTCAAATATGTGACAACGATATCATGAAAAAGACATTTAAAAACTTTGCACACATGATAATTGATTAGAGAATAACAAGTTGTGCGTACATTTTTGTGAGCCAGCACAGCCGTTATTTTTCTCCCTGAACTGCAAGATAAGCAGAGTCAAAAGTGACCACCCACAAGTTTGATCAATCTAACAACTGCCTTTAAATTTTTCCTGGAGTCCATGACTTTTCGTTGGTAAACCCTAATCTTAATTTTTTGTCTACAAAAATGCTCATTACCATTTGATAGAACATTAAAAAGTAGCAAAAAGAAAATCACTATAGCCTATAGATTTGAACTTGGTTTTAGCTGTACTCTAAAACCAGAAAAACTATGTTGCTTATTAAAACTATATTTTCTAATTAAGTTCTTGCAAGGATTCAAATTGCATGCAGCACTATTGTTTAGGGTTATTTAAGGAAGTGCTATAACTTTTAAGAAGCAGTGCAAGCTCACTTGTAGTCGTGAGTTGTTATGACAAATTCATTTTCCGTTGATCATATAGTAAATAATAACAAATTCCTACACAAATGGCCAGAATTAGAGTTATATAATCCTCTGGGTACTCTTAATTTGGAGAAGTGTGTGTTTTGATCATCTTTAGGGAATGAATATATGATTTTTTGTGGCAGTACTTATTGAAATATTTAGGATAAATTTTAGATATTATATACTTTTTGATGAATATAATATATATTTAGTTGGTTCTGTGCCACATTTACTTTTTGTATTTCAGACTATAGTATAAAAGTATCTATTGTTCTAAAGAGGAATTTGGAAATTCTAGATTTCAGCCAAATTGAATAATTTATTTTTCTCTTTCCAAATCTCCATCCACTCTATAATGCATTCTCATTTTTATAATTTAACCTCTCAACAACATGAACTAGTGTGATCAAAATCCTGCTCTACCCCTCTTCTAAAGCACATTTTTCTCTTGGATTAGCCAACACAGTAATCTTTTGACTTTTCTTCTACCTTTATTCCTGGTTTTTCTGTTGGCCCCTCTTTTTCTATAAAGCCATATGTTGGCATTCTTCAAGGCTCAACCCTGGGCCCTTAGCCATCTCATTCTCACATGTGGCTTTAATTGCCACCTAGAGAGAGATAACCTGTCTGTATGTAGAAGTACCTAAAGACTTCTTCACTCAGCTCACAAGCTGTTCCCTATTCCACTTCATGGTCTTCTTCCAATGTGTACTCTCCTAATGAATAGCATCACTATTTACTCTACTGCAAGAACAGAACATAGACATCATTCTTGACACACTTCGAAGTCCAATCCGTCAAAAGCTGTATTGTAGTTACTGCTTAGACATCTTTGCTCTACTTCTACTGCATATTTGAAAGTAGCAGTTACAATCATCTCTCTTGCATTCCTTCACCTTCAGTTGATCCATCTGTGCACACTCTATTTCTATGTGCACACTCTATTTCTACATGACAAATATATTCTCTGCCTCTCTGCCGGAACAATATTGTCAATAAATCTGAATATCCTTTTTTGCTTAAAGCTCTCCAGTCAGTTCTTTCTGTCCTTTTGATAAGGACAGACTTCTTTAACATGTCCTAAGAGGCTTCACCTGTTCTGTTCCCTAGCTGCCATTTTGACCTCTCTCTTACTACATTTTCTCTAATTCTTCCTCTTCATAGTTCATGAATTTATTTTATTTGTTATCATCTTGATGTTTCCATCCACCATAGATATACTCAAAATGCTGTTCCCTTTTCTCTATCAAAATGCTTTGGCTTCAAGAAATGGACAAATTGAAATCTATTTGCTTATTCAATGGCAATTTATCACATCCTATAAGAAGTCAAGGGACGTTCAGGAAGGGTTAACATCATCAAAGCCCCAGGTTCTCCCAAGTTTTCTCCTCTATCATTCTCACATAAGATGCCTCCTCTTTGGAAATCTTCTCTCAGGTTCTAATGATGGATAGTAGCAGCTTTGGGTATCATATTCTTCACACAATATCTAAAGATAGAAGTAGGTTTTTCTCATCCTTGTATCTCCTTTTAAGATTCAGAAATCCCTGAAATTTCCTAGATAATTTATCCACATGTGTAACAGGTAAAAATTATGTTTAAAAACCCATGAGTGAAACACCACCACAAGTTATATGGGATACTCTGGGCCCTTACTTGATATTCCCAATTGAATAAAACTCTCTCTATGGTAGGTTCTCTGAAGTGTATTCTTAAATACTGCACACAGCATGGTGTCCTTTGTACTGCCACTTATAATACTTGATCAATGCATTTGGTTATGCATATACATATCTATATATATATATATATCTTATAGAACATATGAAGTGACATTCTTAATGACTAATAAAAAGGAACAAGAAGTTTATAGTTAGAGATCTAGGCAGTTTCAGGATCTTCAAATTGGAGAGAAGGTGACTTCGAGGATGGCAATGTGAGGAGGTCTACAAGCCCACTCCCCAGCGAAACAAGCAAAGATGATTAAAAGTATAAAAGAATGACCATTTAAAGTCTCTGGAATTGTACGAAGGTCATACACCAAATGAAGAAACAATTGTTCAAGAAAATCGACTAAAATTCAGTCAGAACAGAAAATGTCTGTGGCGTTTTCCACAATTTACTCACCTTCTCCCTTCCCCTCAACTCAGCTCGATGGAAGCGATACTCAGGGCATGTGTGACCAAAAGATAGGTTCTCCCTCCCCTCAGATCTCAACCAAGAGCTACCTCATCTCACTGGGCATAGACTGCCAGAATTTCTCAACCCTTCTAACTCCTACTTGAAGTGGCTAATTTCCTGGTGATCATGGCCAATAGTCCTGGGTCTCTCTTACTCAGCCCAGACACTATCCATTGGATAGAGACGCTACCCTATTTATCTTAGGATAAAGAGGCTCTACCCCATCTATAGAGGTTCTACCTGAGGTCCTGCCTAGAAGCATGGCAGGCCAAGAATAATGGGCCATGATTTCCTTTGCCCCACCTGACTTGTAGGGTGGAGGTTCCATGATGGGAGAGGCAAGCAGAAAAGACCAGAGGCTAACACTTCACTCAATGCACAGAGTAGTGGCTGAAAGATTTTGGCCACAGATTTCTGGCACATCAGGAGAGGCAGTACATAAGAAAAATAAACCAAACTCTCCCCAACAGAACTTATTTTGTTGTAAGTTCAAGCCTATTGGTGCTCTCATAAATAACAGCTCCTCTTAAATAAGAACAACAAGCATAATTAACTGGGCCAATCTTCCCACCTCCAATTCAGGAGCAGTGGCTCAGAGATTTTTCCCAGGGGGAAAAGACAGGCCATAAGAAAATAGAACTCTGGAGCTCTCCACAAAAGAAATGATTTTATTTAGAATAGTATGGGGAAGGTCAAGCTTAACAGTGCTCTTGAAGAAAATAGAGATTTTGTTTATAAGCAATTAAGAGGAAGATGACAGCATCATGAGAGAAACAAGCTAAACTTTAGGCAGGTTACTTTACCAAAGAGAACTAGTGAAGGAGATAGCTAAGTAGAGCCCTTCTGTTGTCAGAACAAACCTTGAAGACTGTTCTCAAAAACTGCTCCTTCAAAGGGGCCCAGATTTAATTGGATCAGACTAGGGAGCAGTTTATGCTCCAAGGCATTGTTAAAAGCAATAAGACAATCAACTAGTAATTAGTGAAGCTGGGTGTAATACCAAAGGGGATGACAACTTAGCAGAGAGATCAGAGAGAAGGATAGGAAAAAACAGCCCTGATAAAGCCATTGTCATTTCAAGGCAAATGTGAGTAGGCCCAACTGCACACTTTGAGGTGCAACACCAACTGATTCACTCACCTAACTTCTCTGAAGAAATTGATAACCTGATTCTATAATTTGTATGGAAATTCAAGGGACTCAGAATAATCAAAACCACCTTGAAAAAGAAAAGCAAATTATGAGGACTTACACTTCTTAATTTCAAAACTTACTACAATGGTACAGTAATCAAAACAGTGTGGTATTGGCATAAAGATAGTCATACAGATTTGTGAAATAAAATTGAGAGTTCAGAAATAAACTGTCATAGTAGTATGATACACATTCTTCTCAAGGGCACAAAGATCATATGTTGGCCCACAAAAGACTCCAAATAGCCAAGATAATCTTGAGCAAGAAGAAAAAAGCTGGAAGCATCAAACCACCTGATTTCAAAATATGTTAAAAAGCTCTAGTAATCAAAACAGTAT
Organism: Equus quagga; assembly: GCF_021613505.1. NCBI lineage: Eukaryota > Metazoa > Chordata > Mammalia > Perissodactyla > Equidae > Equus > Equus quagga. The sequence goes on from NC_060269.1 coordinate 18,165,807, forward strand.
AGTACTGGCATAAAAATAGAAGCATACACCAATGCAACAGAATAAAGAGCCTAGAAATGCATTTACGGTCACCTAAGACAGTCTAGATTAGATACAGTCAATCTTCGACAAGGATGCCAAGAATTCACAATGGGGAAAGGATAGTCTCTTCAATAAACGGTACTGGAAAAATTGGATATTCACATGCAAAGAATGAAATTGCATCCTTTTCTTACACCACTCACAAAAATCAACTCAAAATAGACTAAACACTTACACATAAGACATGAAATTGTAAAATTCCTAGTAAAAAATATAGGGAATAAGCTCTTTGACATTGGTCCTGGTGATAATCTTTCATATATTACACCAAAAGAAAAGGCAATGAAAGCAAAAGTAAGCAAATGAGACTACGTCAACCTGAAAAGCTTCTGCAGAGCTAAGGAAATAATAAAATGAAAAGGTGGCATAGTGGGAGAGAATATTTGCAAGCCATCTATCTGATAAGAAGTTCTCCAAAATATACAAAACTCGGTAGCCAAAAACCCCGCAAATAACTAAATAACTAACTAAAAATTGACAAAGGAACGGAATAATTTCTCCAAAGGAGATGTGCAAATGGCCAACAGGTACATGAAAATGTGCTCAAGATGACTAATCATCAAAGAAATGCAAATCAAAGCCACGATGAGATGCCACCTCATTAATGTTAGCAAGGAGGATAGCACTTACAGAAAGAAAAGACATAAGTGCTGGCAAGGATGTGGAGAAAAGAGAGCCCTTGTACTGTTGGTAGGAATGTAAATTAGTACAGCCATTATGGAAAACAGTACGGAGGTTCCCCATAAAATGAAAAATAGAACTACTATAGGATCCAGCAATCCCACTTCTGAGTACATATCCAAAGATTATAAAATTACGGTCATTCATCAGTTAACGATGGAAACATTCTGAGAAATGCACAGTTAGGTGATTTCATCATTGTTCAAACATCATGGGGTGCACTTACACAAACCTAGATGGTATAGCCTGCTACACACCTGGACTATATGGTATAACCTATTGTTCCTAAGCTACAAATCTCTACAGCATCTTCCTGTACTGAATGCTATAGGCAATCGTAACACAACGGTAAGTATTTGTGTATCTCAATATATCTAAACATAGAAAAGGTACAGTAAAAGTGAAGTATAAAAGATCAAAAAGTGGTACACCTTTATAGGGCACTTTCCATGAATGGAACTTGCAGGACTGGAAGCTGTTCTGGGTGAGACACTGAGTGAGTGGTGAGTGAATGCCAAGGTCTGGGACATTGCTGGACCCTATTGTAGACGTTATCAACATTGTACACTTAGGCTACATGAAATTTAGCAAAAATATTTTTCTTTCTTCAGTAATAAACTAGCCTTAAATTACTGTAACTTTTTAATTTATAAACTTGGTTTTTTTAACTGTGATTCGTTTGTAAAATAACACATCTTAAAACACAAACATATTGTACAGCTGTACAAAAATTCTTTCTTTATATTCTTATTCTATAAGCTTTTTTCTATTTTTAAATTTTTTCTTTTACTTTTTGAACTTTTTTGTTAAAAACCAAGACTCAAACACACATTAGCCTAGACCTACACAGGGCCAGGATCATCAATATCACTGCCTTCCACCTCCACATCTTGTCCCACTGGAAGGTCTTTAGGGGCAATATCACCTGTAGAGCTGTCATCTCCTAGGATAACAATGCCTCCTTCTGGAACACCTCCTGAAGGGCCTGCCTGAGGCTTTTCTTGAGGAGGGGTCACTCTCTTCAGAAATATGTCCATGGTGGTTTGCTTGGTTTGTTTCTTTTTTTTCTTTTTTATCATAGATTTGCTTGTTAGCAGATAATACACCATGAACATTCCTCTCTATTAATAAAAAACTGAAAGGTTTTTATTAATAGAGGGTCCATGTTTTTAAACTTTTTAAGGAGCTTGTTGAGGTCTGTTAAAGCTTCTGTTAAGCTCTTCACTTTGGATTTTCTTGGGGGTTCTTCTTTTTCTTCTCCTATAGTTTCCTCTTCTCTTGCCTCTTCTTCAGCCACGTGTTCCTTATCCAATTCCAACAACTCCTCATTAGTCACTTCCTCAGGAACCATCTCTAGGAGCTCCTCAGTGTCATCCTCATCTACTCCCAGGTTAAAGTTGTTTGCCATCTCAACAACAGCCTTGCTAATTTTTGTAACCTCCTCATCCATGGCAAATCCTTTGAAGTCACGGATGAACCTCCTGAGTTTCTTCTTCCAGATGCCATTCATACACTCTTTGGTGATATCACCCCAAGTCCAAGAAAGGTTCTTGATAAAGTCATAGAAGTTGTGATCCTTCCAGAATTGCATCAGTGTCTTTCTCAGTGGCAGCAATAGCCTGGGCAAAGATCTTCCTCAGGTAGTAGGCCTTAAAAGCTGCTATAACTCCTTTATCCATTGGTTAGATCAAAGACGTGGTGCTTGGAGAGAAAAATACTGTTTTGATACTGGGATGATGATCATCAATTAAAGGAGGATATCCTTTATTATCAACAACAAGCAAAGTCTTGAAAGGCATGTGATTCTCCAAACAGTACTTCTTTATTTTGATGACATAGCAACCCAGGAGGGCACCCTGGGAGATGAGCCAGGTCATCCATAGCTCCTTATTATTCCTGCAGTACACTGACAGTGTGTACATATCTGTATGCTTGAAGGCCCTGGGGTCTCATGGTGCTGGATCATAATGGATTTCAATGTGTAGCCTGCAACATTTCCTCCAAGCAAGACTGTCGTCGTGTCCTTAAAAGCCTTTAAACCTGGCATTGACTTGGCCTCCTTATGAATGAAAGTCCTTTCAGGCATCTGTTTCCAGAATAGGGGAGTTTCATCCATACTGAATATTCGCTCTGGGAAGCATTTTTCTCCACAATCAGCGTATTTAGAGTTTTCAAAAATTCTTCAGCTGCCTTCACATCAGCACTCACAGACTCGTCACACACTTTCACGCTATGAAATGAACAACAATTCTTGAATTGTTTAAACGACTCAGAGCTGGCAGCAAATTCAACATTGTAGTCAGGTCCAGTCATTTCTTTCAACATCACAAACAAATGTTTTGCTTAGGTCATGATCGTCACAGTGCTGAGAGGGATACTCTTCTGTGTCTGGTCTTCAATCCAGATCATTAGAAGTTTCTCCATGTCTGATATAGGCCTTTCTAAAATTTTGTTAGTCTCTTTGCCTTCAATGAAGCAGATCCTTTAACAGGTTCCATCACTTTGTTCTTATTCTTCAACATCATAGCTATGGCGGAATGGGACACACTTGACTGGTGAGCACCATCACTGACTTTCCACCTTCATAGTCCCTAATCACTTTTCATTTTGTTTCCAGCTCAATTACTGTCAACATTAATTTTGTTTCCAGTCTCTTACTGTCAACATTATCACTGGGTTTTGTATGCATAGGGGCCATGATGAACAAAAGCCCACAAGATTAAATCAAACAGGAGAAAATAATGCAATCAAGAGACAAAGTAAATTCAAGATGTATGAGGCTGCTGCTGGAGCAACACGACATACTGTGATACAGTAAACATTTTTATGTAAGTAGAAAGAGTTCATTATGAAATAACAATAAAAAGTATAGTATAGTAAGTACATAAATCATTAACTGTCGTTTATTATCATTATCAAATATTATGCACTGTCCGTAATTGTATGTGCTATACTTTTATATGACTGGCAGCTCAGCAGGTTTGTTTACATTAGCATCACCACAAACACGTGAGTAAAACATTGTGCTGTGATGTTACAATGGCTCCAACATCACTATTATGGAATTTTATAGCTCCATTATTATCTAATGGGACCACTGTCATATATGCAGTCTGTCATTGACTGAAATGTTATGTAGTGCATGTCCGTAATATCTTGAAGAGAAACCTATACTCCCATGCTCACTGGAACATTATTCACAGTAGCCAAGATATGGAAATAACCTGTCTGTTGATGGACAAGGAAACTGCCAGATTAGATATAGATACACATATACACACATATATATTACCATAAATATATGTAATATAATATATATGCATATGTATATATAATGAAATATTATTCAGCTTTAAAAAATAAAATCCTGCCATTTGAAAAACATGAATGAACTTGGAAGACAATACACTAAATGAAATCAGCCAGACCCAGAAAGACAAATACTGCATGATATCACTTACATGTAGAATCTAAAAAAGTCAAAGTCATAAAATTAGAGAGTAGAATGGTGGATACCAGGGTTGGGAGTGGGGGAAATGGAGAGATGCTGGACAAAGGTCACAAACTTACAGTTACAGGATGAATAAGATCTAGAGATCAAATGTACAGCATGGTAACTATATTAATACTGTATTGTATACTTAAAATTTGCTAAGAGAGTAATCTTAAGTGTCTTCACACACATACACACACACACACACACACACACACACAAATGGTAACTATGTGAGATAATGGATATGTTAATTAGCTTGATTGGGGTAATCATAACACAAAGTATACTTATATCAAAACACATTATAGATATTAAATATATAAATTTTTTATTTGTCAATCATACCTTAAGAAAACTTGGGAAAAATTAAGGAAAAACAAACAAACAAAAACTAAAGGCATGCATTTAAAAAATTGTGCTATATTGGGAGGCTAGCCCCGTGGCCAAGTGGTTAAAGTTCCGTGTGCTTGGCTTTGGCACCCCAGGTTCATGGGTTCAGATCCCACGTGCAGACCTACTCCTTTCATCAGCCGTGCTGTGGTGGTGTCCCACATACAAAGCAGAGGAAGATTGGCACAGATGTTAGCTCAGGGCTAACCTTCCTCAAGCAAAAAAAGAGGAGGATTGGCAATGGTTGTTAACTTAGGGTAAATCTTCCTGACACACACAGACACACACACACACAAAAGTGTTATAAATAATGAGGAATTTGGGCTTGTATTAAACAACATTTGGGACAAAGTTCAGGAAGCAAAATCCTGTCTGCCCTAACTCACTACTCCCCATGAGGTTGCTAAGGCAGCTACAGTAAATGGAGAGCAAGATTCTAATGACCAAATCTCTCTTATGAAGTGTATAAGCTAAGCTGAAGGTCTTTGTGGGACTTTCCACTCTCTAAGCCCAAATAAAAAGCTTACCATCAGTCACCCTTGAACAGAGAAGCAAGAAACAGGCTGCAGCTGGGTGTGAGTGGAGCAACGAGAGCACCAGATGTCTTGCATTGCCCTTATGGATTTGGAACCACACGGAACAATTTAAGACATACTGATTCCACCCACTAATAAATGGAGGCTCCCTGCTCTCAGGGCAGAGCAAGCAGGGTGGTATACGATGGGAGTGGAGTCCTCTCTTCTAAAATGAAAATGTGACCTTGTTTTTTAGTCCCAGGCTTGGGGACATCTGGGCCTCAAGAACAGATGCATATTATTTATTTGTATGTTTTATTTGCTTTTATTGTTTTGTTTTATTCATGTTCACACCCTTTAATTTGGGAACCAGTAAGTAGTGTGGTTAACAGTATGTGCTTTGAAAGAGAGACCTGAATTCAAATCCTAAAACTGCTCTTTATTTACTGTATGAGCCTGGCCAAGATCTAAACCTCCGAAAGCCACAGTTTTCTCATCAGTAAAACAATGCTAATTCATAGTGCAATTCTAATGCTGTGATGAGTGACTATTATGATATAAGTTGATTATCACAACGTTTGCCACAAGAGTTCTCAGTATGCTTAATAAATATTCAGAGAGAAATAAAATAAACTTATTCAAACTGAGAACTCACTTCCCACTGGTAAGACTGACATATAAATAGATCTAATGCAAGGTAGAGGGTGCCATGTGCTACAAGAGACCTTTACACAAGCTTTATAACTATGGGCAAAAGAAAGTAACTCTCAAAAGGGAGGAAGTGGAGAAGTGGCAAATGTACTTATGTGGGTGAAGTAGAAGGTGCTTGGGGCAAAGGTGGGGGATGGGACGAAAACAGTTTAGAACAAATTAAACATTAGATGAGGAGTTTGTATGCCATAGGTATGGTAAATGGCAATCTGAGGGAAGAATGCCCTTGAGATCTCCTTTTTTTATAATATTTAATCGAATGGATCTCAATTCAATACTTGCATGAAGCATGACCTTAGGAAAAACTGAGAATATGGTTTCATGACATTATGACCCATAAAATATAAAGTGTAACAAGTAGGAAATATTTTATTATGATGATTTGCTTTACTTTAACAATGGGAAGATACACACTGTTCTATATTAGTGTGGTGGGTTTTTTTCCTAGACTTTTTTTTTTATTTTTCCTTTTTCTCCCCAAAGCCCCCTGGTACATAGTTGTGTATTTTTAGTTGTAGATCCTTCCAGTTGTGGCATGTGGGATGCCGCCTCAGCGTGGCCTGATGAGCAGTGCCATATCTGCTCCAGGGTTCGAACTGGTGAAACTCTGGGTCACCAAAGCAGAGTGCATTAACTTAACCACTCAACCTCGGGGCCAGCCCCTTAATATGATGTTTTTAAAGGGAAATTACATTCAAGGTAGATAAACAAGGTTGAGAAGAGCATTAGGTTTTGTCAGTAAGAATTCGGATGATGTTCTTTTCATCTGTCATTTTTGTTATTGCTGCTATATTCTGCACATTCTAAAGGCCAATGAGGGAAAAATGTATGGGAGATGGTGAAGTCCGTGCTCACCTGATTTACATTCCAACCCTAGAAGTCAGGTAGGGCCAACCAGTTTGCAGATGGATATCTGAACTTGTGAACCTGGTGAAAATGAATCAAATATTCTAAGTTGTAAACACAAGACAGATGCTTATTTTATGACTAGGCCAGATGCTTACTGAATAATATTCCCACACTTGCTAATATATTTGATAACCAAGCACTAAATTCTTTCTCAAGTTTAAAGAGACACATCATGCTCAATAATAGTGAATTAATTTTAACAAAACCAATATAAATAACAGATTTTTAAATGTAATTCTTTTTGTCTAAATGATCCCTGTGTACTGAAATGAAATATATGCTGCTAGTTTTCCTCATTTACACTTTATGTTCATCTAAGAAAAGAGGTTATAAAGAAAACCATAAACAGAACATTTGAATGTGTTCAGCTCACAGTTAACAGGCCAGATAGAAGCAGGTCAACCATTGAAATGTTGCATTATATTAATGGAATTTATTTTTCTGACTGATTCCAGCAGTAATTTTCAAAGCTTAGGTTGAAAAGTCCTGTGGCATTTTGTATGGCATATGGCCGTTTACAGTATCTCCCCTTCTTGTAGGCTCAAATACAAGACATTTGCTAAACAAATGTCAGACTACCTCTTTTTCTGGTCCGGTTCTTATTTAGTATAGAACACAGGGACTCCCATGGGCATGTATTCATCCAGGAAAGGTGTGGGAAGAAAGCGGAGGGGGCAGCATGATGAAAATTATATTCAGTGATTTTCCTACTGTGTTTTTAGATATTAAAAGTTACCGTTGTGGTAACCTATAGTCCTTAGGAGAAATGTGTATCATCTCCTGTCGGGAGCATATGGCACTTCATATCTTCTCGGGGCTCCCTTCTCATCGCCTATACACACTTCCACATTTTAGGCAGAGAGGTCTTGCCCACCTTACTTTTCTGTGTATACAAATAAAGATGGCATTCATGCTACAAAATTAAATCTAGTCTTTATAGTTTATTCTTATAACTAGAGAGATACCCTATTTTTAAAACTAAGGAAAACAGTTTCTAGAACTGGTAAGATTAATTTAAATACCACTATTCCTTTAATTTGCCAAGTGGGCTTCTCTTAAGTGAATCCCATATCTATTATTCTTGCCTTACTTCCCGTTGCATTTAGTTTTCTAGCTGCATTAAATTTGTAAGGAAGCAATTGAAAATACTCCATGATTATTATAAGTGATGGCCCGCAGTATTGAAAGGAATCTCTAGAACTGCGTGCATTTGAGTGCCATTCTTTCATGCATGCATTTCTTCAAAATTGACTTTTTTGTTTGTGTCATCCCATGGGTAGTTGATTCAGAGAAAAAAAAATTCTCCTTGTCTTTAAGAAACACACCATCACTTAGGCTAGAGACAGGCAATCAAACACATTCTCAAGATCAAGCACATTAGATATGGACAAACCCTGATGCAGAAAGGGGATTGGGGAGACTGACCAGAGGCTCCTCCGAGCTGAGGGTTGAAGAAGAAGAATCAGTTATCCAGGGAACTGCTTTAGATCCCTGACACCAAACTTGTGACATTGCTTAAGCGGTCTCACTCCTGGCTGCCTGAGCAATCTCCTGAGGAGCTTTAAAAAACAAAACAAAACCAAAAGCCAAAACCAAAAACAGATAGTGCATGACCTCCAACCCCAAGAGATTCAATTGTTCTGGCTAAGGGTGCCCAGATACTGGAAATTTTTTCAAACTCCTACAGATAAGTATAATTTACACTGAGGGTTGAGAACCACTGCCTATCAAATCAAAATAAAATATTTTTATCTCACTTTTGCAGTACTTTTGACTTACTTTAGAGTCAGTAAAATAAAGTATGTTAAGATTCTGAAGCCTATCTAGGTTGGTTGTAAGAAATTAATTTGTAATCAAAATTACTTAGCTGTGTTATTTTTCTCCTCAGTCTCTCGTCGAGCTGGATTTATGGAGGGACTTCCACCTAGGTCTGACGTCAGCCTCGGGGAAATAACGCTTGGGCACGAGCCAATAAGATCATTCGACTATTCGGGAAAAGAGTACTGCTACAATTGTTTTTGTTTCTTCAACTGTAAGGGTAATTTTTCAAAAGTTTCTTCACTTTTTTTTCAAGCTAATCGAAAATGGAATTTTATTTTAAATACTCTGCGATTGAAACAATTTGCAGAAAATATGTGCCTTGTTAAGCCAATATCCAGTGAATGCTACATGCAGACAATTTCTACAACCATATATATAGTGACATGCTTAGTAGAAATAATACATTTATGTATTTCTATTCTTCTGGGATTAGAAGGAGTAAACAGAAATGTCAACTAGACCAGTGCTTCTCCATCTTTCCCATTTTACTTCTCCCAAATGTTCTACCAAATCATCAAGTTTCCAAATTATCACAAAGAAAATGAATAACACTTTATAGAGATAACTTTGGCAATTAGTATGTGTTCAAAAGCTTTTTCTTGGGAATTTAGAAACATCATAAATTGATAATAGTTATGTTTATACACACATATGTATGCATGACATATATACATATTATAATTATGCAGAGAGACTGTATACTACACACATATATGTTGACCTTGAAGAGAGGTCAGGGGTAGTTCTGACTTTGGAGTTGCAGAATGTTGAGATGAATGAAGTGCTTGAGGAAGATAATTTTATCATGTAGATGTAGAAAGCCTTGTAACCTGAGAAAGCCTTGATAATAAGCATTATTCTAAGAGAGACTCTTCTAGTCATCCTAGTTTCAGTGGGGCTCCCGGTAACCGTGACAACGATCCTCTCCAGGCTGAGAAGCTAAAGCGCACAGAGAATGCACACAACCTAATCACACTTGTTGAATATTCACATTGGTTTGACTGAACTTTGAGTCTTTCAGGCTTTGAAAAATGAAGTATTTATTGTTTTATGACTATATTTCTACTGTATATATCCAATTATCATCAAATTCTTCCAATTCCTTCTCTCTCAGATTCACACTTTTTGTTTATTTCATAAGATTCTTACCACCTGTCACTAGAGTGTTAGGTCCTGTGTAACTGTAATACAAAGATTTCCTCACCTGGGTGGTAAAATTATCTTCCTCAAATACTTTATTCTCTTCATGACTCCTCATTTCAGAATTATCCCCAACCTCCTATGAATAACAGTAGTCAAATTACATGAATCTCAGATCAGCTAATAAATATATATGCCTGTTGGGCAGTGTAGCCAGAAGTGAACAGAGTTTAGAATGAGAGAGACTTTAGGGAAAGTCATCATCTGAGTTTCTCCTGGCCTCAAAATGGTAGGAACAGATGATTGAGTGATAATTCACATTTCACTGGCTGGTTCCCTCATCCATTAATAAAGAATCTCTAGCCCTCATCCGAAAATTCTATCATCGCTAGGAATTCCATAGAGTACCTGCTAGGTGTTTATGAGGCTTCTGCCCACAAGCCTGTCCTGACAGTCTAAGGCGTGTACTGTTGATGTCCTACTCTTGCTTGCAAGGCACGTACACCTCTGTTTCACCAGGTCTTTCCTCGCTGCCCAAGCAGTGCAGGGGCAGGCGGCACATTCGAAGTGGAAATTGTCTTTCTTTATTTTGCTCTTTAGTAGAAGAGTTCCAAGGAAGTATTACAATGATTTACCAAAAATTACCTATAATCCTGTTCACTCTTGCTCTCTGCATAATTAGCCACAGCTGTTTATTTTACTCTCAAAAGTAACATCGTCGGGGTGAGAAATTACACGGTCACCTAGTTAATCAGGTTTTCCTGTCTCAGTACCTCCCCCTCCCCCCATCTGCCAAAAAAGCTCTCTGTAGTTGTTAAAAAGGAATCCAAAGATTTGAGACCCAGGAGAAAGAAGCAGGGAAACAAATTCCAGTTTCAGCCACCACAACTCTAGCCCACCGTTGGGGCACAACTACACCTTCCTTCCTGGGTTTCTCATATATTATTTCAGTTAGATTTATTCTTTCTAAGAAAGTTCTTCAATGTCATATGGAAAAGACTTTTGGTAAGCCCAGACTGTCAGCAATTCTCCGGGTATCCATAAACCATGCTCAAGCCGAAACATCGTCCCTCACTTCCAAACAGCACCCAGCCACTCCTCTAGAAATGCAAACTTCTCATCCAGCTCTTGCCAGTGCTCCAGCCCATGAGATCCCATTCTCCCAGTGCACTGTTTTAGCTGTTTCTTTTTAACTTCCATATGGCATCACTTCCTAAGCCAAAATAATTTGCTTACCACCTTACAATTGTTATTTTCTTTTCCCAATTAATGTGCCCCTTGCAAAATCCCATTCTCTCAGTGGAGAAAATATTTACCCTCCACTGTGTCAGTACATGTCCATTAATCAACTGAAGTGTATTGGGTGTCCAAAATGTCAAAGGCACATTTCTCCACTCCTTACCAATTGTACTGCACGTGTTTTCATGACATGCTTATCTAACGGTTTTATTACACTTGCCAATGGCTCCAGCTCCAGCATCCTGATTTATGAATCAATTTCATATAACATAACTTGACATAAACCTTGACTACTAAATATTTTTCAATTTTCTTAATTTTTCATCTATGATTACAAATTATATGAGAGAACACATGCTAGTTAATTTGCATTCTCTCATAGTGCCTAGGGCAGTGTTCCCCTCAAATCCACTATACAACTGTTATTGACAATAGTTCACATTATGTGAATTTCAGGTTAGCTAATAGATGTATATATATCCCTTCCCCCAGCATCAGTTTAGTGTATTGTGCCTAAAAGTGTACGAATTAATGGTTGATACTAGGGTTGAGACAGGGAGTGTACAGATGAGCCGGTAACATCTTGTAGTGCCAGAAAGTAAAGAAATAAACAAACAAGACACACATACACGCCCCACACTCCATGATGAGCGCATGTTAAAAGGACACAGGAGCCAACTGAAAGAGCTCCCAGTGGCCAAAACTGGACAATCGGAGCAAGAATATAAAGTACTATTGGATTACAACCCAAAGCATAAAATAAATAGCCATGAGTCCATTTTGATATACATAAATGATTGCATAAATAAATAAATAGGGGAGAATAGATACATTTTCTATGAAGAAGAATTCCAAACAATTTATATAGATAGTACTCCCTTGTATTAGCCAGGGTTTTCCAGAGCAATAGAGCTTACAGAATTGTGTATATTTATCTCTGTCACAGAGAGAGAGAGATTTATTTTAAGGAATTGGCTCATGTGTTTGTGGAGGCTTGATAATTCCAAATCTGCAGTGAGGGTAGGCTGGCAGGCTAAAGGCTCAGAGAAGAGTTTTGGTTTGAATCCAAAGACGGTCTGCTGGCAGAATTCCTTCTTGCTTGGAGGATGCCAGTCTTTTTCTATTAAGGCCATCAACTGATTGAATGGGGCCCACCCACATTGTGGAAGATAATCAGCTTTACTTAAAGTCCACTGATTTAAATGTTAATCTCATCTAAAAACACCTTCACAGAAACACCCAGAATAATGTTTGACCAAATATCTGGGCACTGTGGCCTCACCAAGTTGACATATAAAATTAACCATCACACTCCTCCAGAGAATGAGGATAACTCCCCATCTCTTAAATGTGGGCTGTTTATAGTGACTTCCTTCCAATGAGTAAGTTTGGAAAGAGAGTGCAAAGAATAACTTCACAGTGGAGAAACTTGAAAAATACAAAGTGTTGGGTGATCAAGGTCAACCTCAGCAATGATAAACTGTGCTGATATATGTATCTTCAATACGATGTGATGAATATAGCATTTTACTTCTGTGGTCTTCCTATCCAAAACCAAAACCCCCAGTCTAAGCATGAGAGAAACAGACCAACTCCAATTGATGAGCATTCTACAAAAATACTTGATCAATACTCCTCCAAACCATCAAGGTCATGAAAAACAGGGAATGTCTTAGAAGCTTTCACAGTCTAGAAAATCCTAAGGAGACATGCTGAGTAAATGCACTGTGGTATCCTGGATGAAATTCTGGTACACAAAAGAGACATTGGGTAAAAACTAAGAAATCTGAATGAAGTATGGACTTTTTAGTCATAGTTACAATATTGATTCATTTGCTGTGTTAAATGTACCAAACTAATGTAAGATACTAATAGGGGAAACTAGATGTGGATTATAGGTGGACTCTCCGTCCTGTCTTTACAAAGTTTTTATAAATCTAAAACGCTCCTAAAATATTATTTAAAAAATTCAAGAAACAAAAAAGTACATGGATTTTTACATCAGGCAGAGCTTTAAAGAAAAATGCCTAAATGGTCATGATTTTATTTTTCCCATTTCACAAGACTGTAGAGAGAATAAATTAAACGGTGAATATGTGGAGTCACGAACAAACGGTCTGGCACACGGTATGCCCCATCATGTTAATTTCCTCTCTCTGCTCATACCTCTCCAACAAAAAGTGTTAGGTTTATTATTATTGTTATTTTAAGTAAAAATGCTAACAATTCATGGCAAAACAATAGGTGATTGATTCATTGAGAAAATTAACTTTATTCAAATCTACAGCTCTACTGTACATACTTGCTTAAAAATCTCTATTAAGCATACATAATCACTAGCGGGAGGGAAGGAATAAGATTCTCCATGGAGAGAACAAATTTTCAATGCAGGTAATCAATATTCTTGGAACATCTCAAAAGAAAAGACTAAAAGGAAAAGAAATCAAATAACCTACCACTGGCAGCATATGATGCTATGTACTACTTAAACTGATGTATGTTGAATCTGGCAGTCTCTGTGGCGTTCAGCAGATAAATCGCTTTACCAGAACTCTCAGGTCAGCTAAAATGCACAGCAGACACATTTAAGCCAGACTGCTTCGGTGGAGGAAACTCTGTTGGTGGTCACAGACCAAAGATCCAGGTATAGGAAATTCTGAATTAGGCAGTCTCCAATTTAATTTTCCCCTATAACCATCCCCCACCCCCACCAGTATCACTCTATTCTCTCTCTCTCTCTTCCAGAGAGTCTGTGTCTAACATTTTGGATTGCAGATTGATGAAACTGTACCTATACACTCATAAATTTAAAAACAAACACAGATTAAGTGTGTGTGTCTAAGCTGGAAGCGCTCTTACCTTTCAGACAGATGGCCATGAATTCAAATAATCTGCTTTGGGGAAATCTAAACATATTTTATCTGCTTGCATCCTAGGCGATGTGAAACTCTACATACAGCTGGAGTCAGTGCCTACACTGCAAGCCATTAAATGCCCCATGGTTCTCGTTAAAGGAGATTATTTTCAACTGTGTGCCATGCGGCTCATCCCCACAATCCATCAGATGGTTGGAATGATGTGTGAGTAGAAGGGTTTGTATATACAACAATACACACATGTGCAAATAAAATTTTAAATGTGTGTAAGCAATAAAAAAAAATCCTTAAAACCTTTGAGAAGGAATAAAAGAAGTATTAGGTGAAATGGGTGTGGATAGCTTTACATTTTAGTATCCTTTCCTAGTTGTGCATCAGAAAAGTTTAACAACATAATTTATTTTAAAAAATTATTTTCCAAAGTCAGTAAATAATTTCTGTATTACCCAGATTGACTTACTTTAAGGCAGCCAATTTTAAAGCTTATTCAATATTTTTTAAAAGAGCAATATTGAGCATTCTCAGCGTAGTTCTTGTATGTTATCTGCACTTAAACGCATATCTAATCAAATTTATATCATTCACCATTGGCAGATAAATATAGGTAATACATATAATCATATCTTAAATTAATAAAACACTTTATATTACATAAGTCACATTTGCAACCACAAACTCATTTCTCCCCCCAATTCTGTGAATTAAAGGAAAATAGGCATTATTGTTTGCATTTTATAGATAATAATAACTTACAGTTCTTACTATGTTCCAAAAACTGTTTTAAGGACTTAAAAAATCTGAAATCTTTAATTCTCACAGAAGTTCATGAGGTTGTGTATTATTACTATCCTCTTGTATAAATGAGGAAGCTGAGGAATAGAGAGTTTAAATATTTCATCCAAGGTCATTCAGATAATACCCACAAGATCAGAGACTCAGATGCAGGCTGTGTGGCCCCAGAGCCAGAGCCTGAACAATTGTGTTATATTGTCTTCATAGGACAAGGTACAAAAACCAATTAACCAACGAAACACACACAAAACAATGGCATTGAATAAGTTGCTTCAACTCACAAAACCAATTAGTGATGTTTTTAGAATTTTGTGGAACTCAAAACTTAAGGGTGTATTCTTTGACTTCAGACAAGTTTTGCTTCAAAGCCAGCTCCTACCATCTGATAGCTGTTTAAACTTGCAAAGTTACTTAACCTCTCTGAACCTTATTCCTTGTCTTCAAAGTCAGGGTGTGATACTTATTTAATAGAATTATTTCAATAATTAAATATTTTAACATATGCAAAACACTTGGCACAAAACAAATTTTCAATATATGGTAGCTAAGTATCCTCTTTTGCGTTGAAAAAACATTTCTTTTTAAATTTAAGAATTGCAATATTTCATGGCAAGTATAGTTATTTTATTAGATGTAATCACCTACACATAATGACAGCATATTCACCCTTAACAATTCCAAACATCTCCCATTGTTATAAACACATTAAAATTATCAACATTTTCCTGAAATGTCGTCATTTTGTGTTTTAAAGATATGAATATTTGAAAATTTTTTGGAAACTTAGGTTAAAAATAACAGAGATCCAGGGCCAGCTGGTGGTATAGGGGTTAAGTTTGTGTGCTCTGCTTTGGCAGCCTGGGGTTCATGGGTTTGGATCCTGGGTGTGGACCTGCACACTGCTCATGAAGCCATGCTCTGGTGGCATCCCATGGACAAAATAGAGGAAGACTGGCACAGATGTTAGCTCAGCAACAATCTTCCTCAAGCAAAAAGAGGAGAATTGGCAATGGATATTAGCTCAGGGCCAATCTTCCTCACCAAAAAAAAAAAAAAAAAAGCAAGAGAGAGATCCAAAGATGTGCCCACAAATATGTAAAAGTTCATGATTGCAGTTATACTGCTTCAAAGCAGTTAGATCACATTCTGCATTTTTCAGTATGGAGTGGAACATTTAAATGATGCACAGAGAATTGAGACACAGTTAACTAGACCTTAATTCTCCTGCCTTACGTTTGGTTTACCTTCTCAATGGTTCCGTGTGCATGTTCTAACTTCTGGGCAAAGGTGTCATGTGAAAAAAGAAATCAAAGAAACTACTCAAAAGATATAAAAATTTTTTGGCATTTTTTTCAAACCAGAAATATGTCTGCTCCTCCATTTGCTCTATGGAAAAATCACATATAATGTGTTTAAAAACAAAACAAAACAAAACAAAACTTTTTGGTTGATTTTATTGCAGCAATTTTTATCATTTTCCACTTACTTCCTTTAGTTACTATGTATAAGTACCTCTTCAATACCTTTGTGTACGATTCCCAATCCACATTTTCAGATCCAACCTTTGTGTAGCCTGTTGGTACTTGTTCAGTATTTCTTATACATTTAGCTCTAATGGAAACAGAAGTTTAAACTATGACTCTGTACTCAAGGATCCATAACATATTTGGGGATATAAGAACAATGCACATTAAACACTTATCAACAAATTGAGGCAATGTGTGTATATTTTTCATAACAAAATGGCTCAGAGAAGAAAAGCAATGAAGTTAGTGATAATTAATAACCTTTATTGATTCTGTATGCCACATACTTATTATGTCCTCACTCACCCAATGCTCTCAACAATTGTAAGAGTGTTAAACATTATTACATCTTTATTTCTTCATTAAACCGACTGAGACACAGAAAGGTTAAGTAGCTTGCCCTTGGTTATGTGGATGTTAAGTGGTGCAGTTGGGACCGGAAGACAGGCAGCTGGACTCCAGAGTCAACACATGTGACTACATTGCTAATGCCGTAGCTGCCTTATGACCAGATGAGAGCAGTAAGAGGCTAGAAAAGGATGGAATTTAATAAAGAAAGGGAAGGGAGGAAAAATATGATGGAAGAGAGGACAAGGGATGAAGAGTTTGGAAATCATAAAAATATGAAACGTTCTTAAGACAGAATGAGACAGAACTGAAAAAAAAACAGATAAAGGTAGTTATATTTTATAAAGCATTTGGATATTTTGTGGAAATAAATCATTTAATTAAATAGGTATTAAAGCTGGAGTCATCTGCAAGGTAATTAAATATGTACCAAAAAAGAAAAGAATAAGAATTAGGAAAGAGATGTAGGAAATTATTTCAGCAAATTATGTGTGATGCAGTTTAGAGCTGAATTTGCATAAATAAAGATGGGAAAGAAGCAAGAGCTATTTAGAATAAAGTCAACAATTGTTTTCCTTTTTCTTTTTTTTTTTTTGATGAAGAAGTTTGGCCCTAACATCTGTTGCCAATCTTCCTCTTTTTGCTTGAGGAAGATTGTTGCTGAGCTCACATCTGTTCCAGTCTTCCTCTATTTCGTATGTGGAATGCTTCCACAGCATGGCTTGATGACTGTTGTGTAGGTCTGTGCCTGGGATCTGAACCAGCAAACCCCAGGCTGCTGAAGCAGAGTGCGTGAACTTAACCACTATGCCACTGGGCCAGCCCCAACAACTTTCATATAAACATCTTCTTATGACATAGCATAGGCAACCACCTTCCCCTAATTAAAAATATAATGATCTGTTTCTCTTTCCCCCTCACCTCCACTGAGTTTTCTTCCAACCATCCTTATCTCAGTCAGTGGAGTAATTCATGAAGTCAGCTCATTTGGAACCACATACAATTGTGAGATCCATGTCTTCTTTACCTTCTCATGTAAACAATATTTTTGTGTCCACAGCATTTCCTTGTTGAGCCCTTCACTGCCTTCAAAAATCAATAATTGCAAAAGTAATCTTGTGCTGGATTTTGCTTCCCTTTATGTACAATCTGCTTTTGAACTATTCCTAGACATTTTTGCATAAATATTACATTTATGATTTCACTTTTCTGTTTAATTATACCTAAGACATTTCATCCATATACCACAACATAACATCCCCAGAATTTCATCAATAATGTTCACTTCCTATACTTAAAACTGTGATATTGTCAGAAGTAATGATTTGTCATATCAAGGAACTGGGTTGAGTCAGAAACGCAGGTTTTAGTTTGAGTTGTGGGAGACTTAATTAGGAGACATAATCACTATAGAATTCCCACTAAAGTCATGATATTAAGCTTTGTACTACTGAAAATACACAGTAAGAAAATTTAGCCCTCACAAGCTTTAAAATCTATCCCTATCTATCTCCAAATGATCATAATAAATAGAAGCTCAGGGGTCTGAAGTAATAGTAATATGAGGAAAAAAGCATAATCTGTTGAGGAAATAGAAATTTTTATGGACAGAAGAGCATTTGGCTGGACCCTAAAAAATAAAAAAATATTGGGGGCCAGCCTGGTGGTATAGTGGTTAAGTTTGCATGCTCCACTTCAGCAGCCCGGGGTGTGTAGGTTCAGATCCCGGGCATGGACCTATGCACACTCATTAATCATGCTGTGGTGGCATCCCACATACAAAATAGAGGAAGACTGGCACGGATAGTAGCTCAGGGCCAATCTTCCTCACAAAAATAAAAATAATAATAAAATAAAAGAGATTTGGACAAGAATTCAAGGCCGAGTTGAGGAAAGGCATACAGTGGAATTTTAATGGGCACCTTCATGACGTTTGGTCACTGAGTAGGAAATGCATGGAAGAGACACACAAAAGATAGTAGCAGCTAGCATTTGTTAAATACATTCCATGTCCAAGACATCTTGTAAAGCACTCCAAATGAAATATCTCAACCTCTTGCTCAGCATTCTCATGAGGTAGTCACTATTATCATTAATAATTGGTAATTAAGGAAACTGGGATTCGACTAGTTAAAAAAAGTGCTAAAGTACTGAAGTACTCTCTGCTAGCACCCCACCTATATCATCTTAGCTTGCTTGGAGGTAACCTACAGACGATTCCCATTGTCTTAGAAATCTTCCTGCGTCTCTCTTCATAAGAATTCCTTCTGGCTATAAGATGTGCTTGTCTCACTCTGGAGCAATGCTCCATCAATTAGGGACAAGTTTTGGCACAATTCTGAGGCATGTTCCACACAATCTCTCAAAAGATCTCCAGTTAGATTAAGCTCCTGTTACCTGTAAGTGTGACCCATCCATTAACACACCCTTTGTGACTTTCTCCCCTCCTGTGTTGCATTTTCCCTCTCCCTGAGCTTACTTTCCAAATGAACTACCTTGGATTCTGACTTCAGGTTCCGCTTTTGGAGTAACCCAACATAAGTCATTTGGCATCTAGAATGTTCCTAGAGATTGTATCCTCAGAATAGAATTCTGGATTTGTACTACTTGTCGGTCAGATAGCCGTGAGTATCATCATGCAGATGGGAGGTGGAATAGTGATACATCTGGTCTCCTGCAGTACCGCAATGATATTTAGATTGTCATCTCTGGTGGATTGGAACGATGCATAAATAGAAAGAGAAGCACAAGCACCAGATCTTGAAAGCGGTTGAAGGCAAGTGATTGTAGGGATTGAGGAGTTGGTTGGCTTTTGTTAACTGCTGTTGAAACCATTAAGAAAGAGAAAGAGACACCCGGTCAGCTAACTTCAACTCAGATACTCTGTGAAAGCTAGAAAGTCTCTAGGGAAACATTTAAAAAGACTATCATCACATATTCAGAAGGCAGGTTGTGCTAAAATTCAGGAGTAAGGTTGATCCTAAGCGTGGATTTTCAAAGCGAAATTAAATAACAGCCTCAGCAAGCTCTTATGTTAAATTCAGGGACCATGTAGGGAGAGACCCTGAAAGCTGAGAGAGTATCATTTGAATGGCTATGCATGAAAAACTGGGTTCCCCAGGTTCCTCTTGTCCGTTACTAGTGAAGACCAGCTTCCCATTTCCTGGAGATTATGCAAAAGACTCAGCTGAGGCAGATCTACCACTGGATGATGTTTGTCCTCTTTAAGAACTGCACCTGCCTACCCTTATTACTTCTCCGATAATTACTGGAGTCAGATCTCAGCATGAGCTGAGAAATGAAGTATTATTCTTGTTTGGAGGAAGAAGTGATTATTTGCCAAAAGAGTTGCAGAACCCATCAAATATATACTAAAACAGGAACTGGGAGAGCACACAGGGAAGGAAAATGAAAGATCAGAGAGGTGAGTGTTTATTGACTTGGTGGCATTCTCCCATGAATCAGAATTTAACATCCTGGCAACAAGGCCTGGATTTAATCTTCATATACTCCAGGAATGACTACAATGAACTTTGTATATGACATAGAATTAATGAGATAGCAATGTTGATATGCTTTGGCAAAATATTGAGGAAGAATACAGAAGGTTCGGAAAGATGGGCATGTTAGAATGGACTAATTATATAAGATTAGATAACCAGCAGCTGTTTACGTTTCCTAAGAGAACCCAGAAAACCCTCCCTTCCCTAAACTATTGAGAAACTCAGTGGTAGCTGTCCACCGCCGGTCAAAATTAGTGGTAGAAGACACCATTATTGATCTGGGCTACCTAGTGTCAATAAGGATACTATCATTTTGAAAAATCAGAAACCACATGGCAGGTCTTAACTATCAGAGGCAAGGTTTCATAATTACTGTAGTCGACAGTAAGTCAAGAATGAGTTTAAGGAACCTTGATCTTCCAGGATCTCTGGCCAGGCTAATCACTTATGATATTCACAAAGCTAGAAATAATGGCTAATGATGTTATTTCTTTATTTACATAACAAGAAGTGATTAATATGTGGAAAGCAGAAGAGTGATATTTGCCATAGTAATGAAAATTTACTATCACTCACGTACTCTCCAGACCGGAACCAAATCTCTAGATCCAGAAGCTCTTGATTGGAGGGACAATCAGGAACACTTGAGAAAGAACTCTGCAATACTATAGGAGGAATATGAAATATATATTTTTCCCAATTCTTTCTCCAAAGAGCGGTTGACATTTACCTGAGTAACTGTACACTGGGGTGAAAGGCATACACATACTTCAAGGACTCTTGAACACATGATCTGAACTGTCAATCATGCCAGGGGAGCCAAAACACCATCCTGTTCTCTCCTTGTTAGAACAGGATATAGGGTAGTCAGGTAATAAGTGGATTCCAGAGCCATGTCTGTGTTGCAGTGAATTCAGTGAGTCCATCAGACCCATGGTCCACATTATTGTTAGTTTCCATAGTACCTGAGTGTGTGATTGACATGGACATTCTTAGCTATAGATAGAACTCTTGGATTGTTTCCATGATATGTGAGAAGGAGCCACGTGAAGATAAAACAAAATGTTGGCAGTCTGCAGCCAGAAAAGGGCTCTCAGAACCCAACCATGCTGGCACCCTGATCCAGCCTTCCAGCCTCCAGAAGTGTGAGAAATTAGTTTCTGTTGTTTATAAACCACCTAATCTATGGTACTTAGTTATAACAGCAGCTTGAAATGATGAAGGCATCAACCTCTCCAGAACCATCTGCAAGCCTTAACCACATGTCGTATGTCTCACTCTGAGACTCTGAATCAGCTCTGCTCCCCATCATCTAGATCCGTGTTACACAAAGTATGCTACATGGACCTGCAGCATTAGTATCATCTGGTAGTTTGTTAGAAATGCAGAATCTCAGCCCCCCCCAGACCAGCTGAATCAGAATTCACATTTTAACAAGATCCCAGCTGACGTTTGTACACTACTGTTTGGGAAGCACTGACCTAGTTTGTCCATTGAATAATGAGCAACACGCCAATCATCAGTCAAAGCAGGTACTTGCTGAGCATAGATTCCGTGGATACACAGGAGAATGCTTTCATTAAGTGTGTGATCCTGGGGCATGCTACCATAGGGTCTATGCTTACCAACTTGTAGTCTAGTAAATTTCTATCCAGTTGCTGCTCGATGATTTCTGCCCTGTGGCAGTTAACTAAAGTTGACCACTTCTAAGGTTTTTATTGTCCAGAAGCTATAATCTGGTGAAAAGACTGTCTCCTTGTGAGTGTGCTAATGGTTTTAGAGCTCTCTTGGATTTCACTAAGAATGTGTCATTTAAGCCAATGGCCTTTTCAGAAGTCTTCACTATGTCCATTACCCCAGCACTGAGACCTCTAGAGAATGGTTATGGGGTGCTTATGCCTTTGCCACCATATTTCTTAGTTTCTGATTAATCTTATTTAATTAAAATCTATGCTCAAGTATCATCTCTTCAGAGAGTTCTTCCTTGGTTGTTCTATATAAAGTGGAATGCATCTTTCATGTTCTTAGCTTTTAAAAATTTTCTTCATAGCAGATAATACTTTTGAACATTATATTACATTTTTTAAAATTTATTTTATGTCTCCACGGCTAGGTTGTAAGCCACATAATAGCAAGAAGTTGGTTCAATTTCCCACTATACTCTAGTGCCTAAAGTAATGTGTGGCACCATATTTACACTTAATATATACCTGTTGAATCAAGAATTAGTGTCATTCAGTATCTACCACAACTTAGGTGTAAGAAACCAGGAGATTAGCAGCCTCCTCAAGCGTGAATAGTCCCCAGCCTGAAAGCCAATTCAGATAAAGATAATCCTCAACCCAGGAATTTTGTAAAACTTAGTCTAAGCCTAAGGGGATCTTCTGAAGCAGTCTCAAGTAAGTGCAACTGTTAGAATGGTAAAGCTATGTTAGGGGGCCATTCTTCAACAGCATCATTTGCTGCATTTTCCTTCAACTGCACTTATTGGATTTCTTCACTCATGTCTCAATAGCCTCCATTCTTTCATATCCTTAGGGGGAAATATGCCGTTAAGAAACTATAAAAAATGACAGTGAAAATGTTTGACTATTAATTATTACATTTACTGC
The DNA here is from genome assembly GCF_021613505.1 of Equus quagga. Lineage (NCBI taxonomy): Eukaryota > Metazoa > Chordata > Mammalia > Perissodactyla > Equidae > Equus > Equus quagga. The sequence goes on from NC_060269.1 coordinate 18,188,447, forward strand.
TCTAGGTGAAAGAAAAAAAATCATGCATCTCTATGAAGTATTTATGTCCTACCCCAGACTCAAAAAAACCCACAGTGAAGGCAGAGAATAAAGAGATCAAGAAGACAAGAGTAATGCAGGATCAATAGGTAACACGTTAGTGGATGTGGATTTCTGTTCCCTCAGACAGTAGTAAGGAGGACAACTGGGTGCTGAGTTAGATTCCGTCTGACTCCTAGGCAATGATACAATTTAAAGAACGATGCCATATGTTTTGTTCTGTCAGTTTTCCCAAAGTATAGCCACATATTTGTAAATTTGTTTTCTATTTTTCCATCACTTTAAATTCTGGACCTATTTGTGCCTGCTTTTCTGAAGTTTATCATCATTTGGTCTGAGTTTGCAAATGGTCTATTATCTCTTTGTATGGATTCTTGTTTGTATGCTTTCAAAACTAATTAATCAGCACCTGCATAACTGTCTTCATGTTTGTTCCAGCTTGTGAAGTTTAAATGTTCCCAAAGGATCAGGTTAATCATAACCAACATCTGTTTACAAGCTACCTTGTTGTAAAGTCAAATGCAGATGTATAAAATCAACTGATCAGAACTTGATCTAACATGTATTACTGCCAAGAAAAATGCCTCTGATGTGGTGAACGATACTATCAATGAATGGATTTAATTTTTAATGCGATTCTGAAGATAGTCAATTATAAAGATCAGATTTACTCATTTTTAAAACATGTTTAAAAAATCAAACTTATCAATGTTTAAAAAGTTAACTCATGTGGTTAGAACTAGTCATAAGTACTGTCAGGATAAACAAAGGTTTTCCTTGTGTCATTACTCACATTCACATAATACCCTCTCTTGTACTGTCTCACCGCCCAAAAACATTAATCAAAGCTTCACGTGTTTCAGACGTGTAGACTATTGCCTTCTCGAGGGCAATAAGCTTCATTCTTCCTCATCAGTTTGATTAGTTAATTCATCTAGTTGTCCCTTTACTTCCCTTGAATACATAACTGGAAACAGAAACTTCACCTTTTATTTACGGAAAGAATTTCAAGGTCTAGGCTTTTCCTAAAAACCAGTGCAATACATGAGCTGGAATAGAAAGTAGACAAAGCCATCAAGAGAAAATCTTGCCCAATTCCGCATTCTAAGGCCAGCTTTATTTTTTTAATGTAAAAATTGCAGTCACAATCTCTTTGCTCTTTAATTCTTCTTGAATGGAAAGGATCATGTCTGCCTCTTTAGACTGGAGACTAAAACCACATTTCAAGCTCAGGAGTATGTAGGATGTTTCAGTGAAATAAAGTCCAACAATGCTCTGGAAATTCACTTCTTGGTACTGTTGGGCAGTTAGAAGTCTCAGTATTTTCTATATTCAATTTATTTTTCCACCTTAAAGTCACAGTAATTAGTATATCAATTTGAAATCATTTTCACATCTCTTTGAAACTCCAGATATTAAACATAAACTCCAGATAGCTATTAGAGGAATTATACCCATTTTGGCTATGATGGCCAAAAGAAATACCATTGTGCCAAAGACTTTATCTTCTAATATGCTTTTAACTCTCTATAGTGTCCCTAAAGAATTTGAACAATTTCACCTCTATTGAATACTGGTAGTTTTTTCCTTTTATGGCAGATTTATCCAAAATATTATAAAATAAATTCAGATGATCACTGAAGAAATCTTTCTGTATGTTTAGATATTGCATCCTGGCACTGGGTTAAACACATTCCACAGCATCATGGCATTCGATAAGTAAGATATGTGATGAGAGGCAATAGTCTGTTAAGATCTAGAACTAACGACCCCTGTCTACAAATCAAATATGCTCCGCAGAATTACAAAAAGTATGTGTAACCTGTATTGACATGTAAACATCACTAAAAAGAGAGCATGAAGACGTCAATAAAATGGGGACCATTCAGAGCTCTGTAACCACAAAAGGTAAGATAAATCACTATAATGAGGTGGCATATTTACTGCCATACAATGCCAAAAGATGCTTAAGATCCAGTAAACTTCAATGCTTACTTGAATAAGCCTACTGCAGATTTTACTACAAACACTCAAAAATATGATTATTTGAATATCTTCATTCAGTCTGAAATCTTAAGGTTCAAATAAAATCTTCATTGGGACAGGCTTAAAACTTAAGTTCTGTCCACATAAAATGTCTTATAATAATATATGATTTTTTGGAGAGTTTTGGTTAAAATTTGAAAAAATTGCTTTAGGTATATTAATAAATAGTCATTTATAGCTAGCTTCTGGTTAGTAACTTACTCAAAATCCCTTACTATTGTCTTTTTTAAACTTACTAAATGTAGACATCACTTCGTGTTTGCAATATTTGGAAAAGATTTAGACCTTTTTTCTTTAATGTACTAATAAAATACCCTCTAGAATGTGGTGCTCTTGCAAACTACAATGCAAGCAAAGAACTCTACAGTACTTTTTATATTATGCATCCTACCAAAAAACACATAATGTCATGAAATGAGGAATGGTATGTGTTTAATTATAACCATAGCAAAAAAAAGGAGACATTTGAATCGAGTGCAATGTCTGCAACGTGAATATTCCAACACATTTTTAATAAAAATTTAACAAATTATTTCTTCCAAATTTTCTGAAATATCTTTAAATAGAAGCATCTGCATCCACATAAAAAAGCCCTATGAATAATACAATCTCTAGATTTTAAAGCATAAACAAGTATATTAATGTTGCCAAACCCATAGAAAATTTCATGTTCGTTTGACCCTAGTTTGACAGATTTTAACTGAACATGAAAAAACATTTTGTTTTTAGTTATCTGGAAGGTACTGACCCTCTTCTGATATTGGGTTTTAAGTAAAATGAATGCAAAACTCTAATGTGCTATTTCACCACCAGGAATTATATAATTCAAGCACATAAAATGAAGCGATGTTGTAGTAAATATCAAAATAAGTCCACTCAAACTTCCCCCAAAAGAGCAATTTGCCAAAGCAAATTCTGCTGTAAACAATCAGGCAATGCTGGGAAATAGAAAGGAAAAAACAGATAGTTTTCCTCTTGAGAAAATATTTGACTTCATCATCAAGAGTGTGTTCAACTTTTTTTGCATTTTCTTTGCAAAATGCATTCTCTTCTTCCTCTTGGCCAGCATTACCGATGTCTTGTTAATCATTCTAATGATTTCACCCTGAAATGTTGAAAGCAAAGGAAATGGTATGAAAAACAGTAATATGTGTTTTTTCCTGAAGCAATTTGTGAATTACAGATATGCCCTAAAATGTTAGTTAAGAGGGATAATAATTTTTTGGATTCCTTGCTCTCAGATAATTCAGTAGGAATCCCCTCTCACGTTTCTGAGGAGTAGCCATCCAGATATTTCATGCCTATAATCGTCTATGATGTAAGCATCTCCACTCTTCAATGATGTCAGTCAATCTTCTCAAAGCCATTCACACTGTTCTTAAACAGTTGTCATGGTTAAGAAATCTGCTTTTCTGAAATATCCTACTTTCTGTTCTAATGTAATCTTATGAACATTGAAAAGTCTGACCAGCAATCTTCAATGTTAGTCTAAAAATACTTGAAAATTGTCATCATTGTCCTCCTAAGTATTCCCATTCCAAGTGAAAAATAGCCAGTTTCTTCAGCATTTTTGCAATAGACTTTGTTTTATTTGCTTAGAGGAGTTTTAGGTTCACAGCAATATTGAGCAGAATGTAGAGATTTCCTGTATACCCCTTGCCCTCCTCCACCAAGTCAACATCCCCCTATTATCAATACTCCCCAGAGTGCTAACTTTGTTACAATTGTTGAGCCTACATTGACACATCATCACCCAAAGTCCAGAGTTTACATGAGCGTTCACTTTGGTGTTGTACATTCTATGATTTGGAACAAATTTATAAAGATATGCGTTCACCATTGTAGTACCATACAGATCATTTTTACTATGCCTAAAATTTTCTGTGCTCCACCTACTATTTATCTTTCCCAGCTCTCCACTCCCTTTTGTTGATCCTTTTGTTGTCTCCATGGTTTTTCGTTTTACAAAACAGCATACACTTGGAATCATATAGTACATAGCCTTTTCGGATTGGCTTTTTTCACTTGGTAATATGTATTTATTTCCTCCATGTCTTTTCATGGCTTGATAGCTCAGTTCTCTTTGGTGTGGAATAATATTTCATTGCCTGTATATATCACCATCTAGTTATCCATCCGCCAACTGCAGGGCATCTGGGTTGTTCCTACGTTTTTGCAATTATGAATAAAGCTGTTATAAATATCCATGTGCAGATTTTTGCATGAACATAAGTTTTCAACTCCTTTGGGTCAATACCAAGAAGCACAATTGCTGGATCGTATGGTAAGAGTATGTTTAGTTTTGTAAGAAACCACCAAACTGTCTTCCATAGTGACTATAGCATTTTACATTTCCACCACCAATGGATGAGAGTTCCTGTTGCTCCACGTCCTCATCAGCATTTGATGTTGTCAGTGTCCTGGATTTTGGCCATTCTAATAGGTATGTATTTATGTTATTCTTATTTTAATTTGCATTTCTCCAACGACATATGATGTAGAGCATCTTTTCATATGCTTATTTGCCATCTGTATATCTTCTTTGGTGAATTATCTGTTTTGTCTTTGGCCCATTTTTTAATCTGGTTGCTTGTTTTCTTATTGTTGAGTTTTAAGACTTCTTTGTCTTCAACTATTTTTCATGTGCAAAGTTTTCCAGCTCCTTTGCAGCTCTACCTATTCTCTCACATGTAATCCAGTTTTTTAGTGTGATGATCACAAACTAAAATATTTTCTGTTGACAGAGTCTGACAACAGGGGGCAGTTGAAGCATATTTCTATTTAAGGAAACACTATGGATTTACTAAAAAGCAATACAGGAAAACTGTCCTGGGGAAGCCTTCACTAAAGGATGGCACTAACACTTCTTTTTGAAAGCACATTGTACTGTCAAGTTTTTTTCTTTTAGCTTGTAGTCAAGTGAAAACCTATCTTTTAAAAATGAATTTATATTAGTCTAGTTCTATTGCACTCTGTTTGAACCAAAGGATAAAATGTATAATCATCCCCATTATATATCATCTTAATTTTCAGCATGCCTTGTAAATTTGAATGTGAATCTGCTGTTATTGTTATTATTGGCTATCTCAGCTTCATTTATCACCTCATATTTGATATGTATGATTCTTTTTTTGTCTACCTTCCAGATGTTGAAGGACATAGACTGATTATTATTTTTGAATGTAGGCTTTCCTGAACAATAGCTACTCATAATATCTGCATATGTTAACTATTTTCACAGAAGGTCTTATAAACAGAAACTGGCAAAGAAAATAGTAGGGAGAGATGAGACCTATACTTAAGTGTATGAAATTTATGAACTATTTAGTAGAATTAAAACAAGGACAGCTTTACCCATATCACTTTCTAAATACGTACCAACCACTCAACGTGAGATTATGGGAATAATTACAGAAGGGAATCTAAATAAGTAACTGGGGCAGTTTCATAAAAATGATCATGTTGGTAGCACTCAGAATCGTCTTTGTCTAAAGTTCCCCAATCTTAACTGAAGTATGTACAATCTCAAGTATATGAGCAATAGGGGCTTTATTTGCATTTCTCTTCAAGATATAGCAACCAAAAAGGAATTAAAAAAGTAAACTTTAAAAACACATTTTCATGTGGATTTTCATACAAATATTCTTCCTACACAAATGACAGATATGTCTACAACTAACCAATTACAATATGATAATAATGATAATTCTGTGTAGTAAAATGAATTGTGATTTTTATCATTTTCTTTATACCATATATATTTTTATGTTTTTTTACAACAGAAGTGGATTATTTGTGGAGAAAGAATGTCTTTAAGCTATTTCCCAAGATATTTCAAATAAATGTTTTGATCTGAATTTTCCAGAAGTCCTTCCTTTCTTCTTTATTAATATCATTGATACAGAATTTTGGAAAATCATTACTGGCAACTCAGTAGTTTATTTACAATGGACTTGCCCATAGATTAAAATGAAATGGAAAAGTTAGATAATTAGTATATTTATCATTCAATACAACATTAAAATAATAAGTTCAGATCAATTATTCAAAAGTAATAATGACTTTCATTCTTCATATTGCAAGTTTAGACTCGGATCTTTCACTCTTATCCTCAAGAAGAAGAATCTATGTTTAATTTTTCCTAAAATGCATAGAAATACAGTCTTTTAGACTAAATTCCCTTAGATGTGCTAAGAAAAAGACTAGTAGCTATATCCATTAGTCATTTCAAAATATTTTACAAAATTGTATTTCTCTGTTTTATACATAATTCTATTTTAATGGTCCATGGCTACATGTGGGGTGCATGAAAATCAATCATCAGCTAACAGTGCATGCATAACAGACAGAAAAGAAATCAAACTAGTTGCTTCCCTAGCTTGACCAACGGCAAGAATCTATAAATATTTAAATAGTACAAAATATACCATTGAGTATGATAAGATTGATCATAAGTACAAAGTAGTTCCACCAAATTCCTTTTAAATATATTGCCATGGTCAAGCTGTATTAATCTCTATAACATAATGGACAGGGGAAAAAGCAAGTCTTCGTTCCTAGGAGTTACAACTTACCATTTTTCTTAGTTAAATCTCTTGATGTATAAATCAGGATAAAATTATAAGTTTTATAAATAAAATTCAAACACCAAATAATATCATTATATGCACAAAATCACATGAATTCTAATCAAATCTGTGCTATTTGAAAAAATATTTTCTAAGGCCATGTTGTACTGTATTTGACACACAAAAACATCTATATTGTGAATCATGAACCAACTTCATGCTATTAGAAATAAAAGTGTCTTCCAAACCAATGGAAACTGGCATTCTTGTCTGAACAGAAACAGCCTGGAAAAAAATTTTCATTTTATAATCATTTCAATATACACATGATGACATTTGGAAACATCTGGTTTTAATGATGTCCAGAGGACATTCCAGAATGGTGGGGTCTAGATGTGCAGATATGTATAAAAAGCATTTCTTGTTAATTTTAATAAATGGAATGCATAAAATGGATAAATTCAGGCTAAAGAAAGATGAGAATCTTTATTTTGAGGGAATCTTTGAAAAAACAATCACAAAGTTAATTAAAATACCTGCATTATATACTGGCTGATGAGCAATTGCTTGACTTGCTGATCTGAAATCAAAGTCACAGTTGATTTTTAGCCAAGATTCTTGACAGACTGAAATAAATGGCATCAATTCAAACCATTCTGGCTCAGCATAATTGAAAATCAGACTCTAGAACAATAGCCTGCTAATTCACTATCACATGGCAAAAAAATTAAATTTGGCCTTGCCTTCAATGACCTTTGATTTTTATTTTTTTTCTTAATTTAGTAAGCTCAATACCCAACCTCTTATAGTTTACATAAAATAAAATTGATAATATAAGAAAAACCACCTAGGAATAGTGAAATTAATTTATAATTATTTTACACTAGATTCTAAGCCATAAGTTACTATGTGGATTTGGTTGTACATGCATGTATGTAGGTAAGCTAGGTTTTGAAAAACTGTTTCAGAATGTAGAACTGGTGGAAAGATTTTACCCCAAAGCACATGGAATTCACTCTTAGCTTTTCACCTTTGAGTAGAGGAAAGGTAATCTAAAGTTTTATTTTATGGGTGGTAGATGAAGTCAGTCTACTCAAAGTTGCTTTGCTTTCTAGGGTTTTTATCTGCGGGTCACTGGAGAACCCTAACTATGGGGGAAGTCTCATCTCATTTTATTGCTTTCCTGCGTGATAATATTTTCTGCTCTCATATAAAATATCTACTTATTTGGGTAAATGAACAAAAGTTGGAGACTCCTTTTGTGAAAAACAACACCCACAACACTTTAAATATGTGTATTTGTTGCCTGTATTGGGATAGCATATATTAAATTGTTCCCTGAAAAGAGTGGAAAAGTCTATTTTCAATCTGATGTTGTGTTTCGGGAGTGGGGGCAATGAACTAGTAGGGAGAGAGAGTTTTGAAGAATCAGCTGCCTATGATGTTAAATAAGGCAGTTTATTGAGTAGAAGTTATAACAGTAAAAAAAGTATTTTGAGGGGAATTTCCCCCCAAATAGCTATTTAATTGAGATATATACACCACTTATTATGTACCAAGTACTGTTCTATGTGTCTTAAAAATATTAACATCCTTAGTTTTCATAACAACTCTGAGGTAGGTATCATTTTAGTTCTACTTTATGATGAAGAAACTGAGGCAAGGGTAGCTAGGCAACTTGAGGAAGTTTAGTGAGCTGGTAAGTTACAGAGCTACTTGTATTGCTCTTACTTTGGTGTTGACCAAGACTGAAACTGAAATCCATTCAACTTTTAGAGAGACCTTGAGAAAGTCTAGGGGATTTATGCGATTACCAACTTTGGTCACCACCAAATTCTTAGAGTCGATATAGTGACAAGTTCTAGAGTTTATTCTAGAAATTTGTTAAAAGTCTGATTACACTAGAAGCAAAAAATAAAAGTGGCTGCTTGAGTTATTGTAGCATTGCAATATGAGAGGTACAGTAGAGAAAGGAGAAAGATGGTCTCTACAGTCACGTCAAATAACTCATAACTGAATATGAAAATTCTAAGATGTTCCTGGGCTTGAGAAAACTCAAATATGTTTTCACTACCTGACTGTTATAGTTTTCTCAACCATGAAAACACAATAACCTCTCAAAATAGGTTCTGAGAAAGCTTCATAGACTTTTTGCATCGATTTCAGAATTCCAAGCTCAAATCTAGCCTCCCAAGCACTTTAGAAAATTCAATTCAATTGAGATTTCTACAACTCTACTCTGTAGTAAGCAGAATCAAGATAGCTTGAAAAAAGTTCATTCCAACACACTCACATTCACATTGTATATATGAAGTGTATTTGTATACAAGCGTGTATATATGATGAAAAAATAGAAAATACAGTCCTTTCATTAGCAGATTTTATAATTCACCTTGGAGCCCAAAATAAACCTATTGAATAATTATTAGACGAAATAAAAAGTTGTTTGTGTGATGGCAGTAATTTTGAAGGTATTTATTTATCTTCTGCCCCCAACCCTTCCTTCAAGGAAATTCTTACTTGGAAACTAACATGTCAAACATATAAAACATAGTTCCTGTGGTTAAAGTGCATGTGGAGAGGCAGGTTTCTCCCACCTGAGCAGGGCCATCCCGCTGCAAAGTTCCTGAGAAGCTGGGCAGGACTGTGAATGGAGCAGAGAATGAAAACCACTGACAGACATTCAGCTCAAGGACTGTACAGTAACAGAAAGGTCATGTGGTATAAGATGTGCCAAGCAAACTCTACACTGGTGAGTTTCAATAAGAACTACACTATAAATGCAGAATTCAGGTATATTTATTTATTCATGTATTCATATATTTTTATATTCAGACTAAATGGTTAAGACACTCAACACAAACTATTCAATCTGGTAATATTTACGATTTCCAAGCTCAAGGCAAAAATGTCAAATCTGTCTTTCTTTTTAAAATTAACATTTCACAAATTAATTCATTCTGCTGTGTTCAAGAAAATTTAGTAAAGTTATTTAAGGAATAATAAGTTTGAACAAATAAACATATTGTCTTGATGCGCTTTTTTTTCTTTTTTTCAAAAATAGGTACATGCATTTCTCATGAAGAAAGAGTTAAAAAAATAAAAAAACCATAGGGAGCTAAACTATACTGGTATTCTCTAGCTTTAAAATAAAAGCACCGTATGTACAGATATTTAACAATATGACATGGTTTAAATTGAAAGCTGGTGAAAGTCACTGGTGAAAGTTCATTATCATGAACTAAAATCATTTAATGTAATTAAAATAGAATGGGAAAACTTATTCTTTGCAATTTGGCATATTCCTTCTAATAATAAAACAACTTTGTTTATAACAAAGACATTACTCATTTATTTCCAGAATGGATGCCAGAGCAGCTACGTTGGAAAAAATAAAATCATAATGCGAAAAAGAAATGAAATAAAAATGTTACATCTTTATAAAAGGTATATTTTTTATTTTTTAAAAGAAAAATAATAACTAGTATGTATTGACCTTGATTGTGTTCACTTTAATATTAATACTTCTGAAGGTGGACGTAGCTATAATCAATTGAGAATTTACAAAGATCCATGCTGGTGCTAAACTTGGTTCATAGGTATCATTGCCTTAGTTTACTATTTAAATTAACATTTTGAAAAGCCGAACTCTAGAGAGATTAAGAAACTTGTTCTGATTTACAAAATCAAAAAATGGAAAAGTAATTTTACAAACTCAAGTCTCTCTTGCTTTAAATCATGTGCTCTTAATCCACAATTCTATATCCAGAACCCTTAAAGAATAATCTTAGAAAACTTCTTGAAACTAGTAATTTCCATTATCTACAATAAATAAATAAATAATAACTTCCTTCTTCGTAGTGTTCATCTATTATCTGCTAATTGAAGGACCAATCTTAAAAGTGATCCATCTTAAAAACAAAAACAGTCATAGCTCTTTACATCAATCTGAATGTTCCTTCCAGATGGGTATGTACAAGGTGAAATGAAATAAAAAGAACTGGAATACATTAATTCAAGATTGAAATTCATGAATCAATTAAAGATTCACGGTGATTGCTACCTGTACTTACATAAATATGTAACTGTACAAATATTTTCTTCTGCCTGATTAGCTTATATTTATGTGATAATCATTTTATATTACATAGAATTTACCTTTTCTTTCCCATCCCGTTTATCTTTGAATTCTCATCACAACTCCATGAATAGCTCATTATTATTCTCATTTTAAAGATATTCCAGGGATGTCAATTAATTTGACCAACGGCATACAAGGATCAAACAGCGGGTTTAGGAGTCAAATTGAGCCTTTGGATCCCACACTGTCTCAGCCCAGCTTGCTGGCCTTTCTAGAGCCAATACAATGTGCGGAGCTTAGCAATAAATTCATTTGTAAGTTATGTTCACCATTTTTATTTAAAAATTATGTTTACCCACAAAGATGAATTACACATTTTTGATAAAACATTTGTAGTATTTAATGTCAAAGTGCCTATCTAATTCAGTGGGTCATTTCAGCATTTCAGTAGGGACAAAGATAATAACCAAACTTTTTGATTCTGTCTAAACAAAGTAAATATTCGATTTATAGAATTTTTCGTACAGCAATAATTCAATTTAATTCTGTGTATACACTGAATAATATTACGGAATTTTTACGGTAATAATTATAGACAATGTTACTAACACAATGCCTATATGGAAAATGTTCACTAATATTTATATGTATGTAGGAAAAACATGCATAGTGATATTTACTTGAGAAAACATTGTTATGACTCATTACTACAAAAATTCAAGTCTGTCCATACGTAATGAAACTGCCACTTACTGTATAGTCCACCTGATCCTGGTCTACAACTCATACTGACTGTGGTAGAAGAACTTAATATTAAAGTCATATATGTGTTATATAACAAGACACCTCCATAACTCAGTAATTTAAGAAAGAATAGAAGTTGATTTCACTTTCATTGTCAGTGTACAATGGTACAGTAATTCTACTCTGATACATGATTTAGGGACACCAGCTCTTTCTATTTTGCTCCAAGATTTTGATATGTTGGTGGCATCATATTTTAAACTGTCAAATTTGTGTCACTGTATCCCTGCCAGGCTCTGTATTCCAGAGGGCAGGGAGGAAAAAGAATATGACTGAGCATGTATCTGATGTTTAAACTTAGATTCAAAAAAACAGTAGATACATGCCTACTCACATTCTGTGGGTAAGAACTGAGCCATATGGCTGTATCTAGCTGCAAGGGAGGGTACATGGCTGCCAGCATTAACTCTATTAACATGGAATGAGGGGAAAATGACTTGGCACGTGCAGCTACTAGTCTGCCATGGTCCACCTCTTTTGTCACTCAAAACTCCATGCTCATTTTTTTTCCACATGTAGACACAAGCACTCCTTCCCCAGGGGAGACAACTCAACAATACATTCAGATACTACCTCTAAGATTTGGGATGTTGGGCTAATGTACTGTATTCCCCATCAATTCCAGATGAGGCTCCTTGGTGTCTTTCAAAATAAAACACTTGTTATCTAATTCCTCCCTCCCCCAACATATATATGCACACCTAATGAACACAAGGCAAGTTCAGCAGTAGGAAAAGATAGTCATAATAAAATCTTTTATTCAGAAATGGAAATAATTAGAGATATCAAGTAGTCACTTGTTCATAAGAATGCTAGAATCCTGAAGGGTGGAATTCCACAGTTACATTCCCCTGCCCTGACACTGAAGAATTTCCTTAACTCTAGGAAAAACTACCTTCACTCTTTCAAGAAGGAGTGAAAATATGCCAGTGTGTCTACAGCCTTGAAATTGAAGGCAAGGGAGAGATTAGATAAACGTGAAGATGTAGAAAGTCCAAATATAAGGAAATAATTAAGGTGACCACGTAATTTCTCATCAAATAGGGACACATTTGAGAGGGAAAGGTAACACTGAAAATGATTAACAGCTCTTAACTGATCTACTAGGAGCGTAAACCAGGATTTTTCTGGGCAAATTGCAAAGCATGTTCATTGTGTTTGAAACTAGAAAAACTGTAGCTATGTGAGAAGGCCTGTTTAGAGAGAGCTGTGGTCATAGATAACTCCTTACATGGAGGAAGGAAGATTAGGAATGTCGAGAATAACTACTCAGCTACCCAAGCATCTCATTTAGTCCTCATTCCCTTGCTACCGCCTTCTGATTCAGCTCTGGTGTTGAAGTCTGTATAAGTCAGCCTTCCAGAACACAGTTGAAGAAGGGACAAGAATGGATCATGGAAGGGATGGAGGCATGGAAGGAGAGTTAGTGGAGAATTATCCAATACATATCTTCTATTAAAAACAAAAAAGCTGACAATACTTTGGTTGTGTTCTTACCTCCATCCACCATATATTCATTCAACAAATATAACAGCTACATGGCTGCATCCACACTTTTCTGAGCAGCAGATGAATTCTCTAGTTTACAGTGATTTCCCAGTTTCCACATGGGCCCCTTCATTTATTTTAGTTACCTGGCAATAGGTGACTATATCAGCACCCATAAATATCTGATACTGTGATGCTTAAATTTAAGGAACAAATAAGTCAGCAGAAGAGAGTGCTCAACATAGAAAAGTAGAGAAAGAATGGTTATTAGAACAAAGTCTGAACATTCTAGAAAAGAGAGTCATTTAATCAATAAACTCACATACTTGGCAAGTATATCCCTAATATAGAAGTAGAGGCATTAGATAAACTTAACTTAACACGAGTAAATATTTGAATTACATAACTCCCTTTGCCCTGTATGAAATTGCCAGGCAACTTAGTTTCTACGTGGAGGGTCTGCACTAGTCAAATTGATAAAATTGTCTAGTCCGGCACAGCCCAATAGAAATATAATGAGAGTTACATATGCAATTTTAAACTTTCTAGATGACATATTGAAAAAAGGGAAGAGGAAACAGGTAAAATTAATTATACATTTTATCCCAATATGTAAAAATAATTTTATTATGTAATCAATAAAGAATTAATGAGGTTTGCAATTTGTTTTATAGTAAGTCTTTGAAATCCCCAGTGTGTAGCTTTTACTCACAGCCTAACTCAATTTGGACTCGACACATTGCAAGTGCTCAATTGGCATATGTGGCTGGTGGCAACCATTTTGGATAAGGTAGGCCTAGACTAGTTAAAACCTATGTTTCTCATTATAAATTTTAAAGTGTGTACTTGTCAAAATCTTGTACATTTAGTTGTTAGTCTTTCTGAGTTAATGTACCATGGATCACAGACAACATGGAAGTTCTTGGTCTGTAAAGCTAAAAATCATGTCTTACTACCTAATAACTCCGTCTATACATCTACCTGAACTAGCAGCTAATTAGACAGTAATTAGTACTGTCTAATAAGCTACTTCTCTCTCATCAGCAATTACTATAGCTCATGACCTAAAGTGTGGGGATTATCACTGTAAATTTTCTCTTTGAATATTCTCTGAAATTATATTTGACCATTATGTTGTTTTATTTGAATTATTAATCAAAGAGGGTAAGACTACTGCTGACTATTTTCTCCAAATCCTCTCAAAAATACTCTGGGATCTTCTTTAAACAGTATTTCTTTGCCATGATATATCCTTTAAAAGGTTATAGAATTGTTCCAGCTGTCTCTTTGACCATCACAGTTTGTTCTTTAAGTTCAAGACAAATGTTTCACTCTCCCCTGCCATTGGTCGAAAGCATTGCCCAGGGCATTGTTTCACTGCTTTCCTTATTTAACATTACCATGAAAGGGAAAAGGGGGCCTCTTCCCCCCCCAGCCTTCTGCTCCCTGTCTTGAACTACTTTGCTTTATGTCACTGATCCTCAACAAAATCCAGCCTGTTTAAATTAAAGTACACGGCATTATCTACATTCTTCTGGTGAATAGCCTGCATTTTACATGCTGAAATGTTATTCATCTTGCATTATTTACTGCTTGTATAAATGGACTAGTTTCCAAGATGTTGTTGAAACAAAAACAATAACAGAAGAAGTTCTATTAGGAAAAGGAGCCCTCTGGCAGTTCTTGCTTCACAGTCCATTGCCTCCCACAGTCGGCAAACTGGAGCTTACTAAAAGTAATTTAGGCTAATGTCCGGCACCAGGCAATCAAAATAAGGTGCCATTACGGAATAATGCAAACTGCATTTAATTCCTGGTCAGAAATCTTGCAGAGATCTTAGAATGAAACCCGTGGACATCCCTAACAGGCCTTCCTCAAACAGGCAGCCTGTTGTCCAGAGTGAGAAAACAGGGTTCCCAGGAACTGCCTTTGCTGCACAGTGAGGACCGCCGTGCAGTAGGGATCACCAGATCTGGGGATCTAAAGGATGTTACAGATCCCACTTTGGGGATTCAGTCAATTATTAATGATAATGCAAGTCAACAAATATGTAAATATGTGAAAATCTGGGCCAAACCCTGTGAGATGTAACATTTTAATAAACATGAATTCAGACTACTTGAAACTGTAAAAGTTATGGGGAGAGAAACACAGACATCATGATAGGAACAAAAAAGTAATAGTAAAGGGCTCTAAAAAGCTGTGGAATTCCGGAGGAGAACACAGACTATAAACAATAGAACATGTAAGTAGGATTATTTACTGAATTCCACGGAATGTATTTATATGGAGTGAATCTAGTTTTTTCTCCACTTGCTTTTATGCTAACGAGAAAAGCTAGCTTTTATCTTCATCAGCTTTTATCTTCATGAGCTTTTATCTTCATCAGCTGTTTACGCAAACAAGGATAAAGAACTTTGATATAATCTATGCCATCTAATAATAAAAGAAAAAATTCCTTGAAGTGGTTCTACTCATGTAATATAATATATAATTGAGTCAAATCAAGTATCAGGAATAATATTCTCTTATTAGAGAAAATTCAATCATTTTTTAGACAACAGCATAGACAATATTATACCATCAAGCTGGTATAATGCTGACACGTTTTTCCTATCATAAGAATACAACCTAAATCTCTATCAAGTCCTTTGCCTTTGGCCTGATAATTAATAGCGTCTACCTATTGACTGCCTCCTTTTTTCTTGTCTCTCTGGGAGTTCTGACTGGGCAGTGTGGGTGTCTCACTTAATTAGAGCTGCTTTTTCAGATCTGATTGGCTGTAGTACACTTCTTAGCTTTTTGTCCCCTTTCTTTCTTTCTCTTACTTTTCAAAGTGAAAAAAGATTTATTCAAGCCATGTGTTGGGGAAGGCAGACTAAACAAAATTTATCTCCCAAGTCTGAGAGGTATTTGTGCACTCTTACATGTAGCTGTCTAGAGCTTTCTAGAGCCCCAGGTACTTATTTCTATCACTCACCTGTCTCCCCAGAGGAGAGAGAAATGTCTTCCTTTTCTACTGCCCAGCTTTTCCAAAAGAGCATCTACAGAAAAGGGCTTGGAGTCTCTGTAAAGTTTCATCAGTTTTTTATGTATTCATCCTTGCTGGGTTTGCATAGGAACTCCTGTGGGCTGAGAAGCAGATTGAGTGTGGACCAGGGTACAGATGGGAGAAGTTTCCATCTTACACTGAATTTGAAGTCATTTTCTTTCTAAACTCCTAGGTTTTGGCCTCGAGTCGGCTTCACAGTGCCAATTTTTTTTTTTTTTTTTTTTTTTACATTTATGACTCTTTTTATCTGAGTCCTCTTTTCTTTTTCTTCAGTCGGGTTTGCTTTTCTCTGAAACTCAAATTGTGGACAAGGTTCTAATTCTTCCTCATGTTTGCTCCCGAGATGTGTCTGGACATCTTTTAAATGTTCTGCTATATTTAGATGTGCTATTTGTCTGCTGGGTCCACCCAAAGTTACTCAAAAAGACATGGGATTATCTGGCTCAGCCAAAACATTTTATGACATAAAATTTCTGAAAATGGAATAGACACAAATGCCTATTTTGAAGAAATAGCTTTAGTAAAGTGTGTTTATCAAAAATAAGTCCATATATTTTTATCATAATTTAAAATGCTCATTTTGTGTGTGGAAATGTAGCGTTTTGGCTTAATAAAGAGATATTATGATTAATAATACACTTTTCATGCCTATTCTCAACAATGATTAAATGTAATACAGTCATGCATCACTTAACAACAGGGATACATTCTGAGAAATACTTTGTCGGGCGAGTTAGGTGATTTCATCATTGTGCAAACATCATAGAGTGCACTTACACAAACCTGGATGGTATAGTCTACTGCACACCTAGGCTATATGGTACTAATCTTATGGAAACACCGGGGTGTATGCAGTCTGTTCTTGACCAAATTGTCGTTATGTGGCACATGACTGTGGATTGTTAGATAAATAGCCGTGAGTGTGGGTAAGTCACTGAGGCACTAAGTCCTTTGGGAGAGAGCAAGATGATCCTTACCACAATTGTTAGAGCAACATCTGACTGCTTAGAGAAATGGACTGAAATTAACCAGCATCTCAGGTTGAAGGACTGTGGTCTAAAAATTGTTGATGTCTGTAACCACGCATTCATAATTGTAATCCTGCTTCTGCCTCAAATGCAATCAGAATCGATTATATGAGGACACACCCACTGTCACCACTCCCTCAGATGTAATGATTGACTGCCTGCACTTGCAAGGGTGTTGTATTGACCAGCAAGCAAACTGGTTCCTCTTCCAGCCAGCGGAAAGTGCAACCATTCTCTGTCGCCAGACTCACTTCTGAGCAGCTGTTTTTTGCTCTGTATCTGGGCCACCTTGATGTCCTCACACTCCTCTTTGCCTTTCTTACGCTTTGAAACCTGATTGCTTTTCTACATTCCCATTCCCAGAACTTTTCTTATTCCAGACAACTGTTATTACCTGATGTGCAATTTTTCCTTGTACCCCTAACTTATCATCATACTGAATGAGTTCAAAATCTCTTGTGTGAAAACCAGTGAATGCTATTGACAAATGCTACTGATCTTAATCAATGGGGTAACAAAATTATCTGGGAAGATTTATAAAAATACACAGGTCTGTTCTCACTTCAGCAGCACATGTACTAAAATTGGAACAATACAGAGAAGATTAGCATGGCCCTTGTGAAGGATGACACATAAATTTGTGAAGCATTCCATATTTTTAAATTTCTAGTTACAAAGTAGATAAGTCAGGGGATGTAATGTACAGCATAGTGATCATAGTTAATAATATATATTGCATTTTTGAAAATTGCTGAGAGTAGATCTTAAAAGATTTCTCATTTTATCATTGCAAGAAATTTTTTTTTTACATATATGGTGATGGGTGTTAACTACACTTATTGTGGTGATCATCGCGCACTGTAAACAAATATTGAATCATTACGTTGTGTACCTGAAAACATATACACCGAAATATAAGGTTATATCTCAATTAAAAAATAGACACAGACCTGGGTCCAACTCCAGTGCACATGGGTAAAAACAGCAAAACTTCATCTCTCTCACATGTCCAAAACCCATTCCGTTCTTTTTGTATATCCTTCCAGGAATATTAAATGAATATTCCAGGATATATTTGCTTTCATTTTCCAAAAATTGGGGTCATACTTTGTTCATGAGGATTGTTCTGTTCAGTACTTTGTTTTTCCCTTTATAACATCTTCTATGGATATCATCTCATTAGATCTGATTTATTGTTTTCCCAACTGCATATTATTTAGGTTTAGATATTTAACCCATATTCCGTTGTGGAAAATTAAATTGTTCTAAAGACCAGGCTTTTATAAATGGTGGTACAACAAATACCTTTGTCTATCTTTACAAACTGTGTTAATATTTTTCTAGTGTAAACTCCTAAAACCGGAGTTTCTGGGTCTAAGAGCTTATGCAAGTTTACGTTGAACAGATCCTGCCAAAGTCGATAGAAGTGTTTAGACTTTATCAACAATATATGACAGTGCCTGCTGCTCCCTGCCATGGCCCAAAATAGGCATCAGCACACTTTTTAATATTTACTAAACTAATAAGAAAATATAGTCTCTAACTGGACTTTTGTTTGTAATTTTTTACTTTTGAGTGTAATTCTTTACTTTTTATTTTCTTTCTGTATTTATAGGCATTTTTATGTAGTTTGTTGTGATTTGTCTGAGCCTACCTTTGATGATTTGACTAATGAGTTGTAGTCTTTCTCTTTATGGATTTGTAACATAATATCACATATTAACCACATTAGTGATTTTTCATGTTTTGCCAATTTCACTTTTCAAAATTTGGATTTATCATTTATGTTTCCAGGCAGATTTTTGCTTTACTTAAAGTAATAATTCTTCAAATAATTTGTTTGGCTTCTGTGTTCTGTGCCATGAAAGAAAAGATCTTAACTTTTCAACAATTCCTCATGGATTCTCATAAGCCTTTTTTTTTTACCCAGTGTTTACACATCTCATCCATCTAGATTTTATTTTGGTTTAATAGATGAATTAGATTTTTTTGAGCATTTGGTTATGAAAATTTTCCAACATACATAAAAGTTTTAAGAATTTTACAGTGAACATCCATATACCCATCACCATGTTTCTACAATTACATTTTAACTAATTTAAGTTACCACACATCTTTCCATCTACCATTTTTGAGATAGATATTTAACTTTACTAGGTAGAAACTTAACACTACAGATATTATTGCTTCTAACTTTGCCATCTTATTATAAGTTACTTTTCATATTTTATCACTGTTGTTTGTTTTCTAACTTTTGCTGGAAGTTCTGTGTGTTTTGTTAACATCTGGCTTTAGAAGGTACACAAATTATACTCTCCCTTCTTCAGAACTATAAATAATGTACCTAAAATTTATGTTTCCCAATTTATCTATTTTCACTAATAAACAACTTTTCACTATGAAAAAGGAGAAAATATGAACACCTATATTCCAACCTACTTCTATTTGTCATCTTTACTCCAAATTTACCTTGTTCATGTTTGTAACATTTCCAAATTCTTTTAACAATTCCCTCCATTGCTTAGTCTTTAATTAGTGGGATTTGGTGCTCACCATCTTCTTCTTTGAAACTTTACTTCTCCATTCCTGAGTTCTTCATTTTTCTTCATTTCTTCATTGGTTGAATATTTCTGCCTACTTTTTTTAAATAGTTTTTCCAAGACTAACTTTTTGGGCTGTAATCTCCGAGTCTGACATGTTTGAGAACATAAAACACATGCCAAATTTCTCTTTCCCAAAACTTTATAGACATATAGTTACACTTTCTTCTACCAGTGAACAAAGCTCTGGGAAGTTGACGTCAGCCTTATTTCCCTCTCTCTTAGATGCCTTTACAGCTTTTTCTTTTTTGCCAATCCTCTGTTTTGTTTTGGTTTTTTTGCTTGAGGAATATTGACCCTGAGCTAACATCTGTGCCAATCTTTCTCTCCTTTGTATGTGGGACGCTTCCACAGCGTGGCTAATGAGTGCAGTAAGTGCATACTGGGGCTCCAAATCTGTGAACCCTGGGCTGCCAAAGCAGAGCATGAGAATTTAACCACTACACCACTGGGCCAGCCCCTGTTTTTGTCTTGAAATCATAATATTTATGAAGATACAAATGTGTGAGGATTATCCATTAGCGATTTTTCCTGGTATAAATAGTACATTCTCATCTACAAATTCAATTCTTTATTTAAGAAAGCAATTCTTTCCATAATTTAGATTTTTCTTCAACTCTCTGTTCTCTTATCTAGAAATGCCAGTTATACAGACTAGACCTCCTTTAACTTTTATATCTATCCTCTTCGTACTTTCATTTCTTAGTTCTTTTCAACTTCATTTAACGTGACTTCTCTTATCCATGCCAACTCAGTTTTCAACAGAATCTATGTTTTCCTTCTAATATGGCATTAATTTTTTAAATAATTTAACATTACTACAAATTTTCCCCAAGCTAGATTCACTCGTTTTGTAATCCCTTTTAGTGACAGTAATTGTCTCAACTTTCATTAACTATGTCTCATTGTTTGAGCTCCTTTTAAATAATTCATTTACTGCTTACCTTGTTATAGAGAAGTATTTTTTTTCTGTGAAATTTTCATAGGGCAATTCTTCCAATTGAAATACTTCATTGATCTTTTGCTTGTTATCTTTTATACTGTCTCTTGTTCTCATTTTAATGCTTCATGGACACTATTTCTTTTCATTTTTGGTTACTACTGCTCTTCTTCCATTTGGGGTAATTTTCACGGAGCCTGCTGATGCTGAAGAGTAGAGTGGGGGTTAACTGGCGGGAGGCATTTGAGCCTCAGTTTGCACTTTTATCGTTCTCATGTCCACCTGCCACACTTCATCATCCTTGAAAGTTAATCTCACATTTAGATAGTGCGTGATTTGAAGGCAGAGGTCATTCACATTTATCTTATTGTATTCCCAAGTTTTAAGGCCGTCTCATTAATTGTACTTCAAACAAATTGGCCACATTGATAGCCTAGCTCCCAAACCTCATTTCTGATCTCCAAAACCCACTAAATCTTTGATCCCCAGCCAGCAATTTCACCTTTTGGCACATTCCTGGCTTTCCTTCAAACCTGACTCCTCATAAATCTCTCTGGGTCCATGGTTACCCTTAGCTCATTGTGACAATGTCAATTAGAAAATCATAATTAATTATAAATGTCCCTAAGTGAACATGGATACAACAGATTAGGGTATGGTATAATCAATATATAAAAAGAAAAAAGGCTGGCAATAGCTATGTCAATATGTTACCAATTGTCTTCCCTTAATTGAGAGATATGCAGATGATTTTTCAATTCTCTTAATAATTACATTTTATAATTTTCTACATACTTGTAGTTTTATTATTTTATTGTCAAAAGTAAAAAAATTATTTTAAAAATAGCTTTTTTTAAATTGATTTTTCTTTCCTTTTTTTAATTGCCTGAAAACTACTCCATATGAATTTCTATTATTAGAGCTATGAGAATTAGTGAACAAGTATTTCACTCTTTTCCTATGTTATTGGTACAAATTTTATTTATGTTTTCTCAGTCTTGGTGGTTCCTTGGTCAGTTTTGTTGGTCCTTTTTAGAATTTTCCAGTTCTTTTTTTTTTCCCTAATCTTTTTAAGTAAAGCTGTTACTACTACACATGTTATTCAGTTGGGGATAAATGCTGCATTCTCTCTTTCTTGTGTTGTTTTTAAATATACTTCAAGGTGAGGTCTAGCATTAGCTGTATGAGGGTGTTTGAAAAGAATGCATTCAAGTTTATGTTTTATGTTTAAACTTTTCAAAATAAAACCTGAAAATAAGTCAAATATCTTATTTTCTTAAAATATGTGGTTAATTTGTGCATTTATATAACTAAAATCTAAGAAGTATCATTTAATTCTTTGGAAACTTTAAACACGGAGCCCTCGCCAGTTTTCTCACTAGATTGTATGATATCCTGCTCTGACACTTTATGTGGTGGCTAAGATCATAAGCCAAAGTTTTTGCACGCGGACCATATTGAAAGTATTTGGAGAGGTTTGCCTACTTAGTCTCTAATTAGAATTTTTCACCAAATTTTAGCAGAAAATAAAAGTTCGTAAATTCAGTGTCTTTGGCATTTTGTAATATTTGCACATGGAAATGATCATGTGAAGAACTGCACCACCCAAGCAGCAGCTGTAAAAAATAATGTTTTCCAAGAAAGTTTAGAATTAAAATTAAAATGTGAGACAAAAGTAAAACTTAACATAGCAATAAAATAAAAGGTATTTAGATTTTTCATGTGTTTTTAGAGTAAATATTCAAATTAAAGATGAAAAAGTTCCTTGTAATGAACTTCCTGAAGCATTTACTACCATGTTTCTAGATTTGCGTGTAAACACATCAGGTCCAAAAGGGCTGTATGTGACCTCGGGGTTCACTTACACCACTAACTCTGGCGCTTCCTCAAAGCACTTAGAACTTCTAGTATCCTAAACCCTTTGTTCTGTCTCATCATTCTCAACAGATCTATCTATCTTTAGGCAGTGATCTGAATAAAAATGATCTATGGCATTCAATTTTATCCGTTATCGAGGGCTTTCTGTCTCTTGACTTTTTTCTTCAAATTCCTTTTATTATACTTAAAGTGATCCTATCTAAGGGCTACCTCTCCCTTCTACATTCTTCTATCATACACCAGAAGGCTACCGGTATGCTACAAAATAATAATTTAAATGCTAGTGCAATCTCCTGATGACCAAGAGTACACTGTCTTGACTGTCACAGAAAACATAGTGATAAGATATTAATATCACTTTCAAAGTCATTTTGAAAAATAGTGTTAAAAATATTCATCAGCTATTGAGTATGTGTCATATCCCCCACATAACATTTATTCAACCATCGCAATTTGGTCCATTTCAAAATTCACAATAATTCTGCTCCTCCTTGGAGCTTCCGTAAGCCTTCTAATTAAAACAAATAATCCACCTTTATGTGTGTGATGCATCCTCTTCTCACTTCTGTCACATTGGATGTGGTTTTGTATCTCCAAAATCCACAATTCCAATTTAATTTAAATTTCAAGAAACTATATGGTCCTACTATAGTAAAGGACTGGGTAAGGTGCTAAATATACACTGTGGATACAATGGACATGACTGTACTTTCTAAGATACATTAGCAACCATTTGCTGTTTTATATATTGAAGTTTTGTATGGAAATTCTTTTGAATAAAGGAAAAACCGAAAATAATATTTGAAAAATGCTAATTCTGACTCAACTACTACTGTGTTTGTTAGATAATCAGTTATCGTATATAAAGTCTAAATAATGTTTTAAAACATGTTAAAATTAAATTTTATACCATAATATTACATGCAGATGGAGACAAAAAGGATCATTCATTTCGGAAATAAATGCTTAGTTGCATCGTCTTTTATACCCACAGTCTTAAAGAGAAAGGTATTCATAAACCTGAATTGGTAACCAATAGTTTTTTCTTCATGGGTTTTAATGAGAATTTGTTAAATAGATGATTATGCAGATGGTTGTTTAGGAAAAGTTATCTCATAACACTTTTTTTTACATCTTTTTATTTTCATTTGAATTGCTCATGTTAATCTGTTGATGCTCTTAGAGTTTTGAGAGCATATTTCATTTTCGAGAGAATCATTAGCATGTGAAAGAAATAATTAGAATGATAGATCTACTTCTATCAGAAATCATGAGACCCTCAGATCTACATGCATTCCAGATACAGAAAAGACAAAAATGAGAGAGCAAGAAAAATGTACAAATATATTTGTGTTGTATAAAAATGCAGGTGTTATTTGTTGCCAAGTCTTACATCACTAGATGTGGTTCTGAGGTACGCAGAATCTTGTTATGATTCCTGCATTCTCAGACAGTTAGATAGGCTTCAAACAACTTTGAAACTTTTCAGACTAGTAGAAGTAAGGATAACTATTGTTTCATGTTTATGTTTTATATTCCCAAGGAAAATACTTTTAAATAAATATTCAGTATGACTTTTTAGTAAGTTTTAAAGTCAGCGGAGTATATTTCCAATCATGTAATGATTCGCAAGTTATGGTTTTTCCTCATCTTTTGTACCCAATTGACACTTTTCTTTAATAGTGTAATTTTTTTAAATTTTATTTATTTATTTATTTTTTGGGGGAAGATTAGCTCTGAGCTAACATCTGCTGCCAATCTCCTCTTTTTGCTGAGGAAGCTTGGCCCTGAGCTAACACCTTCCTCCACTTTATATGTGGGACGCCTACCACAGCATGGCTTGCCAAGCGGTGCCACGTCCACACCTGGGATCCAAACCAGTGAACTCCCAGCCGCCAAAGCAGAATGTGCGCACTTAACTGCTGTGCCACCGGGCCGGCCCCAATACTTTTTAAATAAATTATACTTTATAGAATATTGAAATCTTTAGAGCAGTGTGTGTATATGATAACAAAGCTAACATCTCCGAGAAAATATTAACCTCATCTAAGGGTCTTGATAAGTTCAAGGTACATGAAAACAAATGAGGATTTTGTTTCAGTATATCTAGATTTTATCAGAATTTAGTAAGGAAGAGCTGTCTGTTGAATATGAAATACATGATGACTGGCTACCAAATTGTCACAAAATGATTCTGATTTTATATATAGCTAGAAATTTTAAAATTTTAAGAATTCCTCTAAAAAGCCACAGGAGTGGAAATTTTATAATATTCCCCCTAGTTAGCTTGTTTTAATTTCAGTTGATTTTTATCTAGGAATAAATTAATTACATGTATTCCTTAGTGATTCACCAATGTATCAATAAGTTGATTGATATAACATATATGTGTATATCCATAAATACTATGGAAAAAAGAAAATAAATTATAAAATATATTTCCACTGATCTTTTTTTTTTTTAGGAAGATTAGCCATGAGCTAACTACTGCCAGTCCTCCTCTTTTTGCTGAGGAAGACTGGCCCTGTGCTAACATTCATGCTCATCTTCCTCTACTTTATAAGTGGAACGCCTCTCACAGCATGGCTTTTGCCAAGCGGTGCCATGTCCTCACCCGGGATCGGAACCGCTGAACCCCGGGCCGCTAAGAAGTGGAACGTGTGAACTTAACTGCTGCACCACCGGACCAGCCCCTCCACTGATCTTATAATCTGGTCATTCTTTTAGAAATTTTCATATCGGTATATACTGTATTTAAGTAATTTGAGATACTAATTGTAGTAAATAAGTTATCATTTGTGACATAGCAGAAATATTACTGACTTTGGTGTCATAAGACCTAGAATCCAGTCCTAACTATCCCGTAATCCCTTACTGATTGCGTTCCTTGATCTTAGGTGGTCCTTCAGTCTAAAGTAGTAAGTTTTAGTAAACTAACATCATATTCAGCACAGTGTTTTGCATCAAGTCAATTCCCAATAAAATGCAAACGAATTAAAGGCATTGCATTTAAATAGTTGGAGGATTGTAAATCTGCCACAATTGTACAGATAACAGGGAAAAAACAAAAAAATATTTCCTGTTAGAATTCTTGACATTTTTCATGGAACTGTGTCTTTGCTTTACTTTCCTCAGATTGGTTGATGGTCGTAGAGCTTTGAACAAAATCATCATCTATTACAGAGAATGGCTAATAGAATTTTAGCTATATTCTCATAGTTGACTCTTTAGTGATTTATTTCCTATAAAAACATTTTGACAATTTATTAAATATGTCATCATATGGGTCATTTTTGGCAAGATTCAATGAGCTGGGGGCCGGCCCCGTGGCCAAGTGGTTAAGTTCACACGCTCCGCTTCGGCTGCCCAGGGTTTCACGGGTTCAGATCCTGAGCTCAGACATGGCACTGGTCGTCGGGCCATGCTGAGGCAGCATCCCACATGCCACAACTAGAAGGACCCACAACTAAAACTATGCCTCTACTATGTACCAGGGGGCTTTGGGGAGAAAAAAGAAAAATAAAATCTTTAAAAAGAAAAAAAGGATTTAATGAGCTACCATTGTGAGTGCCTGAGTTATTAGTAAATATCCTACAAGGGAACAGGACAAAGAGAATGCATATAATAACCACATTTTTTCATTTACAGGAAAATACACTTTCTTCTTTTGCTCCTCTCTCATCTCCTAAATTTTCTCGATCCTTCATTGATGGCCTCATGATTTTTACTTAATTGAAATGTGATGCAGTGTATTTTTTTTTTGAGATCTGAACACACAACTTATTTATGCCGATATAAAGAAATGATTTTCTTCCTTTTTATTAACAT
Organism: Equus quagga; assembly: GCF_021613505.1. Classification (NCBI taxonomy): domain Eukaryota; kingdom Metazoa; phylum Chordata; class Mammalia; order Perissodactyla; family Equidae; genus Equus; species Equus quagga. The sequence goes on from NC_060269.1 coordinate 18,214,799, forward strand.
GTATAAGAGAAGCTGAATAGTAATATTTTCTTCTTTGGAGTCTACTCCACATCCTAAACTTTATTTGCTGTGTTTTAATCAAGTGAATTATCCAATAATAAGTTTAGTACAATGCAGAAGACAAAGTAAAAATATATATGAGATCCTCACAGATCTTGTTTTGAAGGTACAATAGAGAAGATGCAACACATTTAAATAAATTTCAAAGAGCTTCTGTACCGTGGCTTATATTTTTACCTTGGGTTTCCAGAATTTTGTTGTTATTCCGTTGCAAGACTCCTTTTTATGTCCTTATTATCCAGACCCGTACTAATTGGTACATATTGCTTGATTTCTTACATATATCCTAAGTATTGAATTAAGAATTAAATTTGACTTTGAATTGTCACCATTATAACTTTCTTTCAGTGGTAGTTATTTTCTTTCTTTAAAGTCAGTTTATATTCATTAATGAAGACTAGAAAGGGTACTACAAAGCTTAGTTAGACAGAGATAAACAGGAACTTTAAGTTATTCCTCTTGTTTCCCCTTCAAGGGATTATTTCAGTATTTGAGTGCAATTGACTTCTTCCAGCTTTCATGATCCTGGTCTGCTTGAGGTATTGCTTATGGTTGTCACATCTCCTACTGTGGCTTTAAAAGTGATTTGAAAAGTCTGTTGTTTAAAACTCTCAGGCAGATGTTACTTTTACCACCACAGTCAAGCATGGCTCCTGTGTGTTTGACTTTCAAAATCCCTGCTAAGTTTCTTGCTGAGATCAGAAATGGTTTGTTTATTAAATCTATATCTTTACATAGTGTGGGGGGTCTAGAAAGAAATACCAGCTCTGTGACAAGATCCCAAGGGAATATATACCTACTTAATCTTTCATCCAACACCATTTTCCAGTAACAAAGATGTGTGTCTAGAGTTATGAAAGGAGCAAATAGTGTTTTGGCTTTCATCAGCATCGAGTTGGTTTATACACTACCAGGGACTTCCAGAGTAGACTCTATAGTCGTTCCACATATGAAGCTAGAATATCACAAAAGCCTACTTTTGTTGAATATGTTTGGTGTAGCTTAATATTCACTATTGAGTTTTCATCATAAATAATTTTTGTACCTCCAATCAGTATGACATAAAGATGAGAAATGATCTATGATTAACTGATAACTTTGTACATTCAATTTAAACCATGAATTCAATATAAATTAATGACAGATAGTTGGTGCTATTAAGATATTAATTTACCTACTTTGAACTACATTAATGTAATTCAATTACTTGGCGCTGGGCATAGAGAAAATAAACACCAAATTCTATGATATGATTTCTGCTGAAAGACACACTGTAATCGATGGAATCAACACTGAGAAAAAGCTAGTTACATCAAGAATCTATATTTGTTAATAATTTGTAATAGAGGTGCCATTCCTTAATTCATATTCCTTCTAAGAAAGTAGGCAACATATTTTCATTATGACAAATACTAGGAAAGAGAAATAAGTAAAAATTTTGGAAAAAAACATATTTTAAATCACCCAGAATTTCACCCCTCAGAGATAACCACACTTTATTTGTTGATACCCATAATTTCTCTATCTTAAAAGAAACAAGTTGTTAAAAAATTAATGTAGGTCTTATTTCAATATATTAGTCATCAACATTAATTATCAAATTTATAGTTAACAGAATTAATACATAATGTTATCACTAACTTCAAAAAGAACACCTTAGTTGTAATTATGGCACACTGGACTATGGTGTAGCAACGATGTTTACTATACTGATGTTTAATTTCCTCCTTTGTTAAACGGTAATGACATCTATGTCGAGAATGCTTATTTGCGATGTATGCATTGTGTGATGGGTAGTGCCTGAAGCCATGCCAGGGAAAAAAATATACAGAGTATTTTTAGCCCTAAATTCCCTTTGTAAATCACAAACTAAAACCAGTAATTTATTTCTGATACGACATTACTTTCCACTTTCAGAGAGGGAAGTCACCACAAAACCTTCTTCTTAACACAATTTTACTCTTACTTTAAGAACAATGTGATAATTTGCTCTTTGTAAATTTTTGCCTAACTTCCCAGGTGTATGTTGGGCCTTTAATCCATTTGACTGGCATCTTTGTAAAAAGAGGAAAGAGAGATATACAGAGACGATGGCCATGTGTAGACAGAAGCAGCAATTTCAATTATCCTTCGATAAGCCAAGGAATGCTGGGGGATACCAGAAGCTTAAGCAAGGAAGGATCCTCTCCCAGAGTCTTCAGAAGCAGCCTGGCCCTGCCCATACCTGGATTTCAGATTTCTAGCCTCCACAGCTGTGAGAGAATAAATTTCTATTGTTTAAAGCCACTCAATTTGTGATACTTCAATGCGGGAGTCCTAGGAAACAAATGGTTAATTTAGAAAAAAAGAAAGTTTAATATCAATGTTCTAAGATTTTAATTTAAGAAACTAGAAAAATAGATGCTACCAAATAATACAACCCAAATAATATGAGGAAATGAAATAATAAAGATACAAGCAGATATCAACGGAATAGAAAAAATGTTAACAAAGTCAAAAATTGGTTCTTGAAAAATATTTTTAAAAATGAAAAATCACTGGCAGGAATGGTAATGAATAAGAGAAAAACATAAATTACCATTATAAGAAAAAAATCAAGGGTTACCACCATAGATATTACATACATTATAAAGAATATAAGGGATTTCATAAGTAATTTTGTGCCAATAAATTTGAAATCTTAGATGAAATATGGAAATTCCTTGATAAACACAACTTATTAAAACAGATACAAGGTGAAATAGAAAATCTGAGCAGTCCAATATCTATAGAAGTTATATATTCCAACAAAAACTTTATCTACAGAGAAATTTTAGGCCCATACGATGTGCCTGTGAATTTTATCAAACATGTAAATAATAAACAGCTCTAAATTTATACAAAACCCTTTGGAAAATAGAGGAGAGTGATACACTTTATAGCATGTTCATGTAAAGTGAGCAAAATTCTAACATCAGGGGCCTGTCCCATGGCCTAGTGGTTAAGTTCACACGCTCCCCTTTGCTGGCCCAGGGTTCACTGGTTCAGATCCTGGGTGCAGACATGGCACTGCTCATCAGGCCGTGCTGAGGTGGCGTCCCACACAGCACAACCAGAAGGACCCGCAACTAGAACATACAGCTATGTACCAGGGGCGCTTTGGGGAGAAGAAGGAAAAAAATAAAAGAAGATTGGCAACAGATGTTAGCGCAGGTGCCAATCTAAAAAAAAAAGATTTCTGTCTAAAAAAAAAGCAAAAAAGAACTCTAACATCAAAATCTGATATAGACATTAAGGGAAAAAAAAGATAGAGTATAGCCCTATAGAACAAACACACGTAAATCTTTGACAACGTCTTAGCAAGCCAAAGCCAGCATTATATGAAAAGGCACAAAACTACTGTGCCAAAAGGGGATTTATCCCAGTAGTGAAAGACTGCCTAGACATTTGAAAATTTCTCAATGTATTCCACCACATTAATAAAATAAAGGGGAAAATCCACACATCACCATTTTACTAGACGCAATTCAACACTTATTCATAGTAAAACTCTCAGTAAATTATGGATATAAGATACACTTCTCACAATTATAAAGGAAAGCTATGAAAACTTACATGTAATGTCAAACATAATGGTGAAATATTAATTGTTTTCCCTTTAATTTGGGGGAAAATCATGAATGACTGCTCTCCCCACTTTTATTTATATTGTCTGAAGTCTTAGCCCTAAAAATAAACAAAATGAATCAAGAGATACTATATGTAAAAAAAAGAAAACTGAAGAAATAAAGAAAGCAAAAATTAAAAGCACAAAAATTAGAAGAGGAGTAAAATGACTCTATTCACAGAAGACATGATGGTTTACATAGAAAATGGTAAGGAATCTACACAACTATAGAATTAATGACTAAAATTAATAAGGCTGCAAGAGGTACAATCTTATATAAAACTCCATTGTATTTCAATGTAATAACAGTAAAGACATTGACAAATTGACTTTAAAAATACAATTCTCAATACTGTCTGAAAGTCAATAACTAGAAATTAATTTAGTAAACAAGGTGAAACAAAACACCTGTACATTGATAACTATAAGAAATTACTGAGAAAAATGAAAGAATATTTCAATACATGGAGAAATGTGTATTCCTGGATTAGAAAATCAATATTGTTAAAATCTCTATTTTTCCCACAAAGATGTTCACTGAAAATGAGAAGCTTTTTCCTAAAACATATATGGAAATGCAAAGAACATATATAGCCAAACAATCTTGAGAATGAAAACAAATTTGGAAAACTTAAAGTATCTCACTTCAGGGCTTACTATAACGCCACACACCTAAGATAGTCAGCTTGGTTTTGGCATAAGGATATGTTAAATTGAATCAATGGAAAGGGTAAAGAATCTAGAAACAGATCCACATTTACAGGGTAAATTGACTTTTGACATAGGCTCCAAATTAATCAGGATAAAAAAGCTTTTTCAAGGGGCTGGCCTGGTGGCATAGCAGTTAAGTTCTTGTGCTCCACTTCCGTGGCCCAGGGTTTGCAAGTTCGAATCCCAGGCGTGGACCTGAGCACTGCTTATCAAGCCATGATGTGGCAGGTGTCCCACATATAAAATAAAGGAAGATGGGCACCAATGTTAGCTCAGGGCCAATCTTCCTCAGCAAAAAGAGGAGGATTGGCAGTGGATGTTAGCTCAAGGCTAATCTTCCTGAAAAAAAAAGAAAGAAAAAAACCTTTTCAAGATATTGCATTGAGACATTTGCATATCTAATTGTAAAAAAAAAGAAAGAAAGAAATTTTACTCCCTATCTCACATCAAAAATTAACCAATAATTTCAGATGGACAATGAAACTATACCTCAAAGCTAAATGATGAAGATTCTAGAAGAAAACAGTGGTCTATTTTCATATCCAGACAACGGTCAAAAAATATTTTAGAGAGGACACAGAAATCAATAACCATTAGAGAAAAATGTATAATTAGTTAGATTTCACCAAAAGGCAACGTTAAAAATATTATGAAGTAAATCATAGACTAGGAACAAATAGCCGAGAAAAGATTCAAATGTTGATTAAATACATACATACACACACGTGCAATTAATAATTAAAAGACAAACATCTCAATAAAAAAATGAGTGAAAGACTGAAACAGCCACTTGACTAGGAATATTTTTACATGATCATTAGCATCTGAAAAGTTGTTTGATATCATTAGTCATCACGGAAATGCATATTAACATTATAGGAGTGTACTACTACACATCCCATCCACCAGAGTGATAACATTAAAATGATTCACAAGACCAAGGTGGTGAGAATGCTGTAGCAGCTTGCTGATAGAGTATAACATGAGACGACCATTTGGAGTGAAGGGGAAATAAAAAACAGTCTCAGACATACAGGAATTGAGGGAATGTGTCTCTAGTAGATTTCCTTTGTATGAAGTGTTAAAAGAAATCCTTCAGAAAGAAGAAAAACGATACAGGTCAGAAACTCAGATCTACATAAAGAAAGGAAGAGCAAGAGAGAAGGATGAATGAAGATAAAATAAAATTTTTATTTTTTAATTCTTAACAGATCTAACAGATAATGCTTTGTTCATAATATTTATAGCAGCAATGTATTCGGTGATTATAGCTTATGGATAAGTGAAATGAATGACAGCAAAGTTACATGAAATGGGTGGGAGGAATTGGGAATACTCTTATAAGTTGATTATACCGCACAGGATGTGGTATAGTGTTATTTGAAAGAGAACTTGGATTAGATGTAAATTAATACTGTAAATTCAAGGGAACCACTAAAAGGAGAAAAAAAAGTAAAATGTTTTTAAAAACTCATTGAATAAAATCACTACAAGTCTATACTAATGTAAATGAAGGAATGAATGAACAAATGAATGACAGAAAATGGAAAACTTTGTCTTGCAAGTGTGCTGAGCAGATGGTGAAGGATGATGAAGCTACAAAATTGTCAATGGATTCCAAATCTAGTTGACAGAAGATTTATCAGAAACAGGACATTTACATTATCTCAAGGTATCTCCCTACAAATCAATGCTTAATTAAAATGAAAAAATTTAAATTTACAGCTGTCAGACAAGACCATAACAAAATAATAAAAGTGGACATCTGCTCTATTGAGATAAACTGTCATCAGGAGTTTTCTGATAACGATTGACTAAGACGAACATATATCAATTCTGTAGTATTTCTGCCAAAAATGCATAACCTGAATATTTTTGTGAGGTAACTTCACTCAAATTCAAGTTGAGGGATATTCAATAAAATAATCGGCAGGGATTTTGCAAATATGTCAAAGTAAAAAAAAAAAAAAAGCCAAGAAAGGCTGAAGAACTATTGCAGGCTGGACAAGTAATGTAGTGTGTGATCTCGAATTGGATCATGAAACTGGGGGGAAAAGCTATTGTAAAAATAGCCATCATTTGCACAGTTAATGAAATTTGTATTTGGATTGTAGATTAGATAATAATATTGTATAAATGTTCAACTTTCTGATTTTGGTAATTCCATAATTAAAATGTATAAGAGAATGTCTTGGTTCTAAGGAAACACACATAGAGGATTTGGGGGGTAAATAAACAGAATGTCTTCAACTTACCCTCAAGGTATTTAGAAAAAATCCATGTATAGATAGGTAGATATAGGTAAAGACATTGTAAGTAGATGGATACATAGATAGGAAGAAAAAATGACATATGAGGTAAAATGGAAACATTTGGTAAATCTAAATAAGGTATATATGGGAGTTCTTTGTAGTCCTATTATAACTTTTCTGTAAATTTGAAGATACATTAAAATTAAGATGTATGAACAAAAATTACACTAATTTTTTATTTTTAAAAATTTGGAGCTATCAAAAATATGCTGTAGTTATTGGTGTGGATAACTTTATACTGCACAGAAGAAAATGTAAAATATATTAAGAACGTAAAGAACTTTAAAGATTTCCTAGAAGCTTCTGACTCCGAAATCCATGCTCTACTCACAATACCCCAAACAAGGAATTTTAAAACTGATAGATATATTTATTTAAACATTTTACAAACATTTATTTTTTTGAAAATACATTTTATGCTCCTTTTTCTTTTACAAAGTCAAAAGATATAAAAGTGTCTAAAATGAAAAGTACATCCTGTTCACACTTTGGCTCATATTTCTTACCAATTCATACTCCCAGTGATAGCCTAACCACATATAAGCATATATGTAACACTTTTACTTATTTACATAAAAAGATAAGTCAAGGTTCTTGATCTCACTTATCTTACTTAACAATATATCTTAACATGTATTTCAGTAGTATATTCTATAAACTAATGAATACATATTACATCCCATATTTAAAATACCAGATCTCCAGTTGATATCCATTTTAGTGCCCCCACATTTTTGAAATCAAACAATGCTACAGTGAATATCCTCATCGTCGCATATATGTGCACACATATGAGTACTTGTATAAGAGAATTCTACAATTGGAATTTCTTGTTCAAAAATTACGTGCCTTTGTAGTTTGATATTCTCAAAATGCCTGCTAGAGACAATATACTATTTATGTCCAAAAAGTACATTTAAGAATGTCAGTTTCCCCACTCCTGAAAACACAATATTATAAAGCTTATTTTGACAAATGGATATAAAAATTTTTCTCATTGTATTTTTAATTTGCTATTCTTTTGAATGTCGTAAGGCAGGCTGGTTTTCATTTGATGATTTTAAAAGGCAATATTTTTACTTCTTTTTGGAGGAGGCTTTATTTATGCCTTTTGCTCTTTTTATATTCTCTTGTCAATACATATTTTCCTACTTTTAAATTTTTTATATTTTACATATATATTTTACTGATGTTATCTCCTCAATCTCGTGTCATAAATATTTTTTAAGTTGATCTTTTGATTTTGAATATATACATACTATCTTCCATGGACAATTACACACATTTATAGAATCACATTTATCAATCTTTTCTGTTTTAAATTTCTGGGTACCATCCCTAGCAAGGACTTCTTTGCTGTCATTATATAAAATGTAAGTCTTCAATATTCTCTTTTATTCTTTCTTTTTTTACACTTAAATTTTTATTTTTGCAAAATTTCTTTTGTTTAAGGAGTTAGTTGGCTAGCCGAGTGTATTTATTCGCTATGATTATGCAGTTGTTCCGACAGCGTTTCTATGCTATTTTGAAGTACTCCTTTGATAATATTTCATTGTTACCCAAGTATTTAGATCTATTTCCAGTTTCTGTTCTATCATGCTTTCTACTTCTACACCAGGAGCAAACAATTTTAATTTAGTTTTATAATATATATATTTGATAGAATATATCATCTCATCTCTTCTTTTCCTTTTATTCTTTCCCTTATAACTATTTTTTTAAGAATGTTCCTGGATATTCTACATATTTTCCAAATGAATGCTACAAATATCTCTATTCCAAAAGAAATTAGATGAATAATTTTAATGATAGCTCATTAAGCTATAAATAATGGGAAGAATTGTCATCTGTGAGATTCGAAGTCCTCCCTTCTAAGAACAATATTTATCTCTCAATTTATTCAGATCTCTTTTAACCATCAGTAGCATTTTATAGTTTTCTTATTAAGTTTATACCTGGACAGTTTTGCCTTCATTTCTGCTGTTTTAAATAGCAGCAGGCTTGGTAACTGCCTCTTGGATTAAATTCAATAGGTTCTTTAAACTTCAATTTATGCTGTTGTCCTTGGGTGTGGCATTTGGGGAAGTTCTAAATTCTTCAATAACCATACCAGGCAGATTAAGAATAAGAAAACAGGTTCAACTTGAAGACAATAGTGATGCACTCTAGGAGACTGCTTTCTTTTTCTTCCTTCCTCCCTCCCTCTCTATCTTTCTCTCTCTTTCTTTCTTTCTTTTTAATGCAGCTGACTCCTATGTCTAAGAAAAAATTAGCAGTATTTTAGGGACTCAGACAAAAGGCCCGAGTTTGAGATCAGAAATTTGGTTCTAGAATCTCAGAATATTCAGTCGGCAATGGACATTAGTTGAAACAGGTAGAACTTAAGAAAACTTGTCTGATAGGCTGACTTCATAAGTTACTGTGAAAAGAGATATAACAAGGAGTCCTGTGTCTTGACATTTACACAGACGCCAAGAGTTCATCACTGTATGCTAGACATTGGTTATGTTACCGAACCAGGTTCGTGTTTGCCCGCCGCCCAGAAAGCCAAACACTGAGACGGCAAGATTGCAGCAGAGAGTTTACTCACAAGGAAGTGAGAGCATGAGCCTCAAATTTGCTTCCCCGAAAATAGGGACTCCGGGATATTTATGGGATGGGGACAAAGTGGTCTGAAATGTGGAGAGAGGTGATTGGAGGTGAGGAGAGTTGAGGTAATTGATGATCTGCGCAAGCATAGTTAGACTTCATGTGTCTTCATGGGACCCATGTTCAAAAAATGGTGACGTTGGCATGATCTGAGCATGGAGTTTTTAGCCTCTTGATGTCAAAAGTCGCCTATTGGGCATCTGAGCAGGCCCACTTGATGAGTTGGTGGTCTCAACTGGCCTGAAGTGGATGAGGACTTCTAATTCCTGAAAAACAGCTCCCATACCCATCACCATGGTGATCCAGGCTCCAGGGAGATGTTATCTATAGGAGCCCAGTAGGAGTCAGCATATTGCCTAAGCAGCACAGTCAACAATGGGCGGGTTAAACAGCTAAAAGCTATAATCAGTAATTGCAAAAAGGAAAAAACTTTGGTACCTAAATACTTAATCATCAATGGCTGCTTGCCTGTTTCAGTTATGGATCTGGTTGCATAGTCCGGTAGGAAACAGAAGCCTGAAAGATTTCACAATTGTAGTTGTTATCCACCTACCCCACTCCCCAACACACACACAAATCACTGATCTAAGAGACAAAAAGATTATTTTAAACCCCTCCCTGCAAATACTATCTTAAACCGCAAATGCTATCTTAAACCGCCCCCCCAAATAAGAGAAATTGGAGTTAAAAGGAACTGAAGACTACTAGCATAATTCTTTCCCCTTACATATGTTATGTTGGCTTGGAAACTGGAACAGGCTAGCATCCATTGGTCCCTGAATCAAGCTGTGAGAAAGCAGAGAGGCAGAGGTAGCGGAAATATGCACATGGAGCTAGAGCTCAGTCTCTGTGCCTTATGCACTGGGGCCTCCCCAGTGGCCATTGTCTCCTAAGGACCTACAAATACCTGCTTTGAAAACATACTCAGCTCTGCTCCAGAAGTCTACACTGTGACGACTTTCATTACAGATGCAAAAAAGCCTGAATGTATTTTTGCTTACATTACCGTGGAGATTTCTATCTAATAGGTTACAATTCTGGCATCCAGACCAAAAGAGCAATTTGAGAAATAAACATATCTATGTATCTAAATTCCAAAGTAAGAGCCCGTTTGAGAATGTGTTTTTTATTTGCAAATTTAACAAATTTCCTCACATGGAAGTGAATTACTTAGTGTATTTTCAGCTTGGAATTTCATGGAATTTAGGCATTATCCATGAATAAGCTTCATGAATGAAGCCATCTGTCTAATGCCACTTTCTTATGGGATCCCAATAGTAACAATGGAAAAGAGTGTCAACAATTTTCTCAACAAAGAGTATAGTTCATTTATTTAATAAGTATTTATAACTGGGACTCTTCTAGGCTTTAGAAATGCAACATTATAGACTAAATCTTAGCCCTCCTGGAGTTTACACTCTAGTTGGGATAGACATGTAATAATAAATTTTTAAAAGATTAAGTTAAGCATATTACATGTGTGTTACTATGAAGATAAAAGTGGCCAAGGAAGGACTCAGTGGGAAGTTGAAATTTTGATAACGTTTTAAGGAGGGAAGGGCACCCAGTTGCATCTCACTTGTCTGTCCAATAGCGCGTCTCGCACATTTGCTCCAGCAGTTTCAGCATGCCTCTCTTCTGACTGGCTGCAGGCGGTGAGCTACCGCTGTCGAATATTTTGGATATCATTCCTAAGTAGACGTCAATTCGTTTCCCAGCAACCTCCTTCCTTTTTTTCCCCTGAAATCAGAAACCTCTCTCTCTGAATCTTAAATCCAGCTTTCTGAGTCCTAAGGTGATGGTCCCAGAATTAAAGTTCAGCCAGAGGCTGGCCAATCACAGACCTTGCCAGGGTTTTTAATCCTAGATCTGAGGAAAGGTTCTCAGTGTCCTTCTATCAGCAAAATGGTGACATGTCAAGCAGAACAACTCTGCCAGCTATCTGCATAAAGGCCTCTTCCTCTTTTGGTGTGCCTGCTTGAAGTTGAGTTTATGTAACTTGTAAAAAGTAATCAAAATCAGATTATGTACCAGACACTGTGGTAGGATCCACAAAGTAAACACTGTTAGGACATCTCAAAATTATCCTAGAGAAACCTGATTTAATTATAAATGTAAAGCAGAGAGCACTCACTATCGCACAAACCATCTCATTTAATCCTCGTGAAACTCTATGTGGCTTACTTTGACTCAGTGACTTTCTAAATCCACACAATTAAGTTGCAGAGGTGTGATTAAAACCAAGACTCCAAAGCTAAATTATCAAAGTTATAATATTAGTGATATCTAGGATGCTAGAATTTGGAAGAGAAGCTATGTTTTTTTTTTTTTAATTTTACAAATATTTATGGAGGGGCCGGCCGGGTGGCACAGTGGTTAAGCGCACATGTTCCGCTTCTGGGCTGCCTGGGGTTCGCCGGTTCAGATCCCAGGTGCTGACATGGCACCGCTTGGCAAGCCATGCTGTGGCAGGCATCCCATATATAAAGTAGAGGAAGATGGGCACGAATGTTAGTTCAGGGCCAGTCTTCCTCAGCAAAAAGAGGAGGATTGGCAGCAGATGTTAGCTCAGGGCAAATCTTCCTCAATAAATAAATAAATAAATAAAACAAATAGTTATGGAGCAGTCAGAAGTGAAAAAGTAGTAATAGTGAAGATAAATGCTGTGACAGTTCAGGGAAAGAAGAAGTTGAGCTGCTCCATAAATATTGTAGAGAGAAAGGAAATGGGGAATATAGTCTACTTGTTATTGTGCCTTTATTATATTCTGCGTGACTCTTCCCCTTCCCTCCAATCAGGCTCCTATTTTCTTTTTTTTTTTTGAGGAAGATTAGCGCTCAGCTAACATCTGTCGCCAATCCTCCTCTTTTTTGCTGAGGAAGACTGGCCCTGAGCTAACATCTACACCCATCTCCCTCTATTTTATATGTGGGACACCTGGACAGCATGACTGGATGTGTGGTGTATAGGTCCACACCAGGGATCCAAACTGGCAAACCCCGGGCCTCCGATGTGGAACGTGTGAACTTAACTGGTCACCATTGGGCTGGTCCCCAGACTTCTATGTTTTAATCTTAATACAAATGTGACAGAGAATTTATTCCCAAAGTTAACTTTCAGCTCCGTATAAAATTTGACTCCAGCATTGACAATTATACAAAGCTTCAGAATGTAACAGGTAATTAAAAGTATTGTCGACTTTATCATACGATTGTATTCTCCTAGCTCAGTAATATGGACAGGAGTTTTCTTCAATTTACAGAAAACAAACAAATGAGTGTTCGCATGTTTAAAAAATGATTACTCAAAGCAATTTAGCCGACAAGGGACAGAACCAGAAACATAATCCAAACATTCTAAGCCTTAGTTTCATATTCTCTCTACCTAAAGGTATGCACATGTATTATAATTAAGAGTCAGGTGAATTGGTTGTCGTTTTTTGCTTTTATTTTTTTTAAATCTGCTATCAGCTGCTTACTTCTTCAGGAATTAGCTTTGAGCAATAGGAGTAGAAAAGATCAGTTAATTGTCTGTTGTTTCAAGGACCAGAAACTAAGACCTACACAAATATAGAATTTACTGAAAAGACAGTGGGAAGTTCCCCAGAGAGGACATGTGTGACATTGGAGGCATGGAACTGGGGTTTAATGTGCTGTCAAGATCGAGGTGGTGACTCACTCTGCATCATCTTTCTCACTTACTCCCAGAAGAAGCTGTCTGTTTCCTCCTTGAGTCTCCAATCTGGGAATTTGATTTCTCTATTGATTCATAATCTGCATTTGTCCTTAGCTTTACTCAGGTTTACTGTGGTGCTGTTTCAGCCTTCGACTCTAAATGAAACTTCAGCTCCTCAGCCTAGAGTATGAGTCTCTGAGTCTAATTTTTTTCTCTTTTTCTTTTTGTTTTTTGAGAAAGATTAGCCCTGAGCTAACATCTGCTGCGAATCCTCCTCTTTTTGCTGAGGAAGATTGGCCCTGAGCTAACATCCATGCCCATCTTCCTCTACTTTATATATGGGATGCCTGCCACAGCATGGCTTGACAAGTGGTGCACAGGTCTGCACCCAGGATCTGAACCAGTGAACCCCCAGCTGCCGAAGTGGAGCATGCTTACTCAACCTCTGTGCCACTGGGCCAGGCTTTGTACTTTTTTTTTTAAAGATCAGTCCACTCCTTAGCCAGTCAATTCATTGACTCTGTTTAGGTCAAATGTATACTCTGATCTAATCAGATATGGCCAGAAGGATGAGTCCAATAACACAAACATGGGTGTCCTACATATCTATTACTAAGAATTTGCTCAGAGAGAGTTATATGAAGGGTTATGACATTTTGTTAGAGTTAAGAAAAACTTACTTTAAACCTTTATTTTCCCTAAGAGGGTACATTATCTACATTCCTACTTTAACTCTTCTCTTCACTTTTTTTTTTTTTTTGGTGGGGGAGATTGGCCCTGAGCTAACATCTGTGCCAATCTTCCACTATTTTATATGTGGGATGCTGCCACAGCATGGCTTGATGAGCAGCGTGTAGCTCCATGCCCAGGATATGAAACAGCAAACCCTGGGTTGCTGAAGCAGAGCGTGCAAACTTAACCACTACACCACCAGGCTGGCCCCTCTTCTCTTTACTTTTACCTCAGTAGATACAGGCAGTATTTCAAGGCTTCCAGATGAAGGAGCTCAGAAAATGTTTGGTAAATGTGTTCTTCTGGATAAGGTCAAACTATTTTGCACCTGAGGAATTTCTAATAAAATCAATAGCCAGAATAAAACTTCATAGAAGCAAAAACACGTGAACCATGACTGACAAAACTATGTGAGTGTGACAAGAAAACAATTGTCAGGGTTTCTTGGGAGCAAATCACCAAAGTCTGGGCAACACTACTGTGATGAGCGCAGATTTAAAAGTACAGATCATTCAGAACTATCAGCTTCTGAGTATAGTGGATTTTCAGACTGATTTTCTTTTTATTTTCTTAACATTTCATTTAGAAAAAATAACAGACTTATAGAAAGGTTGCAAAATAGCACAAAGAATTCCTGCATATACTTCACACTCAGATTCCCCAAATATGAAGAGCTCACCATACAAAATATAGACAGTCTATGAAATTTTCTCAACTATTTGAAAATAAATGGCAGACATAACTCCTCCTGACCCTAAAGTCATTTCCTAAAGACAAGGACTTTCTTCTATAACCACAGCACAATTATAAAAATCAAGAAGCCATCATTGACGTAATAAAATTACGTGCTCTGCCGACTTTGTTCAAATTTTGACAACTTCTCCACTAATGTCCTTTACGTGGTCAGGAATCCAATCCAATCACATGTTGCATTTAGCTGTGATGCTCTTTAATCCCCTTTACTTTGAAGCAGGTCTTTAGTCTGTCTTTGTCTCTTACAACCTTCACACTTATGAGGAATACAGACTGTCTCTCAGTTTTGGTTTGTCTGATATTTCCTCATGGTTATATTTTGTGTTTTGTATTTTGATGGAATATCACAGAAGCGATCTTGTATTCTCAGTGTATCATATCAAGAAACACATAATGTTGATTTGTCCCATTACTAACGATCATAAGTTGATCCCTTGGTGATGGCGGAATCTGTAAGATTTCTCTACTGTAAAGTTACTGTATTTCCTTTGTAGTCAGTAAGTATGTCGTGGGGAGATATTTTGAGACTGAATCTGATTTCTCATCACACTTCCATCTCCTGGTATCGAGCATCCACTGATGTGAACCAGTTATTGCTTTGATGGTCAGCAACAGTGACAACGCTGATTTTATTAGTCCAAGTGATTTAAATGTTCCGGACTCGTCCGAAAACCAGAGAAGAATGAATATTTCCAAATTTAAAGTAATCAATTCAGAATTTCGTTTCTAAGCAACTTGCCATTCTGCTTTCTTAGTGATGCATACTGCACTAGTAATTGCAAATGAGTTTTAAGAGGAAGGGTTAAAATGAATAGAGGTAATGAAATTTGTATTTACAGTGCGTTTGCATCCCTTCCTAGCTTATTCAGTAAACTGAAAGATCAATGCATTTGTCATTTTCTTTAAACTTCATTCCATAATTTTTTGTTGTTTAATTGCGGGGGTTTCTGCTTATTTATTTATGTTTCCTCTTACAATTCTTTTTCTCCAAGTGGCAATTCATGTGTTAGATTTCATCCACTTATTCGTCAATAGCACACCAAGCAATACTGCAAACGCCAATTCTGAATACAACAGACTTGTTTAATTTGACTAATCAGTTTTTGAAGTAAAACATTATGGCTTTTGCCTTTGTGAGCCTATCCTTGTTTTCGGTCTGAGATCATCTTCACATGGGACTCCTTCTTTCATCTAGATCTATATATAAGCAAATACTTTAGACATTCTCCCTCAGCTATGCTGTGACATTAACCTGAAGTTCTCGTCCCCTACAACATCGCTCATCTGTGTTGAATCAAATTTTCCTGATTCAATAGTAGTAAACTCCTCTTAACCTTATTAGATCTTTGAGTCTTTGTGTTTCTTTTATCAGTAACATGTCATAATCTGCAAAGATCGATGTAAATAATGTTTTAAAACCAAGATATAGAAAAATTTATTAAAGATAAAATACTGACTTCTCTGAGAATAACAGTAATGATAGGAAATATGCGCTATTTTATACTACAGTTTCACATCCCCTATCTCTAGGGTACCAACCCCTGTTTATAAAGGTCAGCTGCAGGATGTTAAAAATGTTTGCCAATCGGCTCAGGTAAGCATATTCCTGGTTCATCTAAGCTTGATATAGGGTGGCCAGTGGGGGATCTCTCAATCTTGCTGGAGGTTAAGGGGGCCTAGGCTGGAATATACACAGAATAGCCACAGTAGGAGTAAGCAAGTAAGGACTTAAAGATTAGTGTAATGAGTATTTTAAGTATACTCATTCCTAAGTTTCACATGAGAAATAAAAATATGAGTGGTTTATCTTTACCCTAAGTGAACAAACTATGATTTATAAAGGAAATAAAACATAAGCAAAGATTACCGACTTCCTTGGTGTTCTTTGTATTAGTCCATGGTGAACTGAAACAAAAACACTAAAAAAAATATCTAGCTGAGTGTATGGTAGACTTATTACTGTTCTTATCTTGCACAACAAAAATCTGTTATGCTTTATTTTTGCACTCAATGTATTTTTGAAATCTAACTGGTCTATTAAAGCCTAAAATGATTGGTATAAGTGACAGAAGTGCTCAAGTAAAAGAACTTACTGAAAACTGACTATTTGTGAACTAAATGTGGAGATTTCATTGGCTTAGACTTTCAGGGTATAACGAGAAAATATGCATCTTGGAAAAAGTGATGGAAATATACCAGTACCTGTCTATCACAGCAGAATCAAGCAGATTTCTATTTCTCTGGTTTAACTGTTCCTTGCCAACCTTCACCATCTTAGAAAATTAAATAATAATATTAAAAGACTAGAAAACTCTTCACCTTGATATCAGAATGTGGAAAATTTTATCTACAGTCATCAAATCTTAGAATCACAGATGCTTAACACACTAAGGGGACATTGAAAACCATCTTATTCTACCTCTCCAGTAGTGGTTTATTCAGTGCAACGGGAGGATAGGTACTATTCTTTCAGTGCATTTGCATATCCTTTTCTTAGCCACACTCTTCCAACATCTAAATCAGAAAATGTTTTAAAGTATCTAAACAAATTTTTGTGACACAATGATTTTTCTCTGTGCCAGTATAAAGGAACATTTTGTATCTATTTTCAGTTCACCAGAAGGTCATTAGGATATCTCCTTTGTCCTGGTAGAACAAACCAAAAGTTTACTATCGCTCGTGGAACAGGCTGGTATCACCGCATTCTTGTGTGTCTGCTCTTTATGAGTCTGCACATGTAAATCTATGAAAATGAAAGAGCAGAATCCATCTCTAGCACTTTGGGATTCTACTAGCCCAATTCCACTGATGCATTTGTCTTCAAAGGAAGTCAACACTTAAGATGCATATTTTGAATTGACATTGCTTAGAAATTTGGTTCAGATAGTCAAAGAAGAATAAAACAAAAATCTACATTATAAAATTTTGTCCTGGCACTGTATATTGTAATAACTATGGACACTGAAATAAGCATGGATGTAAAATTCCACACAATGAGGAAAGGCAATATATTCAGTCTAAAGGGGGCTGATATCAAAGCAGTATAGTATGTGTTATAAGATGTGATAATTAATACTAACTTTCTGGCTGTAGCGTCTAAAGAAAATCTTTAGCAACCATGATCGACTTCCAGTCTTTTTAAACATTTCTCAAACTGCTAAATTTGACAAGGCATTACTCTGCTGACCGTGTACAGTAAATAACCAAAAGCATGGAACGTATCATCGAAGGACCTACTGTTGATGAAATCATCGTGATTTTTATAGCCTAGCTCACTTTTACAAGCAGAAGTGCTGTAAGGGTCAAAGCCCTGTTTCATGTCATACGGCAACTGAACGAAGCTGAACACCCACCGTGAGACACCGAGGTGGCCAGCTGGCATGGTGGCGGCTCTGTAATATTGTTTTGCCCACCCACACAGTGTGTTTTCAACCAGTAAATAAAGAACACAACAGTAGTTTTATAAAATTGCCAACTATAAACAATTAACTCATTAGATTAAAGGATTGATAATAAAAAAGAGAGACAGAAATGAGAATCTTAAATATGCTGGAGGAATAAAGGCTTTCCAAAGCAATGAACAGACCAGGAAAAAAAAATGTCTCTTAAAATGCTATCTGAGACAATACAGTCTGCTACTTTCAAGTTTCAGCCAAGAAACTACAGATCAGAACTAGATTTAACTACCAGTTTTAGCTATAACATTAACATGTAATGCACTGTAGCATATATGCAGTACCTTTCTTGGCATTCCAAAAACCAAGCACTCTGTGAAGTAGAACAGGCTATATATTAAGTGGGCTGACATAGAACACTTATGTCATGCTCCAATTTCAGAACCTAACACAAAAACCTCACATTCTGATAAATGAAAACTAGCCGGGTAGCTAGGATGATTTAAATAGCCAAGACCTCTCTAGTGAACAGTTTTACTTGTTGAAAACAAAAGAAGTTTATTATGTTTTCTAAATTGATTAATAGATGCATTAGCAGTTGTTTTTATTCTTTGAAAAATAAGACAACTAAATTTTTAAAAATTATTTTAACCAAAATAATAAACACAAATTGAAAGAAAACTTGCTTTGGATTAGATCGGGGTGGGTCAAATACTCCCATAGAGACAGTACACTTTCCTTGAATACAGTTGTTAGATAATTTCTCAGGTAAGAGATGATTAAAATTTTGTTCTTGTTTTTTATATGAAGAACTCTGGTGCTCTACAACTTTAAGCTCCATTTAGCCTATTGTTCTTTTTCTGAAGCTTCTG
This sequence comes from Equus quagga, assembly GCF_021613505.1. Lineage (NCBI taxonomy): Eukaryota > Metazoa > Chordata > Mammalia > Perissodactyla > Equidae > Equus > Equus quagga. Next base: position 18,233,604 of record NC_060269.1, read on the forward strand.
TTTATTTTTCATTTGTGAGGCATTTTGCACATATCTCTGCATGCCATTTCTTCTGGCTTACTTTGTAAACTATCTGCAAGTTTTTTCAAATAAGCTGGAAACTGTGATTTCTATTGAAGGCATGTGATCACCAAGATAAAAGGTAATTAGAGAAAATATTATTTTAAAATTGGCCTGATTCTACTACAAGAGTAAATTATTTTATTCTAGTTTGAGGTTTTATAGATAGCCATAAGAGTCCAGTGAAACTTAAAAGTTTTCAAAGATTCACTCGATCATAGTGTTTTTTTCTGCAGACGTCTTCAGTTGTGAGGGTTGAAGGAGGGTAAAAGAGAGGATGGAGCAAACCTGTCTTCCGTTAGCACATTTTGATTACAATTAGCATGTTAGCATGAATTCTTTTTATCAAATTCCCTTCTAAACACTTATAAGATGCTCCACTTCCCTCCCAAGTGTGGCCGAGATTCTGGATTCTTAGGATACAACCTTGGAACTTGCCTTCAGTTATAGAGAAACAAAGGAGAAAGGAAAAAGGAATTCTAGGTCATGTGACTTCAGGAAGCAAAGAACTGAAACGGCCAATGTATGTGGGAAAATGCATTGTCTGCTGAGGCATCATAAGCAAGAGGACAAGAAGGTGGCATCTAGAATACTTTCCTGAGAAAAGATTCACAGGGAACTGGAGATTTTGTGGAGTGCTACTTAAGGGTTCAAAGAGAGAATTCTCAAATAAGCAATTGGATTGATTGTCAATGGCGACACAGGACTGAGATATTGACTAATTATGGGGAGATGGAGAGAAACAAGACTACAAGTGGAGATGAAAGATTGGTTTGGTATAGAAGAAAAACTCCTGGTGCCCAGCACAAGGGTGCCCTGAACCCTACAAAGCTGGGAGCAAACACGGAGACTCAGCATTTGTGCAGGGCAGAGGCAGCATGGTCATGCTAAAGGAGAGCACTGAAAACAGAGTTGGGAAATCTGAATTTTAATCAAGATTTTTGAATTATCTAGCAATTGCAGAAAAATTACTTTAAATCACTGAGCTAAGCTATCATCATTAGAAAATATTACATAAAAAGGTAAATAGTAAGGCATATTCAATTTCTAAACTCAATGTCAGTAAAATGGAGAGAAAAAGAGGACCCTCACTATGAATATCACCAGCTTCACACACAGTACTGCCTATGTAAATTGCATATTTTGTATGTATTTCCCAGCTTTAAATGACTTCATCGAGGATGTCATATATTGATTGGGTTTAATCAGTATTGTCTTAAAACTTTCCTTTTGTACCACCCCAGTGGAAGCAAAGAGCACATTTTTTAACTGTATAACATTTGGAGCTGGGCATTTTTTCTTCTTTTTGTGATACATATCCTTAAGTGGTTTAAAACAATCATTAGTTCTGATTTATGTCTTGTATATATAGAAAGTAAACTATTCTCTCACTGTAGTAGTTTCCAAAATACCATTTTATAAATGACAAAGTATCTAGTTAACAAAAGAAACTGAGGTCATTAATAAGGAAAACTGCTTTTCTAGAAACCTAAACATCTGAACAGCTAAGCTCTGAATAGAAATAAGCAATTTAAAATTTTGTGATAAGACAAATATGTTACTATGACACCACTGGAGGTACATACGTTGAACTTAATTTTTCTCCTGGGAGTAAGAATCGCCTGCCAAGGGAATCCATCAGTCTGGGGTTACACTGGGAAGGAGGGACGACAAAAAGAATGTTCTCTCTTGTTTAGGGTTGGGAGTTGGGAGCAGCTCCCACAGCCATTACAGAAAGATCGTGTCTTTAAATAAAAATTCTGACATTCTTCAATCTATGTTCTCTGAATTCGTTCTTCTGTCTTCTTTTCAGGGTACACTTGCAGGATTTTTTCCCCAGAAAGGAATCACCTTGAAGTGTAAGAGATGAGTTCACATAGGTGGTTTAATGTAATTGTGAAGGAGCCAATAAAAATCTCAGGAGTAAAAAAAAAATCTGTAAAAATAAACTCAGGGAAGTCATCTCCTCTTCAGCTTACTTCCTGCCAGCCTCCAACAATCATATTGAACTCAAGGGGTAAAAATGTTATTGCATAGGCTTAAGAATTGTTTGCATAAAAAATTAAGCTGGAATGTATAGTCTATAAAACAATGTGTCACAGAGCAGATAATTGTAAGAATATTGATTTTTAAAATATTTTGATTATCTGAGAAACTATAATTGCAACTGTATATTGCTCATCTTGTCAACCAACTGAAGCAATTGGATAAATACCTCATTTACTTGATAACATGCTTTCTCTAAATAATTTATACTTTCCCACAATTATAAATGGGAAATGTTAATAATACCCAGATGGGAAGGGGGTGGGGGGAGGGCGAAAGGGGTGTGGGGGCACATATGTATGGTGGTGGACGGCAGCTGCGCTTTTGGTGAGGAACATGACGCAGCCTATACAGAAGCTGGAATAGAATGATGTACACCAGAAATTTACATAATGTTATGAACCAATGAGATTTCAATAAAATAATATAAATAAATGAATAAAATAAAATTAAGTTAAGGAGTTAGCTAAAAGGTATTTTTTAAAAGCTCATACAAGTGATTATAATTCTGTCCTTGTTTTTATCTGTTCATTTTAGTTGTTTGAATCCAAATTTAGAAAATTCTTCTACCTGAAATGTTTTTTTATTCATGTTCTCCTGTTTTAGATGTAGTCCATTTTCCCCTCTGGCATGACACTGTAGCTACAGAAGCCTGTCAGCTGTTAAAGGAAATAGCTACAGGGAATAAAAGTTCCAGACTTTCAAATAAGAGAAAATGGTTAAATACTCAATTTGACAGTTATTTCCCAGAAGTCTAATCCCATCAGGCTTTTATATAATATTTTGCAAGGAAAGAAAATTTACTGAACAAATAAGAGGCAATCCAAATGTTTTATAATCTTTGGAACAACCTCAAAGAAGTAATGTAAGTAAAGGTACTTGGAATAATTATTTTTCAAACTAATAATCATTTTACAAAACAATCATACCACATCTTTCTATTTCTTTGTACTAAGGCATGCTTCAAAGTTGCCACAAAATAAGACTTATAGGGATGGTAGTGGCAGTGAAATTTCTATTAGTGGTGATAGCTAACATGATTTTTCAAGTAATAGAAGTTAAAATATCACTGAGATAACATTAGCATCTTGCTGTAGCTGACTTACTGCTGAACAAAACTCTTAGGAGTCTATGAACTACAAAAAGTCATAACTATCATTAAAATTTGGGTAATTCAAAGAACATAACAAAGCCAGCCCTGATGGCCTAGTGGTTAAAGTTTGGCACTCTCACTGCTTCGGCAGCCCAGGTTCGTTTTCTGGTCCCAGAACAAAACCACTCATCTGTCAGTTGCCAGGCTGCGGCATGGCTCACATACAGGAACTGAGAGGACTTATAATTAGGATGTACAACCGCGCACTGGGGCTTTGGAGAGGAAAAAAAAGAAAAGAACCTATCAGTGAGCACTTTAACTAATAATGCTCTGGAGTGTATATATCAGAGCATCGTGCATTGAGATGACAAGGTCAAACCATTAGGCTTTTATACCTGCCACTTGCTCAGCTACCTGATGAAGATGTGAGCTGCTCTGGGAAGGGAGTGTCCGCAGGGGCAGCTCACTGCAGCTGAGGCAGACCCTGAAGTGGCTGACAGGTAGGGGCTGTCTGCTAACTCTCCTTTTGCCTTGAGGCAAAAAGTCCTTCCTCAAATTTGGATCTGGGCAGTGGATTTACCTGTCTATCACAAAGGTGTCAACATCACAGAATGTGGGAAGTGGTCAGATTTTGGATGTATTTTGAAGGTAGGGCTGAGAGAATTTCCTGAATGGATTAGATGTGTGCTGTGAGAAAAGTAGTCGTCAGGAAGATCCCTAGATTAGGTGCTTTTTTGTTTGTTTGTTTTTTACCAGCGTAAATGCATGAAAGGTGAACTACTTTTCTTAAATAATAAAGGGGTGGATTTGGAGGGTGTAGAAATGAAAAGTTTTCTTTAGCATATCAAGTTTGAGCTATGCATTAAACAGCTCAGGTAGATGTCAAGAATATACTGAGACATATGAGGTTAGTGGGGTGGTGGGGGTGGAAGTATGAGTTTCCAGTCATAGGATTAGACAGGAGTGAGGGTTGAGATGAGACAAGAAAGCCAAGGATAGAGCCAACACTTAAGAGTTAATTCAACATTTAGATATTAGAATGATGAGAAGGATCCAGAAAGGAGACAAAAAAATTTCCAGTGAGACGATGGAGAAAAAGAGAAGTAAACTGAAGAAGATGTTTCAGGTTTAGAAAACAGAGATTAAGATGTTTCTAAATCATTGAATCTTAATGTTTTCAAGTTCGGGTGGCAAAACTCTCCCTTGATTAAAAAGGAATACAGCTGACTTTTGAATAGTGCAGCATTGTTGAAGTACGACATTTTCTCTATAAAAACAAATGACTAAGCAATAGCCATTGGCTTTCACAAAGTTGCATTTAAGTATAAAGACGCTTTTGGAAATGAAACATGAATTAACTTTGACAAAAAATACAAAGACTTTAATATGCTTAACTGTAATGATTGCCCAGAAAAACATTGCAAATCCGGTCAAAATGTATTCTCCTAAACACACAAAAGCTGAGTCCTTTCTACTTGGTCAGTGGCTAATCTTACATGGGTGTCTTGCTTATGAAAGAAGTTTTTTGTATTGGCATAACACTAAAAATAGTGTTAGCTTAAGTTTTTCTCTGGCACTTTCCTTTTGTTGTGTTAACTGTATGTGTAAAACTTATTCTCGAAACAAAGTTGTACATATATTTAAATTATTTTTAAAATAAAAAATTACGTTAAAGTCTTTTACATAAAAAATGAGAATGAACATGAAACCCATCGGAGACATGCTAAAGGAAGTTAAGCTTTGTTGCAGACATATTAAATATATTGCCCATTCAGCACTTGGGCAAACGTTATAATGCAGTTTTATCACACCAAACCATTAGTGTCATCAATTAGTGTTGTCTTAGATACACTGAAAGTACGGTAGTAGGCTACACGTGGAAAAAATAGTTTTAAATGTGGCTCTAATGTGTGATAAAAAATAATGAAAAACTATTTTGTTTATTTAAGAAAAAAATCTCAAGGATATAATGCTTATTGACCACTAGTTTTCCTTTAATGAGTATCTTCAAGGATAAAATTAAAGTTAATATATTTTACTCTTTCCAAGCTGATATGCAGATTTAATACTTTTGAAATTTATTTTTTTAAATTCCCATATAAAATTAGATTTTCTAGTTCTTACTCTTTCAATAACACAATATTTATTGAAAAGAAGTCTTTGTTATGAGGAACTGCATTACATGTTAATTACCATGTGACCGCACGTGTCCTGGAAAAATTTTTCAAATTAAAATGTTTATTTAAGTAAACCAAAATTATATTTGGGTACATTCAATCAGACTAACGTTTGTTTCTCGTGGAAATACTTGTTTAAGTTTCAATTTGTTAAAGGTTGTTTCAATCATTGTATTGTTTACTTTTAAGACACTGAGGATAATATGACATTTTTGTAATTTGCAAAGACATATTGCAAGTTAAAATATAGTTTACCCATGAAATAATCTCAGCATGATTGGAATTTAGTTTAAATTATGTAAATGGTGAAATCCTGCCATAACTCAATAAGTAAGGTCCAAAAATTCAACTGCACATAATATGGGCTAGCAGTATTGCAAGGTTAACGAAGACCAAAAGGGTGTGTTTTGTTTTAGTTGGTCTTCCAGTTACTATGTGGCAAAAGAAAAAGAGAAAATGTTGTGATTTATTTGTTTTTATTTATTAAGCCAGCTGGGAAAGAGACTAATCATTACATAGAAAGTCTATACCCTATACTGAACTGAGAAAGACTGAAATGATCACGAGACAGTTATTTCTTAACACTTCCTGCTTTCACCCCATCACCACCAAGAACAAATTAGCTTTCACCTACCCTGCCCCTTTTTGAGAATCTGGGTTGGCCAGAGCATTGGCATTATTCACCAATACCATACAATCTGTATTTTGATACGATGAGGATTTTTATGTAATTTGAAATAGCATCTACTCAACAGTTTGTACCAACAATTATTTGTTGGTGCATTTATCATCTTGCTTATTGCCAAGGTTTATTTAGTTGATCTGACAGGCTGGTTGATGGCAATATCTCCTTCCTCCTTACTTTCCAGAGTGTTTGTTTCATTGACAAGAGTGGTCTTTCAAACTAAAGAATAGTTTTGCCAACAAGAATGTAAATGGAGTAGTTGTACTTCTCTAAGGAAAACTCTAAACACATTGCATCTGTTTGTTTGAAATCATTTGTAAGGTTTATAAAACTGTATGTTTTATTAAAACAGTGTTTTGTTAAAAAGTAAACATTGTTTGCAGTATTTTCTTTAAAACATTAGTGCTCTACTTCAACCCACAATTTGTTTCTTACATTTACTTTTTACTTTGTCTTCACCATATACTGGGGCTTGTGGTAGCTCATGACAATACGAATATGAATAATTCACAGCCTTTGTGCCCCAGCTACTCCTAGTCTTGTGGCAGTGAAAACCATATAAAGAGAAATTGTAATAAGTGTGATAAGGCAATAAAAGAATACTCACAGGACTCAGTAGTGCCACCAAGGAGCAAGCAGATTTGAAAGTAGAACATGCCTAAATGAAACGTTTGAAAAAGATTTCAAAATTAAAACCCGGAAAGTAATAAAATAGATTAAGAATTTGATGTTCTTTTTAAAGTTACCATTCATAATAGAGCAGCAATTCTTTTCAAAGACTGGGGAAAAGGGAACCCTTACTACCCTTAAAGAAGATGAAAGAGGAGAGGGGCAGTTATCACGAGCAAAAATATTTCAGTTTCTGCTCTTTCACATACGGGGCTCTGGAATACTTATACTAGGATTCATAAGACACATAAGCTGCAATCTCATAATGAAAAGATGATTACATTTCATATATGCCTCCCTTAGGGAAGAAAAAATATGATTTAAAATGAGGTTAGCCAGCAAATACGAGTTTAATTTCAGGATGGGTTTGGATCCCAGGCGTAGCTTTAGAGCCATATTAGCAAGCATTAGTTTTGGTGTGTTTTTCTACCAAATCCTTTAAACATTTCTTTGGGGAGATAAAAATAGAGATTACCAGAGTTCTTTTAATGCCCTATTCCATTGTCTCTACGACCAATTCCAAGGGGAAAATGCCAGAGAGACTTTACAATGAATAGCATTGCTGTGCTGTGGGATATCAGACAATATGAACTCTAAGGCAGCCTCCGAGTGGCTCCATCTTTTGTTGTTCTAATTCTACCAGCTTTGAGCACTTAAGACAGCAAACGGAAGTGAATAAAAACAAAGTACCGAGACTATAGATAATTCCACTCTATTCAGGATTTCCCTGAGTCCCAAAGTTCAAATGTGGGGTGTATTTGTTCAAGGAAAAAATCCTACGAAAACATTCAATATGCACTCCTTTTAAGTGATTTTGAACACGGTGCTCCTGCATTATCTACATTTGTTCGTGTTTCACATCTACATTCTTTTTCTAAAAGTATTTATTTTTATTCTATCTTAATTCATTCCACTTGAATTACTAAATTGTACTGTATGCCACACGTGTCCTAATATGATTTTGATAAAGGCCACTGATAAAGCTTCTGAATTATCAAATGAACAGTTGTTGGTTTTCTTGGAAATTTGCCCCTTAATACATTACTACTTTTACTTTCTAATTCCTTCTTACCACTCTCTTCCCAATTTATGCATAATTAACCACCCTCTCCAGGTGCTTCTCCTACCTTGACGGCCATTTTCATTGACTTTTACTGATTTTCCTTCTCTTCCCACTTTGTAAACATTAGTGTTCTCTGAAGTTTTGTCCTTGGCCCTCTACTCACCTCTATGCTTTCTTCCTGAACCATTTTGTCTGCTTATATATTTTCAATATATTTCAAGTATGTCAAGCTATCAAATCTGCAATCTTCACCAAGCTTTCTCCCCTAGAATCTTCATATGCTGTATACCTTAATTGGATGCTCCAGTATTATATCTTATTACATGAATTTGAAAAAGACCTCCTTCATTTTCTAATCTGATCTGCAAATTCTCTTGCTTATGTCTTATTTCCACTCTGTATTAATTGAAACATATTCTTAAGAGATAAAACTATGAGTGGAAGGAGAAAAATCTTGTTCCAAAGAGAATGCACTTTGCACATACTTGACTCAAAGGCAGCCATGTGCCAGCTATTCTAACCATCAGTCAATAACTGAATTGTGAAAACAATTCCTTCAGTAGTCATTGCCCATACGGAATAATTTTTTCTGTTGTGTTCTTTATTGTATATTTGAAATATATGACTGGTATAAGCTATGTACATTTATTCTCTGGCAATTTTATTATTTACAAAAACCTTAAAAATTATACATAGTTTCATTTTTCCTCGTGGGTGATTAATGAAGTATCACAAGGAGAAATAAAGTCAATTCATATATTGATTCAATTTACAACTTGATATTGATATACGTTTTCCTAAACAGGAGTATCTTTCAAGCAGAATTGGTGAAGAACAAATCATAAAGAAACTTTTAGAACTATTTAATTATATGGTGTATTGGAGGTATTCTTTATAAGCATGCATGTATACTCATCTCTAACGGGAAGTATCGGTCTACCTCCAGCATCAGTGGAGAACATTCTCTGAGTCTAGATGCTTACTTGTTGAAAATTACTGATACATTAACCCAGAGCAATGTTTTTAAAATATAGTTGATTTTAAAACAGCTGAAGACTTTCTCTGATAGAGACAAATTGGGAACATTTTGAACTTTGTTATTTTGTGCTGTTGTCTTTTATTATTTTGGCTGGCCAAGAATAAGCTTTCAGATTCCTTTAAAGATGTTAATTATTTGATTACAAATTCTTTTGTCAAAAACAGTTTTGTTTGTGTGCTTCTGACTTTAAGTCAGAACTAGTCAACACTGGAAAACTCATTCTCACATAGTTTGATCTAGGAAAAGGCATAATCTAATGTCAAAGTATATTTCTTCGTTAAAACCAGTTTGTTCCAAAGGTAATGCATCTGAGATACTAATAGCAATATATATACATATGCCATTTTCTTTCTATTAACCTATATCTTTGTTCCTTGAGAGTAGACATTCGGAAATGAGCTACTAGCTATATTTCAGTATGCAGTTTTATAATGGGATTGGCATGTGAAATGTTTATACTGTGAAATAGAATAATATAATAAAATACCACTTAATTCAGATATCTACTGTGAGAAGATATACTGTTTCATTGTTTATAATTTTGCCAATTTAGAACAAATGCAATAAATTGCAAAGGAGGTGTTTACAATAGCTCATAATCTTAAAATAGACATAACTCACATAGACTAGAATGTAATAAATATTACATAAAATCCTATTGAGCAGGGAATCAGAAAAGAATGCCCTTCTGTTTTTTAATTTGTCTGTTCTTTTAAAAAATTGTTCAAATTTACTATAATGTCTTAGAAACATTCAGTAAAATCCAAAAATGGAGAGAAGGATACTAAAGGGCACGAGTATCAGCCTGCGTCTAGTCAAGAAACATAAATTACACCAGTTCTTTTAACAAAGAGAACTTAACATAAAGAATGGTCGACCAGCTATTGAGAAACGAAACATAATAAAAGAGAAACTGCGGTATTATGTTGAAACAACTATAGGAAGCAGGCGTCACCCGTAGAACCAGGAAAACAAAAGGAAGAGGTTGGGCTTACTAAACCTTCGAAATTTCGAACGGGGTCACCCTAAGCGGAACTGCAACCTCCTAGGGGTGTTGTGTGTCTGGCCCTAATATCTCAGAGCTTAAAAGAGGCTCTCTAAGGGGCCGGGACTCTGACTTCTGAGGAGGGGATGTCTCCTGGCTCACGCTAACGCCCAGGTCCCAAGGTGCCAAGTGCAAGTATTGGAAAAACCCCACACTGCTGCCACTGAAGTGAACCCACCACTTCTGACGTGAAGAAGCAAAGCTGTGTGCCATAGAGAAGAAGAGGAAATCGAGCTGAAAGAAGCAGAGAGAAAGGAACGGTTTTCTTTCTCTTCCAGCCTCCCAGTCTCCCTTTAACTCCCTCTATTGGCCGAGTCTAACAGAAAGTCAGCTGACAAAGCAGGATTGCGGTTTGCAGAGCTCTGGCTCCCCAGTCATCATTGTATAGAAGGATGGATTAAGAGTGAAGAAAACTAGCTTAATAACTAGCACAACTGAACAGTAAAGACGGCGTTGTTTTGGAGGTGAATTTTAAAATTGTGAAATCAAATTGAAACCACAAGTTTTGCTGACCTGGTCTAAACCCTAAAGTTGACATAATAAAGTGGAATTTGGAGAATATTTTTAAAGTTCTTGATTGTTACTCTTATGTCAGTTCTTTTGAAAAATACAACAAATCTGAACCTTAGAGAGGAAAAATAAAAATAAGTAAAATGTAAACAAGAGAATACACATCTATGTACTCCCCCGATGCCCACACATACAAAGTATAAAGGTTACATCTATGATAAAAGGTAGCCACATGAGTTAAAGAAAAGGAAGGCTTTGTAATCTGACCATCAGAAAGACAGGAGTCAGATTTCTTAACAGCTATCCGCAATGTTTGTTTATGGTCCCTGAGAGAGTATCCTGTGCTTACGTGTTTGCAAAGAGAAAACTTCTGTTAGATAGAACATAAACCAACTATTTATTTCCCCTACAATTCCCTGAAATGTTATATCTACCTTCATCAAAAAAAATAGTTGGCTTTCATTTTAAAATCACATTCTAGAAAAGCAGTCACGTTTGCTTATATTTTTGGGTGAACTATCTCAGAATTTTCCACTAAACAGTATGGTCCTTAGTTTGGGGTGGAAGGAAATTGAATGACAGAGAAGAAGAGAATTGCTGCAAAGGAATTTTTTTCAGAGCTTATCTTTATGCTAAAAGTGGCATAGCTTGTACTATGTTCTCTAATGGGAAGTATCAGTTTAAAAATAAGTAACTATTACTAGTTTGATATATTATAACTATTCTGAAATATATACGTAGGAAAAATAAAGGATCTCTATATACATGCACTTCAATTTATCTCCTACTGATATGTATAAGTACATAAACACTTATGCCAATTTTATTTTACAGTAGCAAAAATCTGGAAAGGCCACATAAATAATTATTTGCTTACAATCTTTTAAAAAGTGGTTAATATTACTGAGTACCTTCTAAATATCCTGGACTATTTTAGGTGTTGCAGATACGTAGGTGAAGAAATAGATACAAACCCATGCCTCATGCAGCTTACTTTCTAGTGAGGAGCAGCAGTCAACATATAGAGTATGTTATGTGGTAATAAATTATATGGTAAGATATAACGCAGGAAGAAGTATAAAGACTGTCAATGGAGGGGAGTGTTGTTATAACCTAGGGAGATAAAGGAAGGAAGGCCTCACTGATAGAATGTCTTAAATACAGACAAGAAAAGGGAAAGAAGGGCTGACCTCGTGGCCGAGCGGTTAAGTTTAGGCGCTCCACGTTGGCGGCCCAGGGTTTCGCTAGTTGGGATCCTGGGCATGGACATGGCACTGCTCATCAGGCCATGTTGAGGTGGCATCCCACATAGCACAAGCAGAGGCACTCACAACTAGAATATACAACTGTGTACTGGGGGGCTTTGGGGAGAAGAAGAAGAAGGAAAAAAAAAAGATTGGCAACAGTTGTTAGCTCAGGTGCCAATCTTAAAAAAAAAAAAAAGAAGAGGGAAAGAGATAGTGAACATCAATGTTATCTGGGAACAGCATTCCAAAGAGTGAAAGTTAAATGCAAAATACCCTAAGAAAGGGGTAAGCCTAGAGTGTTCAAGTAACTGCAAGGAGACTGATGTAACAAAGTTAGCAAGGGTCAGAGAAGGAAAACAAGAGGTCATACAATGAAACCTGTAGAGATTGGCCTGGCAACTGTAGTTCAAGTGGGTCAGAACAACAACAGTATTTGCACTGGCTGCACAATGTCACCTTAAAGTCAAACTTCTTCATATTTCTTCCTCACAATTAATTCCCTTAACTGATTTTGTAAAACATGATTACTGCTTTCTATAGCGATTATGGGAAGGAGGACAAATCAAAGAGCCAAGCAAAGTTATTTCCAGTTTAACTTGTAATAAAGAGGAATAGCTCAGGTTAAGTGGCTTTTTAGGTTAAACAGAGTTGAAATCCCCACGGCACATATAGGTTGAGCCAATGGTATCAAGGAGTAAATCATAGATTATCAGTTAACAATAATCTTTGTACCAAATTCATTCCCATACTTTTTTCTTTTGATAATTTCCCATCCCACCACTTTCCCTTCTAGAAAAGTTATTTATTTTGTAAAGGTATTAAGCAAGTTTTACCCATGTCATTTTTTAGTAAAAGGAAAAGAATCAGCAATAGCAGTTTTGAAGTTTGAATGTATAACTTATGTAAGAAAACAGCTAATATTTTCCCACTTATACTTTTGAAAAAGATGCTATGTAAATTAATTATTGAATAAATAAATAAATAAAGGAAAAAGGACAAATCTTCACTGCAGACAAACTTTATAGATATAATTTTAAACTTTTCTTAAAAGACATAGCAGATTTTATAAATAGAAATACATAATATGTTCATAAATGGAGCAATATTATCAATATTTCAATTCAAAATTAAACTATATGTTAAATAGAGAGGCAACAAAATTTTCGCTCAGATATTTTGAAGAACTCTGAGTCTAAAAATGTGAATGAAAGACTAACAGTTGACAGATACCTAAAACTTAGATAAAGAAGATCAGAGAAGTGGGCATGACCTACTATTTCTGATGATGTAAATGCCATTATAATAAGACACAGAACACTACAATAGAAACATGTAAACAGATCAATGAAGCAGACCCAGATTTCTATGAAAACTTGACAACATTAATACGGAATCACAAATTAATGATGAAAGGATAGTAAATGGAGTTAGGTAAACTGTCTCACTACATAGAAAAAAAAATTGATAATCTATTTTCTAACACAATATATAAACTAAGAATCATGGTGGACTAAAAGCCTAAGTAAGAAAAGTAAAGTTTTGCAGTATATCCTTTTACACCAGACATTGGAAAGATTTTTTTTATAAAGATCTGTAAAAGTACACACTAAGCAGAAAAAGAAAGAAAAGAAAACATGGAGTTGATTAAAATTTTTTAAAATAGGCACAAACATTTAAAGAGAATTAAAACCAATTTTATAAAATATCTTTGAGAAAAGTAGAAGGGAATACTTCCCAACTCATCTTCTGAGGTCGGTAGTACCCTGATACAAAAGCATATAAAAACAGTACAAAAAACAAACAACAGACATATCTCTAATGAACTTAGATACAAAAGTCCTCAACAAAATATTAACAAATCAAATCTAGCATTATTAAAAATAATAGACCATGAGAAAGTGAGATTTATTCCAAGTATGCAAAGCTGGTTCAACATTCGAAAATTAATCAGTGTAATTAACAGGCTAATGAAGAAAAATCATATGATTGTATTAATGGATGCAGAATAAATATTTGACCTAAATATTAATATCTATTATCCAATATCCATTAATTTTAAATACTGTCACCAAGTTAAGAATGCGGGGAACCAGCTAAACTTGATAAAGAGCATCTATAATATCTTATACCTAACATCATATTGGTAAAAGACCAAATGCATTCCCTCTAAAATCTGGAACAAGTCAAAGATATTTGCTCTCACCACTCTTATCCAACTAAGGTTCAGAAGTTCTAACCACTGCAATAAGATAAGAAAATAAAAGAAATACAGATCTTAAAGAAAGATAGAAAACTGTCCATAATTGTCTCTACAGGAAATTCCAAGAAATCTACCAAAAAACCTCCTAGAACTAATAAGTCAGCTCAGCAGTCTTGCAGGATGCAATAACGCGCAAGAATCAACCCCATTTCTGCATACAAACAATGAACATGTGGAAATCAAAATTAAAAACATAACACAATTTATAATTAAAAAATGATGATGAAATAAGTCAAAGAAGGCCAAAATAAATGGAGAGAAATGTTGGAAGACTTAACACGGTACAGATGTCACTTCTCCCTAAACTGATTTAAGGGCTTACCACAATTCCTATCGAAACTCCAATAAGGCTTTTTTATTAACATACCAAGTTTATTCTAAAATTTATATGGGAAGACACAGACCCTAGAAGAGCTTTAAAGTCATGAAGAACAAAGTGAGAGAAATCACTCCACCTGGATATGAAGCCTGCTATGCAGACACAGAAAACAAGACTATGGTACTGGTAGACAGAAAGACACACATAGCTCATTGCAACAGAATGGAGAATCCTGAAATAGAAGCGTGCAAATAAATCCAACTGATTTTTGTCAAAAGCGCAAAACACAGCAATGGAGGAAAGATAGCCTTTTCAACAAATTGTGCTGGAACAATTAGATGTTCATAGGCAAAAAAAAAATCCAAAAAAAACAAAACCAAAAAAAAAAACACCTTGCTTCAAACCATGGCATTTACATTAACAAAAAACAACAAAAGCTCAAAGTAGACCCAGATTTAAATGTAAAAAGTAGAGATATAAAACTTTTAGAAAAAACGTAGGAAAAAACATTTTGGGTCTGGGGCTAGGCAAAGACCATGATCCATAATAAGAAAAATAGATAAATTAAAGTTCTATTCTCTATCAAAGATCCTGTTAAAAGCATGAAGACACAAGCTTCCTGGGAGAAGATATTTGCAAACCTCATATTGGACGGAGGACCAGTGTCTAGAATATATGAAGGACTCTCAAAACTCAGTAGTTAAAACAACAACAATAATAACCATGTGATTAGAAAATGAAAAAAGTTATGAACACACATTTCACAGAAGAGGATATACAGATGGAAAATAAGTACATGAAAAGGCGTTCAACATCATTAGCCATTAAGGAAATGCAAATATTAAGCCACAATAAGGTATCACCATATACCTACCAGAATAGCTAAAATTAAAAAGCAGTGACAAGACCACATGCTGGTAACAATGTGGAGAAAATACATCAATTTTACATTGAAGGTAGGAATGTAAAGTGGTACAGCTTCTCCAAATATTGATTGTCATTTTCTTATAAAACTAAACTTGTAACTACCATACGACCCAGTAATTACACTCTTGAACATTTGCCTTAAATAAAGGGAAAATTTATGTTTAGATAAAAAGCTGTTCATAGTAGATTTACTTATGGCAACTTAAACTGGAAATAATCCAGACGTCCTTCAATGGGTAAATGGTTAAACAAATTGTACTTCATTCATACCATGGATTACTACTCAGCAATAGACAGGAATGAACTATTGACACACGCAACAAATTGATGACTCTCCTGACGATTATGCTGAGTGAAAAACCAATCCTACAAGGTTACATGCTATTTTATTCTATATAGAACATTCTTGAAATGATAATTTTGTAGAAATGGAAGCAGATTAGTAGTTTTAGGGGTTAGGAATGAGGGGATGGGGGTATCTCTAAAAGGACTATAGGAGAGGACCTTTTGATGATGGAACTGTTATGTATTTGACAGTTTAAATGTGAATAAATTCCTTGTGATTGTGTAGTATAGTTTCACAAGATGTTACCACTGGGGAAAATGAATTAGCCTTTATTACCTCTTGCTACTACATGTGAATCCACAATTTTCTCAAAATAAAAAGTTAAATTGAAAAATAAGCATATTTCTTTAATGTGGATAGTATAGATGATGTTAAGATTGAGCAGACAGATTGGAAGAAGATGCTTACACTCTCTAAATTAGAGAAGCACTAACACAGACTTTCAAGAAATTATTAGAGTAAATGGCAATCTATAGAAATATAGGCAAAATATGAACATATAATACCTATAGGACGATACTCAAATGGATAATAAGTATAGGGAGAGATATGAAAATTCACTGAAAATCATATACAAAGGATATTACCACCTACACACTATGTCTGCAAAAATTTAAAATTTAAACATTATCAAGTGTTTAAAGGGGTGTGGGGACCTAGCAACATAGCAATCCTTCTTTGTACATTGCCCACTACATTCAAACACCATTCCATTAGAGGACATAAACAAAGATGTTCTTCTCAGTGTGTTTTATTGTAGGTAGAAGTTTAAGAAAACTTAGACATCCATTAAGGAAGAATAGATAAGCAAAATGTGGTGAACACACAGTAAAAAATACTGAGCAGCTATTAGAAGTATCAAATTAGATGTAGACACAGTAAGGTGGACAAATCTTAATATTATAGAAATAGAATGTTGCCATTTACTTAATAAAAATTTTGTCTCATATATATAAACACACAAAATCAGAACTGTAAATTTACAAGAGTACATGCAATTACAAGCGTACATATCTAACAAATTAAAGGATTTGACAATATGTAAGAAGAGAATTAAGAACGGTGTTAAAAGGAATAAATAATAAGAATAATATTATTGAAAACTTGAATATTTTATTGATCATAGTAGGCCCATTGCATAGCTCTCTCACTCCTGTTCCAGAAATAGTGACCAGAGTCTAAAACCAAAAACAAAGAGGTCTTAATTACCTGATATTCTAAAAAGACCTACCAATAGCTGAGGCCAGACCCTTCCCTCAGGACTTATTACACGTTGAGAGGTGGCTGACCCAGCTGGACCACCTCCAACCATCACCCCAGCAACCACTTATCCCTCAATTCACAGCTCCTAAAATATCCAAAAAGACTGATAGAGGGGAGCCCAAGGGGACTGTAGTGACTTTCCTGATTTCCCACCTGTGATGAGACATTTCCACCACATAAGCCAAGTGAATAATGAAAATCCCAAGGAATCACTTGTAAAGCTTGGGAGAGCTGAGATATCTACACCATAGGATCTACAGGATTCTTTTACTCTGAAGATTAGTTTCCAGACAGAGATAGAGGGGAGTCCAGGCCCAGAGACGCCTTTCTGTCCAGTCATTCTGGATCTGCCAGGTTGCTTGGAGAAATAACTCTATGCATTTCAGAACTCATCATGCTGTACAAATAAAAATCAGGACTGAGCCACACATTTGGATATACAAAGTCCAAAAATCTGCAATGCAGTCATGTGGATAAAGGTGTCTAGAACATCCGCCTGATTCTTCTTTTGTTAGAAGAGCCTTCATTGTGATAATTTCATCCAAAAGAGAATAAGGATAACATCAAGTTGTCTGGTCATCAAGTTTCTAAAAAGGGGCGCACCACAATTTAAAACAGACTATAGGCCAGGAGGGCTACACTGGGATAAACTTATCATCAGTGTTTCAAAAATGGTATTCTTTAGCAATTTATCTCTATATATTCATATTAAAAAAAAGAAACACTTCAAAAACATGATTCTAAGTTAGAAATCTGATCCTTCTTTGGTACCCTACTTTCTCTTACCCCTATTTGGTCTATCACCATTCTCTATATATTTTATGGACCATTTAATGCTTTGAACTTGTTGACTTCTTGCCTTGTCAACTGCCATCATCCTACACTAAGCTAGCAATATCTCTAAACCTCCATATTCTAATTGTCTCTGGACTTACAGAATTCTTGCTATGTCTTTCCAATCAGTTTACTACACTCAAGCCAGAGTGACCATTTAAAATTACAATTCTAATTATACACATATACCACAGTGCTGCCTTCCATCCTTCACTTAAAATATTTTGAGGGTTTTGTATTGTGTATAGATTAGACTCAAGGCAAGGGGGACTTTATGTGGCCTACAAGTCCCTGCGTATTCTTACTCCTCCTAAAAAAGACTGGTAGAATTGTCTATTGGTCAAACAAAACTGAATTTCTTAGCTACACTGCAATAGATGAAAGGTCACCTTGACAAAGTCTTTATAGTATCTTAGAAGAAAAAGCCCAGGGGAGAATATTTATTGAGTTTTGAAACCTGGACTCTAGTGGTATATGGAGAGTCTTTCAAAGCAGGAAACTTATTAGGATTGGGCACATTTTGTGTCACAATAATAGCTTAGGATTTGGTGATCCAGCTTAGAAGTGAGTTTTCTTTAAGTGAACTGTTGTTTGATAAGTGAGTTGGCTGTCTGGGAGAGCAACGTATTCTTCAGATCGATGAACTATTTTCCCAGATTAGCAACTATTTGTTCAGATAGATTGGTTTGTAGGAATTTCCCAAAGAAATCAGAGAAGATATTTATTGGTTTGCAGCCTATTTTCCAGGACAAGAATTTCTTGAAACCAATAGGAAAGTCTCGTTGACTCAGGTGACCTCAGTTCTCAGTCCTTGATAGTTAAACTTTGTGGAGGGGTAAGGTCTCAGTTCCCATTCTTCAGCTTGAGTTTATACTAATTTCTCTCCGTCTTCTCCAGCCATAGTCCCTTGAATATAATCAGGGCCATATAGATACCTTGGTCCCTCTATCAACAGTGCTTTTGCATATGCATTTCCTCCTGCATGGACCTTTCCTCCTTCTCCTTTTCACATCTTAAACTCTTTTTCTTCTTCATAGCTTGGTAATCACATCCTTGGAGAAGTCTTTCCTGACACCTCTGACTTTGCTAAATCAGTCTATTTTGTGCTCTCATAGTTCCATTAATTTCTCATTTGTAGCATGTATAGTTATAATTTTGTTTGCAAGATTATTTTATTAAAGAATAACTCTTCCACTAGACTAAGCTTTAAGAGGTAGGTTTCATGTTGCTTTGGCTCATTCTTAGACTCTCAATATCTATAACATTATCAGTTACATATTAGTTACTCAAATATTTGGATGAATGGATGAATAGAAAACATTCCTCTACCTAAACAATGCCTCTGATTTGGCCTTCTACAAAAAGTAATATCCAAGAATAAACAAATTGGACTACATCAAACTAAAAAGCTTCTGCATGACAAAGGAAACTGTTCAAAATGAAAAGACAACTCACCAACTGGGGGAAAGTATTTCCAAATCATATATCCAATGAGGGGTTAATTTCCAAAATATATAAGGAACTCATACAACTCAACAGCAAATAGATGAACAACCTGATCAAAAAATGAGCAGAAGATATGAACAAATATTTTTCCAAAGAAGACATACAGATGGCCAATAGGAACATGAAAAGATGTTCAACGTCAGAAATTATTAGAGAAATGCAAATCAAAACTGTGATGAGATCTCACCTCACACTTGTCAGAATGGCTATTATTAAAAAGACAAGAAATAACAAGTGTTGGAGAGGATGTGCAGAAAAGGGAAAACTTGTCCACTGCTGGTGGGAATGCAGACATGGTGGCACAGCCACTATGGAAAACAGTATGGAGATTTCTCAAAAAATTAAAAACCGAAATACCACACAATACAGCTATTCCACTTCTGAGTATTCATCCAAAGAACATGAAAACACTAATTCAAAAGAGGTGTACACATCCCTATGTTCATTGCAGCATTATTCAAAATAGCCAAGATGTGGAAGCAACCCAAGTGCCCATTGATGGGTGAATGGATAAAGAAGATGTGGTATATATACACAACAGAATACTGTTCAGCCACAAAAAAAGTTAAAAATAATGCCATTTTCAACAATATGGATGGGCTTGAGGGTATTATGCTAAGTGAAATAAGTCAGACAGAAAAAGACAAATAGTGTATGATTTCACTCATATGTAGAAGAAAGACATATAGATAAGGAGAAGAGATTGGTGGTTTCTAGAGGAGAAGAGGTCAGGGGAGGGCAAAAGGGGTAAAGGGTCGTATGTGCATTGTGACCGACGGAAACTACACTTTTGGTGGCTAACTTGATGCAGTCTATATAGGGGCTGAATATGATAATGTACATCTGAAATTTACATAATGTTGTAAACTAATTTTCCCTCTATAAAATAACCTTTAAACTATAATAATAATATCCAGAACTAAACCCTTAGGCCATGTAATTATCACCAGCAATCTTGAACTCATCAGTGGAGAGAAGATTCTGTGGAGTGAAGAAGCAGTTTTTCCAACAAGCAAGGTGGGGATTCAGCATCACACAATTTAAATGTTTAAAGAGTATGACCCTTTTTTTAATCCCAAATTGCTGAATTGGGACTTATCAGTATGAAAGATGTTAACCAAAGTGATTCATGGTTAATTAGGATTATTGAAAAACAAGTTATTATGTAAGAAAAATCTATTCAGAAGAGGAAAATTTTTCTCTCTTCATTTCACTGTATTTTCTCAGACGATGTTGTGAAGCCAAATGTAAAAATGGAAATCCAAGTTCAGCATCTGTAGACAATAAGAAAATGCTTTATTCATTATAATTAGAGATGCTAAGAAAAGTGAATATGAGACCGATATTTTAAAAGCACATGTTTTTTCATATTTTTTCTTAAATGTAGTTTAGTTTTATGTCATGGGGGAAATTATTGACTGAGAGTATCCAAGCCTACACACACACACATTCAAGGTAGATGAGAGAAAACAATAAAATATTAAATAATTTTAAATGTAAGCCAAATAAGCCATTTGTTTCTCACTTTCAACAGAATGCCATAGACTAAACTTTAGTGAATTGAAATTAAATAGCATTTATTAAGCATCTACCAAGGCCCAGCGCTGAACTTAGTACTGTAGGTACAAAAACAGTATGAAGAAGGTTAAGAACCTTTCCTAACTGGTTCTAAAGTGAAGGAGATAGATAAACAAGAAGCTGAATGAAATACATTTATATAAGGCCAAATGGTAAAACAAGCATAATGCATACAGATGTGAGCATGACTGATATGCCAATGAAGTAGACGTATTGATGAAAGATTTGGATATCCAGGGAACATTAGAAAGAGAAGGCAAAACACAATAGACTTTGTAAAAGGAGAGCCTAAGAAGATACTATAACACATTTGGTTACACTCATTTTAAGCATTTTCTTTCTAGGTCAACTTGTTTGAATGCAGTCGCCTAAGAAAAAATTCATTCTGAAGTCATACGGCACTGTTTATAGGGATGTGCTGCTTGTGAGGACTTAATTCAAATAATTAAAGAAGCAGAGTACACAAATGAGGATGCCCTAAGAGTGCATGGACATGAACAGTAAGTATGAGAATCATAATTATGGAGCCAGGCCCATTTGAAACCCAAGTACCAAAACTGGGAAACATTTCTTCATGAAGTTTTCTCATTTCTGCACATCTTGTAAGAAGCATCAATAGCACTCTGTTTTGGATTATCCTTGCAAGGATATTTGTAAAAGGAAAAGTCTTTGATAATGTCTCCCTCCAGATCAAAGGGCAGTCATGCTCGTTGCTCATTATAAAAATTGGGGTTCCCTTACTCAAGATTCCTCTCCTTTAAGGCAACGCACCATACGTGCACACATCCATCTGGGTTCTTCTGCTCTATTTCATGGGACATGAAAGCAAAAGGAACTGATGTAAATTTGTGGATCCTTAAGTTGCTTGTTGTGCTCTGAATCAGGAATCTTGAGCCCTCTAATAGCATTAATAAAACTTGTTAGCTTACAAGTAGGGTAACATTTCAGACCATTTACAATTTTTGACAGCTCTTTTAGTCAGTTTGAACTGCTATAACAAAAATAATAAAAACTGGGTGGCTTAAATAACAAACATTTATTTCTCACAGTTCTGACACCTGGGAAGTCCAAGATCAAGGTGCCAGCAAGTCCGGTGTCTGGTGTCAGTCTGGTTCGTGGTTCAGGGATGACTCTCTTCTTACTGTGTCCTCACATGGTGAAAAGAATGAGGGAGCTTCCTGGGGTCTTCTTTTTAAAAGGCACTAATCCCATTAATGAGGGCTCCACCCTTATGACCTAACCATCTCCCAAAGGCCCCACCTCCTAAAACCATCACAGTGGGGATTAGGATTTCAACATATGAATTTTGGAAGGATACAAACATTCAGTCCATAACAGCAGTTTTGGCAATGAAGATGGGATACAGACAGAGACATGGCTGTCTAGAAGAGGAAGGATAAGATTGTTATAGGCCAATTAACAGGATTTGAAGGAATACCATCAGAATACGTAGCAAACGTGTAGACCATACCATAAGACCATTTGGGCAGTAAATAGTCTTCTACTTTATCGCTTGTTAATAAAGAAGAATTTGGGCAGTTGTTGTAGGCCGAGCACTAGAAAATAGTTTCAGTCATAGTTTCCTGAAAAGTACTTACTGCTTACTACTCTTTAGGCAGGCAGCTTCCTTGCCAATCTGATAGTCACCCTCAGTGTCAGGGTGGTTGCTGCCACCCTCACATGTCCCTTGCTTCTAGGCCTTTTTTGATCAATTTGCCCAATTATCCACATTGAGGGGCAAATAGTCAGATATAGTGCACAAGCATAGAGGCATATATTAACAGTGGAATCATTTCATAGGCTATTTAACCTGTGAATTATTTTTAGATTATCACCTAAGCATTGTACATGTGCTTTTACGTGACTTCCTATAGTTACATTATTTATAACAAGTATAGAACAGATAAACCAATACTTGAAATGATTAGCATAAAATGAATTCTTAGGCATAATCTTAATCAGAAAAGGAAATTCATTCAGGGTTCTAAGATAGATCGACCATCTCAAGTCACTGAGCAGTCATTACTCTAGCCTGAATGCCAGTCTTATGACACTGAGCAAATAAAACAGTAATTAGTTAGAATATTATAAGTCATACAAGAATTCTAAAGAGTAATAGAAATAGAAATTGTAATCTAGATCACAAAAAGGAGCCAATGCCAGAAGAGAGCCTACTAAAAGAATCAAGACTAGATTTAGGGTGGCCCAGGACATTCACTTACTTTTTCATGTTCTCTAGAAGAGATGCCACATTGGAAGATTCATCAGGTATAAAAACACAGCATTTACTTTGAATGATTGCACACATACCACCTTGGAATGTGGTTAAAAAAAATCTGAAACTATTCTATTTTAAAGGCCAGCCTTTCTCATTAAAGACATCTCAATATTCAATAAGGATATTCCTACCTGACTATCATTAAGGACTTGTTGAGTAAATTTAGTCAGGGCTTCTATACGTGATAATATAGCCACCAGGTGGCCATACCAGTGGAACACCGAAGGAGCCCATCTGTCCTTAAGGAGAGGAAGATTGGCAATAGCTGTTAGTTCAGGGAAAATCCTTCCCTGTGCATCCAAGGGAAACCCAGGGTGCAGTGTCCTAGCCACCCAGGTGGTAGTCAAGGCCAGAGGTTTGTTCCTCAGAACTACTGGGTTCCATCAGGAGTCACTCAATAAATGCCTGGCCTTCAAGACCAGCCTGTTCCAACCACTTTCTTTAGGTATGATAGTATTATGAAAACCTTAAATAGAACAATTATAAAATGGGTATATGGTTTCAGCGTTGCAAGGGTTTAAGTGAGGAGATACATGGTTAGGAATACAGGCCTGATCCAGAGTCTTGGGACAGCCATCTACAACAGATGCTGTCTTCTTCTCATCCTGGTTTGCAGGTATTTTTCTTGGTCAATCAAAGTCAGGTGTCAGAAACAGGAGTTGAAATCTACTCAGGTGGAAGAGACTTTTAATGTGAAATGTGTATCCATGAGTTTATGCCCTTTAATTTTTCAGTGCGTGGATTGGTTAAAAGTACCTGTCATGGTTCTTTCCAACAGGGCTGCAGAGAGCCTTTTATTTGATGCCTCTTCCAATAAATAAATTCTCCAGGTTATTTAGTCTGTGATCCTTAAAGTCTTCACCTCCTGGGAGCTCTGTGAAAGGGATCAGCTACCAACCTTTCATTTCTTTTAGGCACCTCAATGAGACCCTGTCAACAATGTAATATATATCCCTTAAGCAAAGTTGGTTGATACATTTCCTCATCTAATTGCATAGGCTGTCCTGTTATTATTTGAAAAGGACACTGCTGATGTAAATCAAAAGGTGTAGAGCTAAAATTAAGAAGTACTAGCAGAAGAGTTTTTGGTCATGAGAGATTAAGTGCTTCTGAAAGCTTTGTGAATTGATAATTTTGATTGTAGCATTACTTAAAATGTTGCATTATTATCCAAATGCCACAAATAGATTTAATCATTTGTCTGGTGGGATGAGATCCCCAGTTACTGAATAACTTGGTAGGTTATTCAGTATTACCTGAAGAAGAACTATAATTTCTGATAATTTACCTACTACTAAAGCCATTGCTCTTCTGCAAGGAAAGGTCTTAACCCAATGTGAGAAGACACAGATCATTACTAAGATATTGATATCATTGAGATGATGGCATTTGAACATAGTTCAATTGCTATACCTCAGAAAGTCCCTTAGGAAGGGAAAAGTGACCTTGTGACCCATGAAATATTTTGCCAGGATTATATTTAAGACATATAATACAATGAGCATATGCTTTATGAGCCACTGTGAGAGAAAGTTTTCAAAAATACTGTTTTCCCCACAAAATCATATTTTCAGGTGCCCAGTGGGCAATTGATGCATATTCTGGAGCAGTGTCAATTGTGCTCCAATAAGTACCATGGTTGATTATCAGGCCATAACCACATCTGCATGGTGGTGTCAAAAATTTCCCCTTTTTGTTGCCACCTTTTTTTCTCCTCTTGCCTGGCAATTTCTTGATCCTGTAGCAGGAAATCTTTCATCGGGTTAGCAGAGTTAATAGAAAGTAGTGAGCATTCTCAAGGTAGGACAGCATATCCAGCTTGATAATGTCCTTGATTGTCATTTAAGTAAGACCTATCTGCAAACCAAATTAGATAATACGATGTAGTCATGGTTGTTTTCCTCCTCTGGTGCTGGAAGCAAGGTAGCAGGGTTAAGAGAGTGAATAATATTTACCTATGCAATATCACCTAAGAAAGTTTATCATCATTTATTTGACAATGCTTCCCATGAAATTTAGCATAACAAAGAAGCCTAATTAGTTCAGTATCTCCCTCTTTATAAGGAGAACAAATTTCTTTGAGGAGTCCTAGAGGTCCTCTGAAAATTCTGAAAGAAAAATTTTTTTTTCAAGTCAAAAGAAAGATTTCATTTAGGAACCGAATTTTGGGGCAAACTTGTCAAAAATACCAAAAGGTTTTAAAACACTTGGTGAAACATAGTAAACACCTGATCTTGTGTCACTCTGAAAGGGAAATAATGCTTAGTTTTCCATTTAACCAAAGTGGCAACAGTTGTAGAAGACAATAGTTAAAAAGATACTCTGTTCTTTTAATAGAGAGATTTTAGCCTTTTAGAACACAGGAAATAATTTTGACAAAACATAGAATTTCTGTCTTTTGGGTAGATTTACTCAAAAATCAAGAAAAACCTGTTATAATCTCATTATCAAGAGCAGAATGAAAGTCCAGGAAAATTACCCTTTTAAGAAAGAGAAAACTAAATTCTAATTTTGCACTAGCTTACTTTTTTTTTTTTTTTTAAAGATTGGTACCGGAGCTAGCAACTGTGGCCAATCATTTTTTTTTTTTTCTGCTTTATCTCCCCAAATCCCCCCTGGTACATAGTTGCGTATCTTAGTTGCAGGTCCTTCTAGTTGTGGCATGTGGGATGCTGCCTCAATGTGGCCTGATGAGTGGTGCCATGTCCACGCCCAGGATCCAAACCAGAGAAACCCTGGGCCACCACAGCGGAGCACACAGACTCAACCACTCAGCTCTGGGGCCAACCCTGCACTAGCTTACTTTTGACATTAAAACTCATTCACTTAAATTTATTCCAATCTTAGACAGCTTGACCACACATAAAACTCTTTTCCTAAATTTCCTTTTACTAAACTTTTATAACTTTCTTTTTACATTCATAATTTGTCCCATGCCATCTTCTTTTTTTTCTAGTTTTTATGACAAATTTATCTTTCTTAACAAAACAAACAAAAATATTTCCTTTCCTTATACCTTCTTTACTGAAACATACATCTTACTTTCCTTGAATACAAACATGTTTTCCTTACTAATTTTTAGTAGCTTTAATCACATATATTAATTAGAATTCTTAACCCTTACAGAGCTTAATTTTTAGTGAAAAGTAAGAAGTAAGACATTGTAAACTTTTACATTAACATTCTGTGGCTTGGCAAATTCATAAACACTTTTTATAATTTCTAGAAGCATACTAATTTATAGTAAAATCTTTTAATAAAATACAAGATGTCCTTACTAATAAATCCAAACATCTTTTAGTTTCTCTGTAATAAGAAGCCAAAAGTAGATAAACATATATTTAGTGATTAATGTCTAATATTTTATCTTATGTGAAAATGACCTAGATGCTCAATAAATTTCTATCACTTAACAAAATTCTAAGATTTCAAGTCACCAAAAAGTTTTGAAGTTAAGTACATACACCATAACATAATTATTGTTAAAAAGTTCACCCAAAGATTTATCTTTTAACATCTATTTAATTTACTTCTTTTCAATAATTATGTTTAGATGGTTTATGAAAACTTCATGAGACATTAGACAAAATCAGCTATAATTCTATGCTATTTTGCTGACAAACTTTGTAACAGAGATACATGAGCTTATGTGACTAAGAAACCCAAGCTGCATGTCTGTACCATATCCATTGCTGATAACTTTAAGGACATGCCTATTTCAATCAAACCAACAAACTTAAACAGCTTTTGTTTACCAAAGATTATTTCATATCATGTTAATTTGAAAGATATTTGGGTTGGTTTTTACTACATATAGAAATAATTTATGTAAGTGCTTACTTTAAGCCAATGAAAGAGCTCCTTTAGAAATTATACCACCTGGAGGTAGAAAAATATCACATATATAACATATATAGACATACACAACACATAGACAGATACAACACTGATTTTATAGCCTCTGTTTTAAAATTTTTCCTTAGATTTTTGGGCAAGGGTACTTTCGTAGCAGTCTACATCTCCATAAGCTCTGCCACTACACACCATATTTTTTTGAGACTTTGGAATCTGGGATGGTCTAAATAATAGCTCCCAGAGAGGCCACAATATTTTTGAGATAAACAGAGGAAGTTAGTTACTTATCAAAGGACTGACAAGCTCATCCAATTATTTTCTTTAATTTTCTTCTTTCCCATTGAGTACTTAGTTTTATCTTAATTTAGGAAAGAAGGCCTAAAATAATTCCTAACAGGCCTTGAATATCAGCTTCCCATTTGGCCTAATTTCTGATCAAAAGTTACTAAATCCTCTCAAATATCTTGTCAGTTTTCAGCCAGGACAAATAGTAACTATTCCTAGTAGCATTAAACAATTCCATTAATTTTTAATTTCAGTTTCCCCTTGACTGTTTAAGGATAGCAGTTTCCCAGAAAATCTCTCAGGGTCTCATTAACCCTGAGAGGGGCTCATATTGGGTCCTCCTTCAAATGTAGATTACAAGTGTATCTGTAAAAGCCATGACTTAGAGGTGCACTTCTTAAATGATCTTACCTAAGTGGCACTCCCTTCTAATGGCCAATGTACAAGTTTTGGAGGCTCAAAGGAGCACCAAAGTGGCCACTATAATTTTAAATTGTCCCAGGTTATCATGATCCAAAGATCCAACCATTTACATTTATCCTCATTCTGTTAAGCACTTGCAAGTATTCACTCCACCATACGTATTGTACATGAAGCCAACCAGAGTTCCAGGGGGAGGCTGCCAATTCGGGAACTAGTCAGCTTTCAGAAGCACAATTTCCCATTTTCTTTTAGTTTCATTTTACTGTAAAGTCTAAGCAATTCTAAGGAAACTATTTGTTCAGAATTTAAAGACAAAATTCTTTCCAATTTAAAGCTATGTTAAATATGTCAGCCCGCTCTATTCACTCCAAAGTTCCCCCGGTGCTCCTCTGGCCTAGGAAATGCCCCCTAGATTCCTCTTACCTAGGAAATATACCTGTACCCTCTTGAAACACCTAGTCTTAAAACTTGAAACAGCTCAAGTAGAAGTCAGGACCTATGACTTAAATCAGGATGTCCAAGTTTCAGGAGAACTCACTAGGGGCACCTGAAGAGTGCCATGAAGCTAAGGGCTCAATGGGCATGTGTTGTACCAAGCAGTGGGTCAAAGTAGATTCCAGGTTGTCTCCAGTGAGTTTCCCTGAAATCCTTCTGTACCAGACTGAGAAATGTCAATGCAAAATAACCAATAGCCATTCTATAGATAAGAGAAATAAGGTGAGTTTTGCTTGAGCCAGAGCTAGGATTATAACCTGGGAAGGTCTTAGAAAGTGTTTCAGAGAGGCATGGTTTTCAGTACAGTCTTACATCTTTTTAGAACAAAGAACATACATTAAACACACCCAGGATACGTTTTCAAAGTTTCAAAGAGGTATTTAGTTGCAAATTAGCAGGTCAACGAGACCCTGATGTCAGGAAAGGCATTACTGATAGGGCATTCTTTTTTTTTTTTTTTTCTTTGAGGAAGATTGGCCCTGAGCTAACATCTATGCCCATCCACCTCCACTTTATATGTGGGATTCTGGCCACAGCATGGCTAGGGAAGTCTACATTCTTATCTTAAGAGGGCGCATTCTTTAACGGTTAAGGCAGATGTACAATGTCTGTGTGACAGGCCATAAGTCAGGCTTCTTTAGTTCAAGCTGAATCCGTTTTGAACCTGAATAGTTACCCCATATACCTCAATATGTGAGAATCTCTTGTCATTAGTTTGATTAGCTCTCAACAGTGACCTTGCTGCTCAAAAAAAGGAAAATAAATTTATCTGGCATATTACTCATTTGGCTTATAGTGAGAGCCAGTTACTTCCTCCACACCCCGAATCTCTCACTCCTCCTTCACCATGACCTCAATTACTTTAAGGTAAAAGAGAATTCTGTGTAGCAGCGAGGTCCCCCTCTCTTCAAGGTGGACTGAAGCCTGTGCACACCCATGGAGTATGCTGAGGAACTTTGGGGAAGGAAGAATTCCTGCTTTTATGGCTCTGTTGAACATGGTTCTGTTGGGGAAATAGATGCATGATTTTAGCTGACGAGGTTTGAGCAAGACTGCTAGTGGGGAAATGAGGTAAACATGATCTTATGGGTGGGGCCGTATAAGATCCTATTGTTATTGCTCTTACATCTGAATGTGTTGTGGGAAATGATGTGTTATATGTTGGTACTTCTCCATCACAAAGCACCAGACAAGATTCTGCTGACTGAGAAAGTCTGGCAATAGAGAAGTACTAATGGGACAAACTCTCCTGCCATTTGCTCCAGTTGTTGGATCAGGATTTAGTGTGACTGCTCCTACCCTCTGCTGCCTAAAGCATTCACTCTTTAGTTGGTGTTCTCTCAGTTATCTTCTGAATTGTCTTGGCAAGTCAGGGCCTCAATGGTACTGACCATGATGCTATCACACCTGTCAGCAGGATTGACAGATAGACACACACGTAATCCAGATGGCTCTTCACCAAGTAAAGTTTCTGCGGACTATGTAAGCAGATTCATAATGCTTAACTCTGCTGGCAGTCAAGGAAAATCAGTTATTTCTTTGGACAACCTCCTGGCTAGCAAAAAGAAGGCTTAGCACCTTATTGAAATTTTGGGGTATTGCAGATAATAAATGCCTCATTAGTGCTTTTCTCTTGATTTTTAAATATTGGCTGATCCACAAAGAAGCATCCTTTTAGTAGGACCCAAACTATGCTGTTTGGAATCTGTCCGTTTAGCTGTGACATGCTCTCTTTGTGGTGCCCCAACATAAATGACTTTTTTGAACCATAATTCTCTGACCCATGGTCATGCTGATGGAAGTCTTGAACAAAATGAGGCATCCTACTCTCAGAGGCACTCCCTAGGGTTTTGAATGCATTGCCTCCCTGACATGGCTCTCAAGTATACTCCACTTGAAAGCAGCTATTAGATTGTTGCTAGGACCTTGTCAAAACGGAATGCCTTACCAAGTGGGCTTTGTGAATCTCTTGCCTGATATTCCCGTGATGGAGCAGATCAACTTGTACTCAGTAACTAACAAGGTAGAAAGAACCCTAAAGCCTTACTTGTCCATTAGAAGTGGTATTTTCGAAGATACAACCTGCCTAGCCCCAGTGACATCTTGGCTTTACATGAAAAAGTGGCAGTAATCCTCTCCTGTGCCACCTGGAGCAAAACTGCAGCCTCATTAGGGCCTTCAGTTCACTGAGGCTCCCTTAAATGCTGGGACAAGATTCACTGATGATTCAGCTAGGCTGAAACCCCCTATTATCACTGGGCCAGTGATGTTGTTCAGCTTTAGAATCAGCTATGTTTGTCTAAAAGTAGACGAGGTCACTCTGCTTAGTGGGCAGAACTCAAGGCCGTTCTTATAACTCTGGCCAATCCTTTGATGAACTTTGTTATATTTTACTGACTCTTGGCTCATTGCCAATGGACTGAGTGTTTCATCTCCCACTTTGAAAACTACAGACTGGCAGATTTAAAATATCCCTTTTTGGAACCATGAAATTGGGAAACAAATGTTGGCTGCTTATCAAACCATCTAGGTCACTTATGCACATGCTCAGACTAAGGGCCCATTCTGGGATAAGTCAAACTGGAAGTAAGCTGCTGCTCAAGGCTACACCACTCAAATTGTCACCATTTCTGCCTGAACCCATACCTATGGCAGATATGCAACGTATTCAGTGTTATATCTGGCTACAGTATAAAAGACTCCATGGTTTTCTTTTGTTTCTGACCTAGGAGTCTTGTGTCTTTTACCAGCATGCATGGAAATTTAGCAGGCTAACATGTTCACTTGTAAGTTGTATAGAATCTCAGACCCTTCACAATTCTTGACACTTACAGATAAGCATTTTATAATCTATGATTTGGCAGATGTAATATTTTTCATATGTAATATTTGGATTGTGGGATGTGTATATATGCATGTGCATGCGCACTTGTCTTGGTGTTTCTGTTAATAAAATCTATTTATAAAATTTCATTTCATTTGAGTATGCATAAAAATGAGAAATTTGGATTATTCAGAAGAGTAGTTTCCAAGATATGCTTTGTAGAGACAATGCAAATTGAAGTGCTAGCTTAAATATTTTTCCAAGTAAAATTCTTGCATGAATAGATACTAAATCTTTAAGATAACTACTATTTAAGAATAAAAATATTTCAATCATTCAGTATTCATGTCAGCAACAAGTAGTAACAAGTTAAAAGTTGTGTTATTATCATATAGATAGCACCTTGTTAGTGCTGTTTTTCTACCTTTCAATATGTTACTTATTTCTAGCAATTATAAATTTAGTAGTTTTATTATGCACTAAATCATTTTTTCCAAAAAATTTTAAGTCTCTATGAAACGTTGTAAGTAAATTAGTGAAAGTAGAATACTGAATTCCAAGAATGGGTAGTAGAATTTGAAAATCTATGATTTAAATTATTATTAATAACAAAGAGTTTTTCCCAAAATTGTGTTTCTTTTTCCATGGGAAAATATATTTATTGGATCTACTGCCATGCAAGCTACTGCATTACATTCCACCGGAACAAATGACAACTGTGGGTTGGTTTTCATTGCCACAGAAAACAGATGAAAATTTCAAAGTTAGCTCTTTTGGATTGTTTCCTACATATACAGTACCAACTGAAAAATCACCCCCATCCTTAAGAGTGGGAAGGTAAACATTCCCTTGACATTTGGTGCAGCTTCTTTATCAGTAAATACAATCATGGATAAGGAAATAAATGTTTTACAGACATGAATACTGTTTCTCCCTGGAAGAGGCTATGAATCGCCCTGCACGATCATCTGTTCTAAGATTCAATGTCAGTCAAGCATTTGATGGAAAGTTTCGCCCAACAGAGTGTTATGAAAAGAAAATATCTTTTGACTTTTTCTTTAAATGCTTGGAAGTCATTTTACATTTTGGCCTTTTTTCTCTCCCAGGAGTTGGTTACATGGAAAGTTATTTTCACACATATAGTGATTCTAGCATTGCTAATTGGAAAGGGGTTTGCCACTGTTTGGTGCCTTGTTATTTAGCAACCACCCTGTGAGGCTGGGCGACACAAGGAAATTCCTTTTAGAAAAAAAAAAGACAACAATGTTATACTAAAACTCTGTTTCGCTTTTGTACGAGAGAGTAGCAAAACATAGCTCAACACAGAGTTCTCTGAAGGCTTTACTCCACTATTTTGTTGTCCGTCTATGTATAATATGCCAAGTAAAATATCAAAAACTCTCTCTTTTCATCTATTATTTTCTCATTTACTTATTAGACATTTTTTTTCACAAATTAGGGAGTCTAGAATTCTGACTTGACTGACACAGAGGTCGCATTTTCAGGAAGCTTTGAAAACTTCCTAGTTATTATACCAAGTTCATATAATTATACCAAATTCATGACTTGCAACACCTACACTTAACCAAAATGGGTATGACGCCTTCAGTTTGTCACTTGTGGATGTGTAGCTTTAATACGACTGATATGCTGTGTTTCTTTAAGAATACGAAAGATGAAAAACACATGACTACATGAGGGTGGCCCCATGGCCGAGTGGTTAAGGTCGCACACTCCGCTTCGGTGGCCCAGGGTTTCACTGGTTCGGATAGTGGTTACAGACATGGCACCACTCATCAAGCCGTGCTGAGGCAGCGTCCCACATAGCACATCCAGAAGGACCTACAACTAGAATATACAACTAACTGTGTACTGGGGGACTTTGGGGAGAAGGAGAAGAAGAAAAAAAGAAGATTGGCAGCAGTTGTTAGCTCAGGTGCCAATCTTTAAAAAAAAAAAACACATCACTGTCAAAAAGCTTGACCACTTGGGTTCTGTCTCTAGAATCCCTTCAAACTTGAACATGGGATGCATTGGGCTTTCTCTGTTTATATGACTGACTATCCAAATCGCCTAGAACACTGCATGAAACATAGTAAGCAGACAGGTATAGAAGCACCTATACTTTGGAGTTTCCAAAGCATTAAAATTCTAATTGCTTTTCCCCATTGTAATTAATTCCTATCCAAGGTAAAGTAAATGTTGACAAAGTGGAATGGTTGCCATTTTGAGAAGTCAGAATTCTGCTGGAAAAATTGCTTTTAAGAATATATTGATTCCTTTTTTTACTTCAGACGTTCTAGAATTACCATGAGGAACAATACTGTGATGTTTACACAATAAGACCTTTAACTCTTGTTTTCTAAAGAATATAAACTTAATTAAAGAAGCTTAATAAAGTTCTACAAATGAAGCTCCTCTTGCAGAAAGTTTATACATAATCTGTTAGGTTTCACAAAAAATCGGTGGACTAGTGATTATACCTCAAGTAAAGAAAACAACTACAATCCACATAATTAATTAAGACTTTCTTAATCCTAAAATAATTGGTTCTTTTCCTTGTTGGCCAAATAACAATAATTATAACTTTCTCATAGTGGTTATTGTTTTCAAATTCACTTTGGGATCAAAAGGACTACAAACCCACTCCCTTTCCTTGAGTTCTGTGTCCTGTGTGGCTTGATACACAAGCATGAGACAGACAGGAGATCAAAAAACCATCTTCATTCCTAAATAAAAGATAAATGTGACGTTAAAAGATGTGTCTTTATCTGTGGGAGAGCGAGTTTCTTCATAAGTAAGATAACTACATTATTCAGTTTCCTAACCAGGACACTTTTGAAAGGAAAAAGGAGCTATGTTAATAATTATATTAAGCATAAATTGGGACCATCCTGACAAACCGAGACATATGTTTACACTATTTGTAATGAACCACAGACTTCAGCAGATGCACCCATCCTCTACCAGACTGTGCTGACTGATCCCAGGCCTCTCCTGTGGAAACAAATCATTTGGCTTCATAGGGGAAGGCAGAAAATAGCATATATTCTTAGCAGGCAGGTTTTCTCACAAGAAGGAAAGAATTGAGCGAAGCATTGTCAGTTTACTCTTTCCAATTGATTGTGTCAAGCCTCTAATGGTGGAGGGCATTAACAAGGAGGGACAACGAGAGGTCAGGGGTTTCACACCAGTAGATCTCTCTCCATATGGAAGACAACATCAGGAGTAGGTCAGAAGCGCTGCTCTCCTATCCCCCAAAATCTTATGCTATTTGTAAGCACCAGTCCTTGTACATTTGGGACAAGTGCCTTCAGTGTTTCAGATAAGGTGTGTTTTAGCAGAAAAACAAAGAATTAGGGTAAGTTCTTAGCTCTTGTGTTTCCAAAGACTAATCCCAAAAGAAACAATATAAAGTTTATTCTAAAAATAATTTTAAGAGAACAGATGACCAGTTAGACTGTTTTCATAGCCTCTGGCCATGGAGAGGAAAGAGAAATAGACTGATGGGAACAAGATGGTTAGATGTTGTATGTGACCATAAGAAAAGCTGGGGCTTCCTGCTCTATAGAGCATGACCTTGGGGTAAAGGTGGAAGGATGGCACAGGAGAAGAAGCCCAAGAGAGGTTTATGCACATTGAGGGCAGTTAAGAGTCTTGCTTCTTGAATAGGAGCTTCGTGAATCCCTGTGGCCAGTAGTTAAATAGAGTAAAAGTACTAGATGTGGCATGAATGAAATAGGCCTAGTATAGGATGCAAAAGGGTACAACTTTTTTTGTTTTCTGAGCTGGAAGGATAAGTTACAGAGACCCAAGGAACTATTTGACCATTAGTTTGGAAAAATGGAGTGGGGACAGCATCAGGGAGACCAGATCAGGCCGCAGATTAAGGTTCAACAGCCTTCCGTTCCTCCCAAAGAGGCCAATATAATACAAAAATCCCGAGAATTCATAGCAATCCTAAAAAGAAGGAAATAAATCCTAAACTACTAAGATAACAATTCTGGCTCACAAAAAAAAAGAGTAGAGGAAAAATTGAGTCATGGAAAAACAGTTATATTGAAACATACATGTATATTTATTATTTTGACGTTTTTTGTTCATGGATGCTTGATATCTTTTAAACACTCTTCCCATATTTGGGTAATTTGGATAAGTCACCCCAAGCAGAAGAAAAATTTCTCTTACAGTCTCTGTTGTACATTCACAAGGACGTGACCCAGGATCTGCCTCTCACATGTCCCTGCAGGAGGCTCTAATGTGGAAGTGAGCACTGTCGGGAAGGGGCAGCTATGTGAAACAGATATTTTTGATAGGGTGAAGGCAGAAGCATACAGCTTTTGAATGGTAACACTCTAAGGAATTCTGTGTTCAGTGCTAGTTTCGTTGCTAAGGCTTCCATAACAAAGTACCACAAATGAAGTGGCTTAAGCAACAGAAATTTATTGTCTCCCAATTCTAGAGTCTAGCAGTCCGAGATCAAGGGATCGGGAGTGTTGGTTCCTTCTGAGGACTGTGAGGGAGACTCTGTTCTATGCCCTTCTAGCTTCTGGCAATCTCTGGCCTTCTTAGGCTTATTGATGCATTATTCCAATCTCTGCCTTCATCTTCACATGACATCACTCTCCCTATGTGCTTTTCTGTGTCCGAATTTCACTTCTTTCTAAGGACACCAGTCATATCGGATTAAGGGCAACCCTAATCCAGTATGGCCTCACCTTAATTTAGTTAATTACATCTGCACATCACTTTCAGAAGTCCTGGGGCTTAGCATTTCAGCATATGAATTTTGGGACACAATTCAACCCATAACACTAATATATTGATATGTGTTGTGCCATAGTGATAGCAAAATTGGTATTTCTGATAGTACACCCCTTGTAGTGAAGTTGAGATATTATTATTGGCAGTATAGCTTCCAGGCCTAATTCTTGGCCTTCTGACAGATTCTTGGGCTACTTAAATTCTACTTTTCTGCCTAGACTAGAATCCAACTTATATATTTATAAGTGTACAAGTAAACGTAACCAGAGATGCACACCTGCGTACACACACATGCTAATTAAACTGTAGCATTTTTTAATGAAAATATTCAAGGTTAGTTTAATTTTGTACCATTCTCAATGTATTATCTGGAAGAAAGGATGTATTTTGTAGGGCTTCAATAAATATTTTTTGAATGAATAACTAAATATTTAAGACTTTTGTGTTGGAATTAGCTAATACATAAATAGTCCTAAAATATCCATCTATCAGCTGAGATCTGTGATTAAAGGACCAAGTTATTTGCTTTGACACACCTTCCTTCCAGATGGTCTTCTTTTATGCAACCAGACTATGAACTCTCCTTTAGAAGGAAGTCGAGGAATATACAGACAATGTTATTCTGGTGCCCATCTTCCTACTTCCTCTTGTCAGTTTTTACAGTGTAATAAGATTTCCAGGTATCTTTTATGGTTCAGTTTTCCCTGATATTTTATTCTATATTTAAATTTTGCTTCTGCTTTATTTGAGTAATGTTTTCCTGGTTAAAATCTTGGTTGATTTTACTTATTTCTATACTAGTTTGGTTTTAAATTTTGTCAACTCAGTTTACTAATTGGATAATTGAAGGTCGTGTCATTTATACTGAAAGATTAGTTTGCAGTATTAGTCCAAGAAACATTTTTCAGTTATATTAAATGATATAAGATGATTAAAGAAGTAATGCGCATGAACTAAAGAATGTGTGTAGCTTATATAAGACATGAATAAACCATATGTTGTAGGGAGTTTGGATTTCCATTGGAAATATAGTAATTTAAAAAAAAGTTATAGCCTAAACACACATTCAGTCTGTATATTCACCTCACCAGGATATCAATTGGCATTATTAAAAGTAATTGAGCCGAAATATTTGACATTATATAAACAGCATCCCAATCTAGGAAAAATATGTTAGGGTCTTTTCAAAATCTTTCTACTTAATTACATGTTTAAAAGTCTCTTGTACTAAATTAACTTTAAATATGAAACTATGCATTGAGAAAATAAAGCAGAAAAATATGGTGGCCACAAAAAATCTCCACATTCTTTGAGCTTTTGTTTTTAATATTTAAAAAGCAAGTAAGGAAGACAATTATAGTTAAAGACAGTATGAACACGAAGATCAATCATTTCTGAGCTGGACACCATACAGGAAGTTCAAAGGTATTGTCTCCTTACTTAAATTGCACAGAAGGCAGATACTGGTAATCTGAAATAAAGCATACTTTTACTTTTATCATTTTAGTGATTATATTAATTATCTGAGCTCTCCAAATGAACTGAGAACTTGAAGCATCTTTCGGATTTGAAATATCAATCTGGAAGTTCCACCAGGGAGCACAAGCTTTGAAACAGGAAAAACCAATGTTTTGACTTGGACTGGGTAAAGCTAACAGATTAGGAGGATGGAAGAAATATGATACCCTCCATCGATGTCACATGACTAGTGCTAAGGCCAGACCCAGATTTTGTTCTAAAACATAAAACTAACTTAAACATTCTGTTGGAGAAGATGCTCTAAACTTAGATTTTTTAAAAAAAACTACAGCTATGTAACAAAATGGAAGTTGAACGCCCTAGGGTTGAGCAGAGCTTCTGAAATTAGCGTGTATCAGCATTACTGGAGAGCTTGTTAAAAACATGATTGTTGGGCAACGCTCCCAGAGTTTCTAATTAGTCCTGGGTCGGCGCTGAGGATTTGCTTTTCTAACAAGTCTCCAGGCAATGGTGATGATGCTGCTGGTCTGGGGATCCACTCTGAAAGCCACTGAGATAGAACAGCTATTATGTCTCTGTCTCCAGCACCACTTCCTATATCCATGTTACTTTTTTGGTTCCTGACGGCATTTGAATTGTTGTCTGCTTACTTAAGTAATGGAAACAGGATAGAGAAAAATTACTTTGGGTTGAAAGTAGTCATTCTAGGAGGGAGAGTGCAAAAGAGGAGAGTTAATTCTGGGAAGTTATTGCAGGTCAGTCCCAAGAGAGAGGAGTTACTTTGGGCCAAGTAAGGGGTGGAGGGTGTCTTTCCTTTATGGATTAGACATCAAGACTTGGTCTGCCCTGAGGCACCATACAACAGAGAAGATAGGACGGAAGAATTCTGTGAAATTGCTTGGGAACTTTACCTACCCACACAGGGTACCAGCATGAAGTTGGCCTTTCTGGTCAGAAACAATGCCAGACAGGATTAAGGGAAAGGAACCAACGCCTTTAAGTCCTTAAAAGCTGGCCAGACATGTCAGTCTGTGGTTCAGATTCCAGCTACCTTCAGAAAAGTGAATCTGTATGTAAACTTATCTGTGTCTAGATTCCATGTTTTATTTGTCTTCATTTCTCCCTTCTTAATAAACTTACTTTGGAATGTTTGTCCACGTTAAGCCAAGATATCTGAAGAAGGAGAGTGCCTGTACAGACTAACTGTAGTACCAGCCATAAAATACATCTGCCAAGAGGAAAAGAGGCTTGGTCAAGCCGTGGTATTTCATTCTGGTAAAACTCTTGAACGTGGACAATTATGACCATCTACGACAGCTCTTGTCTTCATACGTGACAATTCAGAGTGAAAATAAACTGGAAAAATGACTAAACATCTTATTTTTCAGAGGCAGAATCACAATATACACGGATACTGTTACTATATAGAAACTTGCAAAAGATTGCAAATAATCAACCGTGCCTATTCTCCATAAAGAATACTGCCAAGATTACAGAATTGTGCTATAAAGCCTCACATATCTGATGCAAGAAGGGAAAAAAATTTTAGACATCATTTTGCATTTTGTATGTACATATAAAAGAGAGAAGAAAGCCCTTAAGAATTGCTAAAATAACATCGTGGCATTTTTAAGACTTTAAATAATTTGAGGAAGAAAATACTTTTTCAGAAATAATTTAAGCCATCATTTGGAGAGTGTTTTTCTACAAAATGAGACTTATGGTAAAAGGGCAAAAAAAGAAAATCATGAAAGATAGCTTTGTTAAATGTCAGTGAGATGTGTCTGTTATTCTTCTGCCTTGCAGGCTAATAAAGTGCAAACCAGTTGCTTTCGAGACAAGGTTGCTATTAGCTCTCTGTAGAAATTAATGCACTGTAGGGACTTTCTACCACAAGAAAAAATGCTCTTAAGAATTTGGAGTCATCCAAGCCACCCAGAGTGAGTGTTTTCTGGCACCTAGGTGTTATGATTGCTATGGTCCTGTCACATGATGCTATTTTCTCAAGTAAATGTAGTTTTTTAAATGCCATAAAGAACTTTGCCCAAATGCTTCAGCTACCAGCCAAAGCTTTTTTTTCCACCCCCCAGTTTGAGAAAGGGAGCATCTGCCAT
The DNA here is from genome assembly GCF_021613505.1 of Equus quagga. Lineage (NCBI taxonomy): Eukaryota > Metazoa > Chordata > Mammalia > Perissodactyla > Equidae > Equus > Equus quagga. Next base: position 18,272,788 of record NC_060269.1, read on the forward strand.
TAAAGAAAGAAAATAAAATCTTTCCACAAGCTCAAAATTAATTTGAAAAAAAAAAGCCAACTGCAACCATGCAATAATAGTAAGGGATGCAATAAAAATCACAATTAACAAAACAGGCGCTGACTTTTTCCATAGAGTCAATTTTACCATTACATTGATATTTGATGGGCGGAGAGCAAAAGAGGGGCAAATAACTTCTCTTCCCATATTCCGCTCACTGCTTCCTGGACTGTCATGACAGGCTGCAGAAACTGGTAGAATGAAGAAAGGAAGAGGATTTAGAATGAGTTTTTAATTCATTGATTGGTGATGTCAAGCCCCCCAAAGAATAATGTTTCCTAACTATCTGCCTGACATCAGTTGCAGGCAAGCAGTGGAGGCAGTGGGGACATAGAGCTGTAACATTTAAAAAATATGTGTAGATAGACACATAGATATATCAACACCTTATAAATACAGATATAGATTATTTTTTCTAAGTGATTATGTATACTGTTTGTTCTAATGCTAAAGGCAGGGAAATTTGAGAAATAATATAGATAAGGGAGAAAAAATGATGTTTGTTAAAAAATATCTTTTAATGGGCACTAAAAGATTAGAGCAAAGTTGTTAACAATATCTTATTTATATAACATCATGATTCTCTCAGAATTCCAGAATAGACTATTTAATACTGAAGTGTGTGCTGACCAAGTTTGACGCAGAAAAATAGAAGCATAGGTTTGTATATCATTTTGGGTTATTCTGGGTGCTCTGATTAGCCAAAAATAATTTCTATTAGAACAATGTATGGTTTACATCAATGTTTTAAATTATTTTGATAGAATAAAGTTCTGTGTTAGAACATAATGTTCTAACAAATTTCTGAGCACTCATGGATTACTTTACGGTCCTGACAATTGTATATAAGGTCATTTAGCATGGCACATTTTACATCCTGACAGAGGAGCCCCGTGTCCCACGACTGTAAGCATTAGTGCTAAACACTTCAGAGGAAGATGTATGTTATCTACTTTAGTTGACTAACCTAAGGTGAAACCACTGGAATCAGCCCAGCTTGGTATGTATGCTTTAGTGAAATACTTTCGAGAACTTGTTCAGCCACGAAGCTCTTCCGCCATACAGAAATGCATAGCTTGTTATAACTCTTAGACTGGAGAAGCAATTCCTGTGGCTTCTCAGAAAGCTGATCTTTCTGACTTTAAATATGGAATAGCTGAACATCCCCGACTGCTTTGCAGTATTGGGAGGGAGGCTGCTAAAGATATAGAGATTGCAGCTGTGCTTATTTTGGAAGGCCCACAGTGCAGAGTCAATTGTTGTGCTTAGATTAAAATGCATGGCTGAGATTTCCAAGGGTACAATGAATAATGGACCAGAATGGGCTATCTTAAGAGTAGATGGGCATCTGTAAAACGGAATACTGAAAGAGAATGTCAGTTAAAATTAACGTCTGAACCTAGGCTTAAAGGAGCAACTGCACTGTCCCGGGATGTGGGTCCTAGCTGTATCCTCATCAGTTGATGCGAAGGCAAAATACTTTCTCACTTTTTTCTCTTTGGCTTTTCCATTTATTTGTGGAAAACAAAACAGAAGAAAATAAGTGGAAAAGATAATGTTTTTGACCACATATAAATAAAACTTCTTCGATCTCAGGAAAAAATACTTTGTTTCACACAAAATTATGAGTTTCAAAATGATGCTCATATTTTCAAATCTAGGGATATTAAATGAACAGTTATTTGTTCCATGCACTATATTGATGAAAGCTCTAAACATTGAGATCATTATCACTTTGTGCTAAATTCAAATGAATGATCACATACGTTCTAGTCCTCTGGTTCATCTTAATCATGCTTGTGTAATTTTTATATTATTTTCAAAGGAAATGTCTAATGAAATAAAGCATTTTTTGAAAGAATGGTTTTGGGGCTCCTCCATTCCCTATCAGCAATCTGTAATATTCACAATTAGGTAAACATCCTGGGCTTACTGTCCTCTTAAATAGAGTCTCTTTGAGGATATGAACAAATGAAGACAATTATGTATAATTGTTCCGTAATATATCCTCTCTCTAATGCTTCAGTAAATTCTAAACACTATGAAAAATATTATTTAAGAATAAGCGGTTTAGTATAAAATTCCAACCCATAAAAGCAAAAAATAAGGAACAAAACAAACATACAAACAGAGTTCCGTAAAAAAGAAAATCTTGGGAAACATAAAACATAAGAACAATGTGGCTTCCTATTTTGTTTTTAGCAAGAAAAGAAATATAAACCAGGAACTGTAGTTTTACGATCTTTATAAAAGTATCTATTATTTTCATATTACTTGTTTTTGATGATCCAGACTGTTTTAGCCTAATGATTAATGATAGTTGCTTCAGATGAAACTGCTTAGAGGCCAGTTTCCAGGAAAGTGTCCACTGACAGTTATTGTTTTCTGTGGGAGAAAACTTCAACCCACCAAAGGACAGAGTAAGTAGCAATATTTAAAAAGAAACAAAGAAAGACAGAGAGAGAGAAAGGGATATGTATGTCTGTAATGTTACCATATAGATCCTAGCAAAAGATTGCAAATAATCGAGTGTGCCTATTCTCCATGAAGAATCCTGCCAAGATTGCAGACCTTGTGATTTGAGGCCTCACATATTAGATGCAAAAAGGGAAAAATATTCCTTTCTTGCAACTGGGAAGGAGGGACATCTATGTATCTTTCCTTTTACTTCAGAAAAGTAAAGCTCAAGATTTCTTGTGCTGGAAAGTTGCTTTAAGATACATAGAAGAAAGGTCTTATACTCGTCTACATTTCAATAGAAGCTCAAATATATTTGGCCTAACATTGCTTTCTTGATTTAAAACAAAACAACAGCAACAAAAACTTTTAAAGGAAAATAGACGTTGTCTGTTTCTGGTTATTTTGCACTTAAGTCATTAAAATGTTGCTTTCTTGGTCTCTATTAGCTATGCAAAATCATTTTCAACAATTTCAGTAATGATTTTAGCTGTATTTCTCTTCAACGCAGGCCTATTTTCCAAGTACAAATACATTTGAACAAAAGATTTGATTTTTGTGAGAAATTTCTCCAGATGTGAATTTTGAAATAAGGCTCATGTTATTATCCTGGTTTGAAATAAAACATGGATTAAGGCAAAAAACATTTTTAAAAAGGAGAAGAAAATGCTCGATAAATAAATAATTAAACTTTGTTTGCCATTTTTATCCATAGATTTTGATGTTTGCCATAAAATAACATTGGCTTAAGAGATGGGGTGTTGGTTAACTTGAAGCCAAGCAGTTCAATACTTAGGAAAATAATAATGAATTTAGTTGAAAAACAAGTTACTTGCGGACTCCGCTTAATTCCTATCGTCACCATTTTGTATTTGTGTGTATTCCAGCTGAGCATGAGTGACAGCGGTAAGCTGAACTGCATTATTTCAGCCCTATGTCCATCCCTTGGGCAATCTTCAGTCATAGGTAACCAATACGACCAAATATGTCAGTCACATAGTCAAATTAAAATAATTTAAATTTAAAAACACTTTTCATCATTTTTTCATTTCATCATGCATGATCTCTTGTCATCAGAGAGACATAATTTATAAGAAAAATTTTGCATTATCAATTTAAAAATGCAGCTAATTTTACAGGACATTTGTTGGCAAAATATAAGTGCTTATATATATAATCTGTATCCTTTTTTAATCTATCTGCTTTTCTTTCTGTCATGTATTGGGGTGAATAAAATTAAATATCATCTGGATATTGTTGCATCTTTGACACACTTCTGTTCCTTCAGTATGGAATTTCATATGACTATAGCACACGGATACGATTTTCACTCATCAGACTGGCAAGCAATTTAAAGCTTTCTACCATTCTTTGAGGAGACAAGGGAGGGTAGGCATTCGCACATTCATGGTGGGTGTAAAATTTGGTAACAGTCTTCTGGGGAACAATTTGCCAGTATACATTAAATTTTAACTGTGCCCAGGAAGCTCTTTTACAGAAATTACATCATAGTACAGATGTTCACCGAGGCATTGCGTTAGCAATGGACACCACTTACTTTTCCATCAATGAGGGAATAATTAAAATATGATAGATCTGTAAAAGTGGATACAGAGCAGCCATGCAAAAGAAAGAGGAGATATATATTGAATGCACATGCTATGCTCAATTATTAAGAGAAAAAATAAAATGAAGAATAGTATGTAGAAGGTGATCCTATTTTCCTCTAGATAATAATAGCTAAATGAATTTACGCATGTCAGTAAGAAAGTTGCCTGGAAGAATATCACCAAACTCAGGTGGATGGATGGAAAGTGGACACTGAGAGGGTCTGACTCCTTCCCTTTTATGTTACACTTATAAATCTTAGAAGTAAAATTAGTTTACAGATTTTTCTGCTAACATCCAATCCTCAAACCAGCACTTATTCCACTTGGTCAGCATTTTTCTCTCTTCCTAAAAACTACTCTCCATCCAAAATAAATATTTCTACTGTGCCACAAAACAAATTATTCAGCTTTAAAATTGCAAAGCCTTTGCCATATAGTAAATTCCGCTAAACCATGGCAAAACTCCATCTTCAGTTCAGAAAAACATTTATGTCTGACCAGTGGGAATGATGATAAATTGTTTGTGTTACTCTTTGTCTTCTGGGGAAATGTTTTCATTAAGTCTGAATGCTATCTAATGATTGAGGCAGGAAAGTTTGAGAAAAGCGACTACTGTTATTCAATCACTGCATCCAGAGGACATTAAGATGGATCAAGGAAGGAAAAAGTAAATGGTAACGCTATCTGCTCCTGGGCTCGTCTTGCTACCCAAGCTCCCATTGCAAGAGGTGGAGTGAAACATCTTTCTCACTGACAAGTAACTTTCTTTCTCTCTTGCAGCAAAGTATGTTATACTCTATTGTTGAATATTTTCTTAGCGTTATGAGTATATGTGTGTGTATGTGTGTGTGTGTTTAATTCACAAGGAATGGCAGAGATTAAATAAGTGTCTGAGAAATACGTTCTTTTTGCTTTCCCTAATATTGCCGCATCTCAAATTTTAAAATAATTTCATTGCTGCAAACAATTCTATAAGCTCCATAACATGTATGGCTCTGTCATTTTTAAATATATTAACAATTTAAAATATTAAGAAATTGTGAAATAGACGTGTTACTCCATATTCTGCTTTTTGAGTTAAAATACTAATCATTTTCCATGTTTCTTTATAAACATGACCCAATAGCATCAAATCAAGAAAATCGTTATAATATATTTAATCACAAACAACCCCTCAACATTTGGTATACTTCAGTTTTTGATGCTATCTATGATGTTGTGGTGAATATATTTATATTTCTGGATTTCCTCTCTTTTAATTTATTACCTTTGGAGATATTTCTGAAAATAAAATTACTGTATTGAACAACATGAGTTGAGAGGCATGGCTAAATTACCCTCAAGTTTAGCATTATATAGTTAGCAAAATATTGATAATATTGTCAACTAGGTCTTATTAAATTCCACAATAATTTAGAATATTTATATACCATAAAACAAATGGTAGTGAGTAACCAATCCTAATTGATTTTAATTTACTTATATATTTAAATAAGGCAACGTAGTTTTTTCAGAAGTTTTGAGGTCCTATATCTACCTGGCTACTGAAAAGTTCAGTCTCGTTTTATTTTGAGGCCCTTCTTCCTTCCTGGCTTTCTGTGGTTTTATGCACTGTGGTGATTTGGAGTAAATGTTGTTGGTCTTCAGTTTTTTATGGTCTCCACTGCAGTGTCTGTCATCTACGCCAACCTGATCCATTCACATTTGCTAAATTCATCTACCCATATTTCTACTTAAGCTTCTGAGGCCACCACATCTAAGGTTATGCCTTTCTATTGTGTATATATCCCCTCCTCCCTGAGCGGAGCCGAGCCATCTTCTGCAATGCTGAATTTTTTTTTTTTTTTTTTTTAAAGATTGGCACCTTTGCTAACACAACTGTGGTCAATTTTTTTTTTTTTTTTTTTCCTGCTCTGTCTCCCAAATCCCCCCTGGTATATAGTTGTATATCTTAGTTGCAGGTCCTTCTAGTTGTGGCATGTGGGACACTGCCTCAACGTGGACTGACCAGCGGTGCCATGTCTGCGCCCAGGATCCAAACCAGCAAAACCCTGGGCTGTCGCAGCGGAGCACGTGAATTTAACTGCTTGGCCATGAGGAGGCCCTGAATTATTTTACTTTAATGTGTACAGTTAAAATTGATTACAGTAAAAGGATACCGATTGAAATCAGCAAAGGAAAGGCACATGGGGCAGAGTCCTGAAAGGGACAGGCACCCACTTCCATGTGTCTTTTCCATGTGTCTTCTCCTGGTAGAATCTGAAAGACAGTGCTTAACCTCCCGGCAATGATGTGTGACAAAATGTACGAAGTATCACCGACCACGTTAGCTCACCTGAGTCTTGGTGGGCAGCCTTTTCACTGGGGGCTGGTCACTTAGCCATGGCCGAACACCTTCAAGGGCCACAACCTTCTTTGGTGCTCGCAGGGTGGGGACAACCCGGGCACCCGGCGTTGAGTCTTTGCTCACACTTAGTCACTGTACCTGTCTCACTTGAGTTCTTCAAAACAGAGGAGTCCTTTGTTTTCTTAGGGTATGGCAACTCCTAACTCCTTAGAAGGTCTTGGAATTTAAAAAGGTAGAGCTTTTCTTTGAAAAATGTAACACTTTTTACTCTCCATAATGTAGGGAATCTCAGACTTTCAAGAACAATCACAGTGACTTCCCTGCCCTCTTTTAGGAGAGCAAGATAGAAAAAAAACTTCTCCTTCGTCTTGGACACACTCAGAAGAAAAAAATTAATCCTTTATCAGGTTATTCTGTCACAGATATAATATATTCCCTGAGTCATAACAGTTATTTTAAGATGCTAAATTATGAGGTTGATTTGTTACACAGCAAGAGTGATCAGAACTCTTAGATTTGCACATATAGTTAATAAATTATATATGAATCATTTTATGACTGTGCTTGGCTTCCATTTGGACAGTCAAATTCTGCTACATGAACTAAAATTTAAAGTTGTTTAGAATATCTCTTTACAAAAATACAATTATGAATTTCCTACTGATGGATTCTTTTGGGCTTCATTTTTTTTTGTTTTGTTTAATTTAAATATGTCATAAAGAAGTGATTATTAATTTTAACACTAAATATTAGCAAACATATGGGCACATATATTCATATGTCCAACTCCATGTTCCTTACCACACAGAGCTACCTTTGGAGAGCTAGCTACACTCACTTTTATGTAGTCTTCAGGAGGTGACCTATGCACATACAAGCATCTACTTCTATCTATAATTTTTATACAGATTTTGCTAAATTATATGCTACACCGTAACTTGGTTTTTCCTAAAATATATATCTTGAAAATCATATAACTATTTTCCTGTGTCTTGGCTTGTATTTTAATTTTACTTATGGCACTTTAACCTTGTATCTTTTTTGATGGTTTTGTAGTCAAATGTATTTTCTTTGTGAAAGTCTAAAGATTTTGGTCGTACTCTCAAAGACCGTTTTGGCTCTAATACAGAAATATTCCAAATAGAAGAAATATTAATATCCTTATATTTTGATATTTCCCCTTCTTATTTATTGCCAAACATTTTAAAATCATAAGTGAGTGAGATATCTCCCAAAGGACTACCAAGTCATCACAATCACATTTTTAAAAAAATATAGAATTTCTACTGATTTAAATTAAATTTTTATTATATTTCAAATTATCATTTTTGCTATGTATTTATAAACTTCATAGCTAATTACCTTGATATATCTATATATGTACCATCACAACAATGTTTTAATTATTGCATTTTGTCATATATTTTAATACCTGGTAGAGCTACTCCATGACTTTATTTTTATTTTCAGAATTTTCTGGGCTAGACTGGCTTGTTTATTTTGCAAATAAAATGAAGCAAAGGGAACATAGCCTACTAAACTTTTAAGTGCATATAATGCCAAAGAAGCACAAGCCTGGATTAAAAAGCCTTTTATGGTTCAAGTCTTAAAACAAACTTCAGGCCTCCAAAGATATACTAACAAAAGTGGCAATGAAAACTATATAGTCACTAAGGAATGTACACTTCACAAAACTCACTTCAGATGTGTCCTTGAGAATAATGGTTAAGAAAAAAATCTCCCAGAGACCCAAGGACCACGGAAAATATTGAGAAAGCAAGTTCTTCCCAGAAGGCAGAATTTCATCTTGGGAGATAGAGATAATGTCTCTCTCCATGGCAGAAAACAGATGTTTTTCTCATCCAGGATTATAATCATATACTGTGTCATTGTATTATAATAATAGAAGAATGTCTCCCACTAGGGCAAAAGTTAGCAGAATTGGTATTAGTGTCTTTCTAAGATTGGGGGTTTCCTAAGCTCAGATTCCTCAGCTGTGATACAGATCCACTGAGTGAACAGTATTAATCTGAGACACTCCAGTCATACGACTTGGGGTTTCAATAGAAACTGATGCAAACACGATGTTCATGTTACATGCCGTACCATAAGTGATAACAGTTCTTTGTCTTTGACCCAGTAGTCTTGCGATTTTTCTCATCATCAAAGACACTATAGCAGAATAACTGTTAGCTTACAAGTGGGGTAAAATCTGTGACCCTAGAGAGTTTTTGATAATAACTTATATTTTCAATGTTTGGGCCACCTTAACACCAGAAGCTATATTGGATGGGATACAAAGAACTGCAGATCAGGTGACGAAGCTGGACTTTATGCTAGATGCAGTTACCAGACAAGAATTTGTGTTATTACTTTTGGTAAGAAGATGAGTATGGGGGCCAGCCCAGTGGCATAGTGATTAGGTTTGTGCACTCCACTTTGACGCCTGGGTTCATGGTTCAGATTCTGGGTGTGGACCTACACACTGCTCATCAAGCCATGCTGTGGAGGCATCCTACATATGAATTAAAGGAAGATTGGCACAGATGTTAGCTTAGGGCCAAGGTTCCTCACCCAAAAAATAAAAAAATAAAAGGTGAGTACGTTCTGTTTGTGTAGAGTTAGTAGGTGAGGTTTATCGCCACCAAATTCACATGTTAAAGTCCTAACTCCCAGTACTTCATACTGTCACCTTATTTGGCAATAGGATTGTTTTATATGGAATCACCTGAGATGAAGTCATTCAGGTGGGCCTTAATCCAGTGACTCATGTCTTTATAAAAAGAGGAAATTTGGGCACAAAAACATTCACACAGAGAGAATGCCATCTGAAGATGAAGGGAGGTATGAGAGTGACACTTCTCCAAGCCCAGAAATGCCCAAGATTTCCAGCAAACTACCAGAAACAAGGAGAGAGGCATAGGACTGATTCTTCCTCATAGCCTTCAGAAGGAAGCAAACTTACTGACACGTGATCTCAGACTTCTAGCCTCCAGATTACAAGGCAATAAATTTCTATTGTCTAAGTCACTTGGTTTGTGGTCCTTTGTTATGGCAGCTCTAGCAAACTAACGCATGTAGGAGAAGGGTGAAACGGATGTATGGAAATTGGAAGAGCAGAGTCTGCTAATTGAATGCCCAATATGTGTCCTTTTACTTCTAAGATCACATTTAAACTACATTTTCCAGTCTACCTTGTATTCTGGTAGGGACATGCATCCAAGTTCTGGCTATTCCAACGTAGATATAAAGGGCAAAAACACCACTCCTGAGCCTGGGCATAAAACCTTTGACTTATTATTGTTCATGACCTTTCTTCTTTCAGTGGTTGTCTTTGAAGCCATGTTTTGAAGACAAAAGAACCAAAAAATTTTAAAAAGTGAGTCTCTGAATCAATTTACTTTTGAAGTTTATGAGAGTGAAAAATGTGTTAAATCACTGAGATTTTGGATTTTATGCGCTAAAGTTGCTAACGTTATCTTGACCAATACACAATAACAGCTTCCTTACCACTAAACTGAACACATTAGACAGATACATAATTTGGGAGCATTTTGCAAAGTGTAGTGTGTTGGGATGATGGGTGAGTGAGAAGATATTGAACCACAATTCTACTTTATTGGGTAGTATTTACAGTATGATTTAATAAAAGATACTTTGTTGGATCCTATATGCACTGAATAACATGATAAGAGTGGAGAGAACCACACTCTTTGGTGGGAGGATTACCCAGATTTCCATGGGGGAGGAATAAGCATGAGCTATCAAAATGCTAACTCTAAGTACTTCATAATGCAACATTTTCTGAACTTAAATTGCTTTCTATTTGGATTTAAATTGGTTTTAAAGAAACATGTTTTTCTTAAGATATTAATTTTCCCTGAGCACCATCTGCGAGTGAATACTTTAGATTTAAAAGATAAACATGAAGAGCCACTTCTAGAATGGAGGCATGAGGAGAGCTGCAGGTTAGCTTTCCAGCAAAACAACCATAACTGGTGAAAATTTTTAAAAGAGAAAATATTTAAAGTCTATGGAGACTTTCCTAAGGGAATACAACAAATTAAGAAATGTTTATTCAAGAAAGTCTGCATTTTGGTAAGAAGAGCAATAGTCAGTGGCCCTTGAGCCTTAATCTGCTCCCTCTCCCCCAACTCCAGAGATGAGCATGACAGCACCTCTACTCTTGGCAGATGTTGTGAAGAAGGTAGGCTTTCTCTGCCTTCAGTAACCAGTCAAGCGCTGCAGCATCTCCCTAAGGGAGGCAAACGACAAGCATTTATGATTCCCCCAAGCTCCATGTTGCAGAGTCTAAATTCCAAACTAGTGTAGCCAAAAGGTTGGGGCTTCTTTCCTCTGTCTGACTTTCCTTCTTCCACCCAGCCCACCCTCATAGGGTGGTAGTTCTGGAGCTGGGAACCTGATGGCTACTGTGGCTATTTAACAAGAATATGATTGCCTTTTGACCTTGTTCCCAACACAGACAGAGATGAATCTTGTCTTGCTGTTTTCTTGTTTAACTTGAGGGGTAACAGGAGTCTTGAAGATTTCTGAGTTTGTTTTTCAGGACAAAGAGAATGCCCTTGGGGAGAATGTGATCATCAGATGGCTGGCCCTCAGCAGCCATTGAGGCTCAGAAGTAAGATTGCCCAGGGGCTTATTGGGAGTGACCCCTTTGTTTCCCCAAAGCTCCTCCTCCAAATCTCCTCAGCTCTATAAAATCCTCTTGATTTCTGTTCTTGGGAAGGCAGATTTGAGTGAACCCAGGCTCTCGCCTTCTCATTTCAGCCAATTAGAATAAATCTTTCTCCACGTCCAAGCACTGATGTCTCAGTGTTTGGCTTGTTGTGCTTTAGGCACACGAATTTAAGATTAAGATGTTCAGTATCGGGTCCACCTCAGGAGAGGAAGACTGAGAATACTGGGGCCCTATGCATTCTTGCCCCAATCTGCTTGTAGGGCAGAGGTTCTGTTTAGGTAAAGGCAAGGTGAGAAGGCCAGAGGCATCTGGTCCACACGGAGCCTTGCTCATAAAGCAGGAGTGTCCCTCTGAGAGAAGTGGGCTACTCTCTCTGTTCTCAGCTCAGAATCAGTGGCTAAGAGATTTTGCCCAAAGGGCAAAGAAAGGCCATAAGAACCCAGAGCTCCAAAGCTCTTCCCAAAGGAATTGACTATATTTAGAACAGAGTGTGGGGAAATTAATGCATAAGGTAATCTGAGAAACAGTGGAGATTTTGGTGGTAGGCAATTTAGAGGAGGCTGATTGCACCATGAGACCCACAAATTAATCTATGGGCCAGCTGCTCTATCAGAAAGAACTAGGGAAAGAAACAGATAAGAAAGCCTTATTGGAGTCAGAACAAACCTTGAAGATTGACCTCAAAAATATCGCTGCAGGGCCTCAGACTTAGTTGGATTAGTCTGGGAAGAAATTTACACCCCACAGCATGGTCAAAACCAATAAAGCAGTCAACTGACAATTAGTAGAGCCTAATTGCTGTGTGTGATACCAACAGAGGCAGACAGCCTAAAAGAGAGAAACATGAGAAAGTCAGAGGGCCCTGCTAAAGCCACTGACATACCAGGGTGTTTGTGCACATGTCTAAGGCTGGCTACACCCTCTGAGGAGTGACAGTAGCGGCCTTACATGATACTTTATTAAAATAGCCCAGCCAAGTCTCTAAACAAATAAGCAGACAACAAGCAAACAAACAACAACAAGAAGCCCTGGAGAGGGCAGACCAGTATCCAGAGTGCTACAATATATTATCAAAAATTCAGTTTTCAACAGAAATTTGAAAAACATGAAAAGAAACAGGAAAGTGGATCCCATACATAGAAAAAAAGCAGGCAACAGAAACTTCCTGGGAGAGGGCTCAGATGTTAGACTTAACAGACGAACATGTAAAAGAACCATTATAAATATATTCAAAGAAATAAAGGAAGTGATATTTAAATAAATAATAAAGGTAAAATGACAATGTCTCATCAAATAAAGAATATCAATAAAGAAATAGAAATAATAAAAAAAGAATCATATGGAAACTCTGGAATTGAGAAGCACCATAACTGAAATAAAGCTTTCACTAGAGGGGCACAACAGTAGATTTAAAATGTCAAATGAAATTGCTGGTGAACTTGAAGGTAGAGCCATAGAGATTATGCAATCTGAAGAGCAAAGAGAAAAAAATTAAGAAAAAGAAACAAATCTTCAGAGAAATATGGGACACCAACATACACACAATTGGAGTAGCAAAAGAAAAGGAAAAAGAGAAAGAGACAGAAAAAATATTTGGAGAAATAATGGCTGAAAACTTGCCAAGTCTGATGAAGATAGACAAACGGTCACTAAGCGCATGAAAAATGTTCAATTATCCTTAAGCATCAGGAAATGCAAAACAAAATTATAACGTGAAACTATCTCACATCCACTAAGATGGTTATAATCAAAAAGATAAATAAGCATTGGCAAGGATGTGGACAATTTGGAAACTTCACACATTGCTACTGGGAATGTAAACTGGTATTATTACGTTGGAAACACTCTGACAGTTCCTTAAAAGTTTAAACTTGAAGTTATCATCTGACCCAGAAATTCCATTCTTAGGTATACAGTAAGAGATTTGAAAACACATATCCACAGAAACACTTGTAAACAGATGTTCATAGCAACATTATTTATAATAACCCCAAAGTGGAAAGAACCCAAATGTCCATCAACTGATAAACAGAAAAATAAAATACCATACATCCATACAATGGAATGTTTTCTTCACAATAGAAAGAATGAAGCATTCATTCATGCTGTAACATGAGTGAACCTCAAAAAGATGATGTTGGGTGAAAGAATCTAGTCGTAAAGGCTACATATTGTATTGTTCTGTTTATAAAAAATGACCAGAATATTAAATCTAGAGACACAAAGTAGATTAGTGGTTGCCTAAGACTGAGAGCATTGGGGAAGGAATGAGAGTGACTATGAAAGTCTACAAGACTTGTTTTTGGATGCTGACAAGAGTCTAAGATCAATTCTAGTGATGGTTGTCCAACTCTGAGAACATACTAAAGACTATTGAATTTTACACTTGAAATGTATGAATTATATGGTATGTAAATATGTGTGGCATAATCTCATTAAAGACGTTATATTTTTAAAAAGTGTCATCATAGACCTCAAGAGGTTTACACTCTACTGAGAAAATAAATATATTTATAGGAACAATAAAAATTTGATAAGGGCCATGAAATATTTATGAACTAACTAACACTGTGTTGCTAACTGCGTTGTGGAGCTGTTTAATTTTAGAGGACTAGATTAGAATTAATGTAAAAGGTGGAACTTGGGCTTCAGAGTGATATCCATAGATACTGAATGTACACTGTGAGAAAAGAATGAGAAATAGAAAAGATAGCATCTTCTGGAATGGGGTAAATTGCACAGCAGAGAATTGGCTTTGAAAAATGCAACATCTAACATGAGAAGGAACTCAAATCATGGCAGGCCTTGGATGTCAGGGTAAAAAGTTTGTTCAATACTCTAGCTTGAGAAAGTTTTTCAAAGATTTAAGTAGGGTAGTCAAAAATGACTATACCAGTTGTTTGCAGTTTCTTGGTAATGGAAATTTCTCAGTTTTCAGTGATGGTTGTTAAGGAATTTTGATTGTTGGAGATATACAATTTCTCAAGGCTGACTTGGTTTGTAAGGCTTATATTTGTTTATTCTCAAGAAATACTACTTTGAAATATGACAAAGTTGTTCATCTTTCATGGTCAGCGAGAAGACTGGCAGATGATACCCTACTAAAATTTATTTGCATTCTCTGTTGGTTTTCGGAAATCTTAATTATCTAGAGTAAATTAAATAAAGTGATGTTATAGAAAGTTCAGAGATTTTGATCACTTCCTAGATTTTTACTTACTATCAGATTCATGCTTTTGGAAAAGTAAAAATTCTGTACATTCAAATCAAGAAGCTTGGATTTTTTAAATTTTAAATGACTGTGGAAATGTCACCTAATGTAATATTATCCTGCTATATCAGCAAGAAAATTCAACCCTAGCAGAACACGTAATATAAATTTCTCTGATTCAGTATCACATACTTTCCAAAGTTAGTCTTATAAATTCAATATTTAGCTTCAAAATGTAAATATTACATTTTAATAGTGGCATTGTTATCGTTATTAATTTATTATAATTATATGATTTATTATTTATTTAAGTATTTTTATGGCTATGTGTGTGTTTTAAATAAAAATAGTCATAGAACTGAAAATTATATCAGAGATATTAACTGCCACATCCACCCTTGTCATTTTGTAGATAAAACTGAGTCCAAGAAAGATTGTGAGGGACACATGGGCTTACTACAATTTCAGTGCCAAACCTGGGATACAGTTCAAACATCTTAAGTTCAAGTTCAGTGACTTTCCTTATATACTATCCAATAGATTAGCTAACAATAGTCTGGATCATATAGGAAACCTAATAAAAACATGTGACATGGTAATAAATGATTTCTGTTTCGGGGGATTTGGACTGTATAGGATATAACAAGCCCCAAAGCCATTTATTATCTTCTGCTATATGGCATTCAGTTATGGGGCCCTATTCGAACTCAGATCTTTGAGGATGGCAAGGGGTCGGTTAAGTCAGTTCAGCCAAGCGCTAAGTCCTCGTGTTTGGCTGCAGTGCTGCTGGTATTTGCCTGCCTCGGAGTGATCACAGTCTTGCTGAGTGCTCTGATACAGTATGAGAGACAGGAATTGCATTAGGCTTGAGAATCAAGATGCAGTTACCTTCTGCTTTTTTCCAGATTTCCTGTGTGACAAACGTCAGAATTAAACCGTTGCAACATTCAGCACATTTTTATCCAGATAAATATTGAAAACATATTTAATGCAATATTGAAGGGATTATAGCATTCAGAAAAGGGAAAGTCTGACTAATGCAGCAGCTGCACCGCATTCCAGCGCACTCAAGCCATTGCCAGCATTTATTAGCCAGTCAAGTCTTTGACAATAAACAATCTGCAGTCCAGCTCATGCTCTCTAGCAGATAGTTGTTGGAAGTTTGTTTTCACAACAGTATTAACAGCTCTTGTTTCTGCAGGTTGCCTATTGTTAGCTGCTTAACTGACATCAGAAGGCTTTTGGTCAAGCTTTAAATGGACTTTTAATTGCATTCTCACAGATGATATTCTTATGATAATGATCCATTTTGCAGAAGGTAAGTAAGTTAATATATATCAAAAAAGAGGAATCCCAACAGAAAATAGAGTATCTGTTAATGGCAAAAATTGAGCTGGTGGCTTCTTAAAACTTGTATCTAAAAATAAAATGTATCTAAAAACAAAAGATGTGTATCATTTTTTTGAGCCTTCTTCCAAATGAGATGTCACTGTTTACATCTCTTTATAGCTTATAGCACGAGGTTAGAGTCAGACCTGCTTTGCCACAGCTTCCCACGGAGAGGCCATAGTGGTTACAGAAACTGTGTCTTTCCTGATTGGATGGTCTTTGCTCTGAATGAACTGTTTCCAGGTCATACTAGTTGTTCAATATTTTAAATATCACATTTGGATAGAATGGATCATTAATGTAACCAAAAATCATTTTTACTAGTGAAAATTGGAAGGTATCCAAATGACATGCCAAAGAAATAATTAAAACAAGAAGAACGCAGTCTGTGCAGGATGAGAAAGAACTGCAGTAAGCATCGCATATTCTGTCTAGTCTCATTTTGGTCAGTAACAAATATTTATGGAATACACAGCAAAGCCTGGGAATAGAGTTTTTGTTTGTAAAATAGAATAAAGCTAAGTGACTCAATAAATTGTTGAAACAATATATACATTTATCTTTGTCTCTTCAGGCTCCTACCTACTTGAACAGACTGAATGGCTTATAAACAAGAAACATTTATTTCTCACACTCTGGAGGCTGGAAAGTCCAAGGTCAAGGCACCATTATGGCTGTGTTCTGGTGAGGACCTGCTTCCTTGTTCACCGATGGCGTCTTTTTGCTGTATCCTCACAATGGGG